>NC_134362.1:17529957-17829957 GCF_048569485.1 Anomaloglossus baeobatrachus
CGAGAGAGAGAACACGGGAGAGAGAGAACACGAGAGAGAGAGAACACGAGAGAGAGAGAACACGAGAGAGAGAGAACACGAGAGAGAGAACACGAGAGAGAGAACGAGAGAGAGAGAACACGAGAGAGAGAGAACACGAGAGAGAGAGAGAACACGAGAGAGAGAGAACACGAGAGAGAGAGAGAACACGAGAGAGAGAGAACACGAGAGAGAGAGAACACGAGAGAGAGAGAACACGAGAGAGAGAGAACACGAGAGAGAGAGAACACGAGAGAGAGAGAGAACACGAGAGAGAGAGAACGCGAGAGAGAGAGAACACGAGAAAGAGAGAGAACACGAGAGAGAGAGAGAACACGAGAGAGAGAGAGAACACGAGAGAGAGAGAGAGAACACGAGAGAGAGAGAACACGAGAGAGAGAACACGAGAGAGAGAACGAGAGAGAGAGAACACGAGAGAGAGAGAACACGAGAGAGAGAGAGAACACGAGAGAGAGAGAACACGAGAGAGAGAGAGAACACGAGAGAGAGAGAACACGAGAGAGAGAGAACACGAGAGAGAGAGAACACGAGAGAGAGAGAGAACACGAGAGAGAGAGAGAGAACACGAGAGAGAGAGAGAACACGAGAGAGAGAACGAGAGAGAGAGAACGAGAGAGAGAGAACACGAGAGAGAGAGAACACGAGAGAGAGAACACGAGAGAGAGAGAACACGAGAGAGAGAGAGAACACGAGAAAGAGAGAGAGAGAGAACGCGAGAGAGAGAACACGAGAGAGAGAGAGAACGCGAGAGAGAGAACACGAGAGAGAGAGAACACGAGAGAGAGATAACACGAGAGAGAGAGAACACGAGAGAGAGCGAGAACACGAGAAAGAGAGAACACGAGAGAGAGAGAAGAGAACCCGGTGCGGGTCTGATTCGGATCTCAACACTAATTCCTAGGTATCGCTATACATACCTGACTGCAGATTGAGCTATCAGGGATCAGTCAGTGAACTCCTACTGCTTTGTGTTAGAATGTAATAGCTCCTCACAGCTTCTATCCTGCACTTATTTCCTCCTCATGTGCTTTCTTCCTTATGTAAAGACTATTTTCTCTCCCATCCATGACACTTTAGGTACTTTCTCCCCTCTCCACTTCAGATCTGTGTAAATCTTCTACCTGGGGGTCTCCATTATTTGCTTAGCATTACAAGCAAATAATGGAGACCCCAGGTAGAAGATTTACATAGATCTGAAGTGGAGAGGGGAGAAAGTACCTAAAGTGTCATGGATGGGAGAGAAAATAGATTTAAAATAGTCTTTAGATTAGAATGTAATAAGGCGTCTATATAAATCTGGCATACAAAAACCCATAAATGCATAATCAAATATGACAAAACAAATAACCATAAAAATGTGGAATACACACTACATTTGGTCAAGCAACAACTCCATATTATAAAAACCAGGATGCAAAAAATATGTATAAAAGTAATAACTTTTATTAGAACATCAGGATTACACAACACAAAAGAAAAAATGGATCCAGAGAGAGGGAAGAAACGCACTGTATGTAACAAAGACCCCAACAGCTGTTATTAAAGCTCATAAACTGCTAGGACAATAAATGTAAGTATATTGGTGTATACATAACAATTTACATATAGATAATATCTACCAATACACAAAAAAGTCTATTATGTAGGTGACCTGGACATTTTTAGCAAAGAGTTCATATAAATCATGATAAAATAGTACCATGAATCTAGAAGTGGCTACAGATGTACTAAAGTGCACAGCGCATTTAAAAAGTAACAATGCATAGACACAAGGGATTAGCAAACACTATCAATGTCACACTTGCAGCAAGTTAAGGCCAGTAATGGACTGCATCAAGCACTTAAGGATGGTAGAAGTAGTGGGGCATGAAAAACTTACAGCTGGCGGTGGTGGTACAAGTGGGAGGGGGGGTACACCCGACGTACATTTCGCAGGCAAGTCTTATTGCTTCATAGAAGGGAGGCGGGTACCCCTGACGTACGTTTCACAGACAAGTCTTATTACTTCATCAAGGGGGAGGAGAAGGAACATTCTCCTTAATTTCCCCCACCTTCCTTGATGAGCAGTCTCTACTTACCTGAAGGTTTTTTTGTTTTTGTTTTTTTTGCTGCTCAGTATAAGAATGGCCGGAAGTCGCTGCTTTAGTTTTGGACATCAGTGTTTTATCCATAAAGCCATTTGTGGTTCTTTCCCTGTGAAGGAGAACGAGACGCCCGGAGACTATTGGATCATTTGTGTGGTTTTTTTTTTTTTTTTGTTTTAAAAGAAGGCCAATAAATCTGAGTTTATAATAAAGGTGGCCGAGCGTTGGGTAAGTCCAGGTGAGCGGAAGAGACTTGCATTTTCAGACCCTGGATGGAATTTGTATGGTGCGGAAGATTAGAAGTTGTAAAGGTGAATGAACGGCATGATAGGGTGATGAACTGTCCATCACTGCCACCCCCCCCCACACACACACACCACCAATCAAATTTAGGGCACGTTCATTATTTTGCATCGGTATTTGTAGCCTAGATGATGAGTAGAACAATCGGTGGAAAAGGGATAATAGAAACGCAGGCACCACTTCTGCATTTTTTATTTTTTTATTTTTTTTTTAACTCCTGGTTTCAGCTACAAATACTGAGGGTGTGAATGTGGTCGTACAGTGTGTGGCGTTAGAGCAGCACAGCGCCATACTCTGTGTAGTGGCCGGTCTTGGTACTGCAGCTCAGATCACAATCTTCCCAATAGGAGTTGATCTGCGGGATCAACACCGGCTACTACTCAGTGTACGGAGCTGTGATGTTGGGTTCAAACATATCTGATATTTATGACCTTTTTACAAAAATTGCCTCTGCATAAAAAAGAAAAGTATTTTACGCTTCCAGTTTTATAAGGCCCAGGTGCTGATCAGATGGGGATCCTGTGCTAAGAACAGGTCAGGGTTTCCCCCGTAGGCAGGCAATCTCAGGACTAAACCCCGCCCACTTACAAGAGGCCAATTAGATTGCTGAGTAGGCGGAGTTTAGCAGCGGGTAGGCGGGGTTTTGACGACAAAAAGAGACGTTTAGCTATTTTAGTGGCTCACACTAGTGATCCGGCTCCTGTCGGTCACTGCACGGAGCCGGATCTTTGTGTCGGATTGTTCATGACCGACACATCACTAGTTCAAATCCCACCAAGGACACCATCTGCACGGAGTTTGTATGTTCTCCCTGTGTTTGCGTGGGTTTCCTCCGGGTTCTCTGGTTTCCTCCCACACTCCAAAGACATACAGATAGGGAATTTAGATTGTGAGCCCCAATGGGGACAGTGTTCCTGATGTATGTGAAGCTCTGTGGAATTAATAGCGCTATATAAATGAATAAAATTATTATTATTATCATCGTCTCGTCACGCAGACCCCACCAGACCCCAATATAATGCACTGATATAGAGGCAAATGCAAACAAAAATCATCATAGGGAGGAAAATGATCCAAATCCTTAAATTTAGGGCACAAAGTAATAAAGCAATGCTCATTCAGGGCAAAAACCCTCTGTATCCAAACAGAAATCGCAGCAATAGCAAAACATGCGCTGATAGAATATTGCTGCCTGCACCAAGATGTCTCCTCTGCGGCGGACAGTGACGTCATGAGCGCGACAGGGCGGTGAAGCCCCCCTGCTCAGACAGGCGGCGCCGCGGGCAGCCCGGGGTCCTTCTCACTGTATGTCAGCGCATGTGAGCGTGGCCGTGGCTGCCTGACTGCAGGTATGTGATGAGCACGTGTCTGTGAGGACACGAGGGGCTTCAGGGGGACACGGGGCTGCGGGGTCTCTGCTGACAGTGTGATGATATCCGGCGGGGGTTTGTGTACAGGAGTCGTCTATTGCCGTTAATGATATATTGGTAGGATAAGACCTCTGGGGCGATGGCGGCTCCAACTGCGGCTGCTGCTTTATTAAGTGCAATGTTTATGTAAACCGTTGATTACTGTATCCAAGAAACGGACTATACACGCTGCTGCTGCAGAACCTCTTTACAAAGTATAGTGAGAAACATCAGTGACGGTTATGCAGCTACTGCATTAGCTTCCGTACTGAGGTTCTGCAGCAGCTTCGGCTTCTGTACTGAGGTTCTGCAGCAGCTTCGGCTTCTGTACTGAGGTTCTACAGCAGCTTCGGCTTCTGTACTGAGGTTCTGCAGCAGCTTCGGCTTCTGTACTGAGGTTCTGCAGCAGCTTCGGCTTCTGTACTGAGGTTCTGCAGCAGCTTCGGCTTCTGTACTGAGGTTCTGCAGCAGCTTCGGCTTCTGTACTGAGGTTCTGCAGCAGCTTCGGCTTCTGTACTGAGGTTCTGCAGCAGCTTCGGCTTCTGTACTGAGGTTCTGCAGCAGCTTCGGCTTCTGTACTGAGGTTCTACAGCAGCTTCGGCTTCTGTACTGAGGTTCTGCAGCAGCTTCGGCTTCTGTACTGAGGTTCTGCAGCAGCTTCGGCTTCTGTACTGAGGTTCTGCAGCAGCTTCGGCTTCTGTACTGAGGTTCTGCAGCAGCTTCGGCTTCTGTACTGAGGTTCTGCAGCAGCTTCGGCTTCTGTACTGAGGTTCTGCAGCAGCTTTGGCTTCTGTACTGAGGTTCTGCAGCAGCTTTGGCTTCTGTACTGAGGTTCTGCAGCAGCTTCGGCTTCTGTACTGAGGTTCTGCAGCAGCTTCGGCTTCTGTACTGAGGTTCTGCAGCAGCTTCGGCTTCTGTACTGAGGTTCTGCAGCGGCTTTGGCTTCTGTACTGAGGTTCTGCTTTGGCTTGCATGCTGCGGCTCTGCTTTGGCTTGCGTGCTGCGGCTCTGCTTTGGCTTGCGTGCTGGGGCTCTGCTTTGGCTGGCGTGCTGCGGCTCTGCTTTGGCTGGCGTGCTGCGGCTCTGCTTTGGCTGGCGTGCTGCGGCTCTGCTTTGGCTGGCGTGCTGCGGCTCTGCTTTGGCTGGCGTGCTGCGGCTCTGCTTTGGCTGGCGTGCTGCGGCTCTGCTTTGGCTGGCGTGCTGCGGCTCTGCAGCGGCTCGCGTGCTGCGGCTCTGCAGTGATATGCTCTTGCACACTCCTCTTTGACAATAGGATAATACAATCCAGACTTTTCTCTTTGCAGATTTTATTGCCACGATGCAGCGGAAGAAGATCGATAACCGGATCCGGGTGCAGATAGAGAACGGCGTGGCCGAGAAGCACCGGAGTTTCTTTGTTATTGTGGGAGATCAAGGGAAAGATCAGGTGATGCTACAGCAAGAGGCCGAAATAACGCGATATTCCAACAAGCACCGGGGGGCGCCGCAGTAGCCGCTCTCTGCCTCCATGCAGACTGCACCCTCTAGTGATTGCTGGAATATGCTACTTTATCAGTGCCATTCTCTGTGTACAAACCTTATCAACCCTTTATTGCCCAGTCCTCTTAGGGTACCTTCACACTTTAGCGATGCAGCAGCGATCCGACCAGCGATCTGACCTGGTCAGGATCGCTGCTGCATCGCTACATGGTCGCTGGTGGGCTGTCAAACAGGCAGATCTCACCAGCGACCAGTGACCAGCCAGCAGTGAGGTGCAAGCGACGCTGCGCTTGCACGGAGCCGGCGTCTGGAAGCTGCGGACACTGGTAACTAAGGTAAACATCGGGTATGGTTACCCGATGTTTACCTTAGTTACCAGCTCACACCGCTTAACTTAGCGTGTGCAGGGAGCAGGAGCCGGCACTGGCAGCGTGAGAGCTGCGGAGGCTGGTAACGAAGGTAAATATCGGGTAGCCACCTTGGTTACCCGATGTTTATCTTGGTTACAGCTTACCGCAGCTGCCAGACGCCGGCTCCTGCTCCCTGCACATTCAGGATTGTTGCTCTCTCGCTGTCACACACAGCGATGTGCGCTTAACAGCGGGAGAGCAACAATAAAAAAACGAACCAGGGCTGTGTGTAACGAGCAGCAATCTCACAGCAGGGGCCAGATCGCTGCTCAGTGTCACACACAGCGAGATCACTAATGAGGTCACAAAAACGTGACTCAGCAGCGATCTCAGTAGCGATCTCGCTGCGTGTGAAGTACCCCTTAGGGTCATAAAGGCGTTACCCCAGGGGGCTCCTTGCTTGTTCTTCCACTCACGGCCTTGCCCCTTCCTTCGGGGCAGCTGACGCCCATGGCCGCCTTCCTTGCTGTAATCCTTTTCTTTGTCTCCGCTGCCAGAGATGGATTACACTTAGCAGTCTGCGGACAAGTTCCAGGTCTCCATCTTGGACGTGCTCACTGAAGACAATGTCCGTTATTTCTTTTTCGCTCCTAATTGGGAGACCCAGACAGTGGGTGTATAGCTACTGCCTCTGGAGGCCGCACAAAGAACTACACTTAAAAGTGTAAGGCCCCTCCCCTTCTGGCTATACACCCTCCCGTAGGAGTACGGATTCCTCAGTTTTAGCTTTGTGCGCAAGGAGGTCAGACACGCACGCATAGCTCCATTGTTTTTAGTCAGCAGCAGCTGCTGACTATGTCGGATGGAAGAAAAGAGGGTCTATACAGACTCCCAGCATGCTCCCTTCTCACCCCACTGTATGTCGGAGGTGTTTGTAAGGTTGAGGTACCCATTGCGGGTACGGCGGCAGGAGCCCACATGCTGATTCCTTCCCCATCCCTTTTTACAGGGCTCTGGGTGAAGTGGGATTTACCGGTCTCCAGGCACTGAGACCGTGCTCCATCTACAGCCCCTGGAGAAGATGCTGGATGGAGCGGAGTACATCAGGGACATGGCCCTGCTTCCTTAAGGTACTCTGTGTCCCCGTGTATTTGGCGCTCACACCGCAGCATGCTGGGTGTTGTAGTGCGCCGGGGGACATCAGCGCTGCGGCGCCTGTGCCATGGCCTCCTTCAGCTTAGCTGAAGCAGGCACACTTATGGGAATCGGCCGCGCCGGCCGCTGGGACTGCGGCACGGCTGGCACTTGTAGTGCGCCGGGGACTTCAGCGCGGCCTGCGCTTTTACGGCGGCCGCGCTGATAACTACAGTCCCCGGCTTTTGCGGCCTGCTTCCGTTCGTTCCCGCCCCCAGACCTGCCAGTCAGGAGAGGGGCGGGACGCTGCCCACGTCTAGACTCGGTCGCGCCGGCCGCTGGAACAGCGGCGCGGCTGGCACTTTTAGTGCGCCGGGGACTTCAGCGCGGCCCGCGCTTTTACGGCGGCCGCGCTGATAACTCGAGTCCCCGGCTTTTGCGGCCTGCTTTCGTTCGTTCCCGCCCCCAGACCTGCCAGTCAGGAGAGGGGCGGGACGCTGGCCAGTGCATCAGCGCTGAGGGCTGGAGTCGTTTTTACATACTCCAGCCCTCACAGTCAGCACAGAGGGGACACTGTTCCCGCACTTTTGTTTGGGAACTCCCACGGACCGCCCCTCTCCACAGAAGCCGGCAGCCATTCTTGCTGACACGCTGAGCTGCAGAGGGGAGCCGGGGAGACCCAGACAAGGCATTCTGCAGCCTCTTACCCGCTGTTCAGCGGGCGGTAAGCAGCCCTCAGGGCTCACCCCCTCTTGTGCTCGTAGTATCTTAGTATTTTGTGGCTACAATTACTTGGTATTACATAGCGCTGGTCGCCCTTTGGCTATAGACTCTCTCACATGCAGAGAGCCAGCAGCATGTCGCCCGTAAAACGCAAGGGTGCCAAGGCACAGACATTATATGCTTCCTGCACCGCTTGTGGGACTTTTCTACCGGCAGGCTCCACGGACCCCCATTGTGTGCAGTGCTCGGCCCCTGCGGCGCTTGCACAGTCGGGACCTCTGCTGGACGTGTCCCAGGGTGTACCACCTGTGAATGCTGTCCAGGTGACAGGAACTGAGTTTGCAGCTTTTGCTGACAGAATGTCTCTCACTATGTCACAAATTCTTGACACATTGCGAGCTAGGCCTGTACTTCAGACCACGGACACTGTGCATGTATTGCCCCCTGGTCCCCCTCAGCTCCTAGCTCCGGGACGGGCATCTACACCTCAGGGTGAAGACTCTGACTCGGACGATGGCCCCGGGCAGCCTAAGCGGGCTCGTTATGACGGGCCTTCACATTCATCTCAATGGTCTGGATCCCAGCGGGATGAATCTATGGGTGATGAGGCGGACGTAACTGATCAGGATTCTGATCCTGGGACCGCTCTCAATCTAGATACACCAGATGGTGACGCCATAGTTAATGATCTTATATTTAACATCAATAAGATGTTGAATATTTCCCCACCAGCTCCTCCTGTAGAGGAGTCAGCTTCGCAGCACGAGAGAATCCATTTCAGATACCCTAAGCGTACATTAAGCACTTTTCTGGACCACGCTGACTTCAGAGACGCAATCCAGAAACCCCACGCTTATCCTGAAAGGCGTTTTCCTAAACGACTTAAAGATACACGCTACCCTTTTCCCTCTGAAGTGGTCAAGGGTTGGACCCAGTGTCCAAAAGTGGATCCTCCAATTTCCAGGCTTGCAGCTAGATCCTTGGTTGCTGTTGAAGATGGAGCGGCACTTAAAGATGCCACTGACAGGCAGATGGAGCTCTGGCTGAAATCCATCTATGAAGCGATTGGAGCGTCATTAGCGCCTTCTTTTGCAGCCGTATGGGCACTCCAAGCTATCACGGCCGGGCTTGCGCGAGTCGACTCAGTCACACGTGCATTTGCCCCGCAGGTAGCACCATTGACCTCGCAAATGGCGGCATTCGCGTCGTACGCGATTAATGCTGTTCTGGACGCTACAAGCCGCACGGCAGTGGCGTCAGCCAACTCAGTTGTTTTGCGTAGGGCTCTGTGGTTGAGACATTGGAAAGCAGATTCTCATTCCAAGAAGTGCTTAACCAATTTGCCTTTTTCTCGTGACCGATTGTTTGGAGAGCGTTTGGATGAAATCATCAAACACTCCAAGGGTAAGGACTCTTCCTTACCGCAACACAGACAAAACAAGCCCCAACAGAGGAGGGGTCAGTCTGGTTATCGGTCCTTTCGAGGACAGGGCAGGTCCCAATTCGCCTCGTCAAAAAAGACTCAAAAGGACCAGAGACGTTCAAATTCTTGGAGGTCTCAGTCACGCCCAAAAAGACCAGCCGGAGGAACCGTTGCCAAAACGACGTCCTCCTGACTTGCGGTCTCCGATGCCCACACCCGCGGTCGGTGGGAGGCTCTCCCACTTTGGCGACATTTGGCTAGCAAGCGTCAAGGACCGTTGGGTGAGAGATATTCTATCTCACGGGTACAGGATAGAGTTCAGTTCTCGTCCGCCAACTCGTTTCTTCCGAACTTCTCCACCACCAGACCGAGCCGATGCTCTGTTGCAGGCGGTGGCCGCTCTAAAGGCGGAAGGGGTGGTGACCTCCGTCCCTCTTCAGGAACAGGGTCACGGTTTTTACTCCAATCTGTTTGTGGTCCCAAAAAAGGACGGATCGTATCGTCCCGTCCTAGATCTGAAGTTGCTCAACAGACACGTAAAAGTCAGGAGGTTCCGGATGGAATCCCTACGCTCCGTCATAGCCTCAATGTCTCAGGGAGATTTTCTAGCATCAATAGACATCAAAGATGCGTATCTCCACGTGCCGATTGCACCAGAGCATCAGCGTTTCCTACGTTTCGTCATACACGACGAGCACCTACAGTTCGTAGCGTTACCCTTCGGTCTGGCAACAGCCCCCCGGGTCTTCACCAAAGTCATGGCAGCAGTAGTAGCTGTTCTGCACTCGCAGGGTCACTCGGTCATCCCGTATCTAGACGACCTGCTTATAAAGGCATCCTCTCAAGAAGCATGCCAACACAGTCTGAAGGTGGCGCTAGACACTCTCCAGACTTTCGGGTGGATTATCAACTTTCCAAAGTCTCATCTAACCCCGACCCAATCTCTGACTTATCTTGGCATGGAGTTTCATACTCTATCAGCGATAGTGAGGCTTCCACTGGACAAGCAGTGCTCGCTACGGACTGGAGTGCAATCTCTCCTTCAGAGCCAGTCGCACTCACTGAGGCGCCTCATGCATTTCCTAGGAAAGATGGTAGCAGCAATGGAGGCAGTCCCGTTCGCGCAGTTTCATCTGCGCCCTCTCCAATGGGACATTCTGCGCCAATGGGATGGGAAATCGACGTCCCTCGACAGGACTGTCTCCCTCTCTCAGACTGCCAAGGACTCTCTACGTTGGTGGCTTCTCCCCAACTCATTGTCACAGGGAAAGTCGTTCCTTCCCCCGTCCTGGGCAGTGGTCACGACAGATGCGAGCCTATCAGGGTGGGGAGCGGGGCGGCAGACGCCTTGGTTCAGGATTGGTCGCAATTCCGACTCCCCTATGTGTTCCCACCTCTAGCATTGTTACCCAGAGTTCTCCGGAAAATCAAGTCCGACTGCCAGCGAGCCATACTCGTCGCTCCAAATTGGCCAAGAAGGTCGTGGTACCCGGATCTGTGGCATCTCACGGTAGGCCAACCGTGGGCACTACCAGACCGTCCAGATCTGCTGTCTCAAGGGCCGTTTTTCCATCTGAATTCTGCGGCCCTGAACCTGACTGTGTGGCCATTGAGTCCTGGATCCTAGCGGCCTCAGGTTTATCTCATGGAGTTGTTGCCACAATGAGACAGGCTAGAAAACCATCCTCAGCTAAGATCTATCACAGGACGTGGAAGATATTCTTAGCGTGGTGCTTGGCTCAAGGGTTTTCTCCCTGGCCATTTGCATTGCCAATTTTTCTTTCCCTCCTGCAGTCTGGGTTGGAAAAAGGTTTGTCCCTTAGCTCGCTTAAGGGTCAAGTCTCCGCGTTATCCGTATTCTTTCAGAAGCGCTTGGCACAGCTTTCTAAAGTACGCACGTTTCTCCAAGGAGTTTGTCATATCGTTCCTCCTTACAGACGGCCATTGGAACCCTGGGATCTGAACAAGGTTCTCCTTGCTCTTCAAAAGCCGCCTTTCGAGCCCTTGAAAGAGGTTCCCCTTTCTCGGCTTTCACAAAAGGTAGTTTTTCTTGTAGCGGTCACATCTCTTCGAAGAGTGTCCGAGCTGGCGGCGTTATCTTGCAAATCTCCCTTCCTGGTGTTTCACCAAGACAAGGTAGTACTGCGTCCAATTCCAGAGTTTTCTCCCAAGGTGGTTTCTTCCTTTCATCTCAATCAGGATATCACTTTGCCATCTTTGTGTCCGCATCCAGTTCACCAATTTGAAAAGGGTTTACATCTGTTGGACCTGGTGAGAGCACTCAGGATTTACATTTCTCGCACGGCGCCTCTACGCCGTTCGGATGCGCTCTTTGTCCTAGTCGCTGGTCAGCATAAGGGATCGCAAGCTTCCAAATCCACCCTGGCGCGGTGGATCAAGGAACCAATTCTTCACACATACCGTTCTGCTGGGCTTCAGATTCCATCTGGACTGAAGGCCCATTCTACCAGAGCCGTTGGTGCGTCCTGGGCGTTGAGGCATCAGGCTACGGCTCAGCAAGTGTGCCAGGCGGCTACCTGGTCGAGTCTGCACACGTTTACCAAACACTATCAAGTGCATACCTACGCTTCGGCAGACGCCAGCCTAGGTAGACGGGTCCTTCAGGCGGCGGTGGCCCACCTGTAGGAAGAGGCTGTATGACAGCCCGTTCATGTGGTATCTTTTTACCCACCCAGGGACTGCTTTTGGACGTCCCACTGTCTGGGTCTCCCAATTAGGAGCGAAAAAGAAGAAGGGAATTTTGTTTACTTACCGTAAATTCCTTTTCTTCTAGCTCCAATTGGGAGACCCAGCACCCGCCCTATCTGTTTTTAGGGTTTCGTTTTTTTGGGTGCACATGTTGTTCACGTTGTTTCTTAAGTTCTCCGATCTAGTTATCGGATTGAATTTGTTTTTGAAACTGTTATTGGCTTTCCTCCTTCTTGCTTTGGTACTAAAACTGAGGAATCCGTACTCCTACGGGAGGGTGTATAGCCAGAAGGGGAGGGGCCTTACACTTTTAAGTGTAGTTCTTTGTGCGGCCTCCAGAGGCAGTAGCTATACACCCACTGTCTGGGTCTCCCAATTGGAGCTAGAAGAAAAGGAATTTACGGTAAGTAAACAAAATTCCCTTCTTTCTCTGTTATGAACGTTAATATCTGCTCTCGCAGGTGGTCATCCTCCATCACATGCTCTCCAAATCGGCAGTGAAGGCTCGCCCCTCCGTCCTCTGGTGTTACAAGAAAGAGTTGGGCTTCAGCAGGTAAAATGTCGCCCGTTGCGTTCTTCGCCCATCGGGGGGTGACGAGTCGGGGTCTTAACATTGTGTCTTGTCTTGTAGTAACCGCAAGAAAAAAATGAGAAAGCTGCAGAAGAAAATCCAGAGCGGATCTC
This sequence comes from Anomaloglossus baeobatrachus, assembly GCF_048569485.1. Taxonomy (NCBI): domain Eukaryota; kingdom Metazoa; phylum Chordata; class Amphibia; order Anura; family Aromobatidae; genus Anomaloglossus; species Anomaloglossus baeobatrachus. Next base: position 17,542,295 of record NC_134362.1, read on the forward strand.
TGAACATCCGGGAGGACGACCCCTTTGAGCTTTTTATTGCTGCCACCAACATCCGTTATTGTTACTACAACGAGACCCATAAAATCCTGGGGAACACGTACGGCATGTGCGTCCTGCAGGTGGGGGATTCTCTGCCCGGATCCACTGGGTTCCCCGCATGGTGTCATCAGTACGTCTGGACTGAACAGTGTCTCTTTCCTTTTTGTAGGATTTTGAGGCTCTGACTCCCAACTTGTTGGCTCGAACCATCGAAACCGTGGAAGGAGGTGGAATTGTGATTCTTCTGCTTCGTACCATGGCGTCCCTCAAACAGTTGTACACCATGACGATGGTACGTAGGACACCCGCAGATATGATCATGTAGGAAAGGATGAGGCTTAGACTCCTCCGGATGTATCAGAGCACGCCAAGTCTTCTTTATCAGCTAGTACAACTTTCTATTCATTTTTTTTTATTGTTCATTTACTGCCTGTCTTTAACCAAGCAAACTGGCCTGCAAAATGTAATAGAGATCCGTCCGTACTCCACTCCTGGTTCTGACCTCCTTTCTGTGTTAAAATTAGGGGGTTGTACATAGATTAGAGTGTGAAGAGATTGATAAGGAGGAAGTATATGATCCTTCATGAGCTGTAGCAGGGAAGATCTCTCAAGAAATGAAAGCGTGCTTGTACATGGGAACTAGTGAAGACCTAGCACCCTGGGTAGACATACTGCACACATCCAGTCTATATTACTGGGAGACACACAGAGCTCACATCCAGCCTATATTACTGGGAGACACACAGAGCTCACATCCAGCCTATATTACTGGGAGAGACACACAGATCTCACATCCAGCATATATTACTGGGAGACACACACAGACCTCATATCCAGCCTATATTACTGGGAGAGACACACAGACCTTACATCCAGCCTATATTACTGGGAGAGACACACAGACCTCACATCCAGCCTATATTACTGGGAGAGACACACAGACCTCACATCCAGCCTATTTTACTGGGAGAGACACACAGACCTCACATCCAGCCTATATTACTGGAGAGACACACAGAGCTCACATCCAGCCTATATTACTGGGAGAGACACACAGAGCTCACATCCAGCCTATATTACTGGGAGAGACATACAGACCTCACATCCAGCCTATATTACTGGAGAGACACACAGACCTCACATCCAGCCTATATTACTGGGAGAGACACACAGACCTCACATCTAGCCTATATTACTGGAGAGACACACAGACCTCACATCCAGCTTATATTACTGGGAGACACACAGACCTCACATCCAGCCTATATTACTGGGGGAGACACACAGAGCTCACATCCAGCCTATATTACTGGGAGAGACACACAGACCTCACATCCAGCTTATATTACTGGGAGAGACACACAGACCTCACATCCAGCCTATATTACTAGGAGGGACACACAGAGCTCACATCCAGCCTATATTACTGGGAGAGACACACAGACCTCACATCCAGCCTATATTACTGGGAGACACACAGAGCTCACATCCAGCCTATATTACTGGGAGAGACACACAGACCTCACATCCAGCTTATATTACTGGGGGAGACACACAGAGCTCACATCCAGCCTATATTACTGGGAGAGACACACAGAGCTCACATCCAGCCTATATTACTGGGAGAGACACACAGAGCTCACATCCAGCCTATATTACTGGGAGAGACACACAGAGCTCACATCCAGCCTATATTACTGGGAGAGACACACAGAGCTCACATCCAGCCTATATTACTGGGAGAGACACACAGAGCTCACATCCAGCCTATATTACTGGGAGAGACACACAGAGCTCACATCCAGCCTATATTACTGGGCGAGACACACAGACCTCACATCCAGCCTATATTACTGGGAGAGACACACAGACCTCACATCCAGCCTATATTACTGGGAGAGACACACAGAGCTCACATCCAGCCTATATTACTGGGAGAGACACACAGAGCTCACATCCAGCCTATATTACTGGGAGAGACACACAGAGCTCACATCCAGTCTATATTACTGGGAGAGACGCACAGACCTCACATCCAGCCTATATTACTGGGAGAGACACACAGACCTCACATCCAGCCTATATTACTGGGAGAGACACACAGACCTCACATCCAGTCTATATTACTGAGAGAGACAAGCAGACCATACATCCAGCCTATATTACTGGGAGAGACACACAGACCTCACATCCAGCCTATATTACTGAGAGAGACAAGCAGACCATACATCCAGCCTATATTACTGGGAGAGATGCTCCCACAAGAGATAATTTTGAAACTTGGATCAGACAGTAAATTGCACATCAGGGGGTCTGAAAATAACAGTACAGGCTGAAATAAAAAATTATATAGATATATTATTTATATATTATTATTTATACGTATATCTATCTATCTATCATCCCACAGCGGTGTGTTGTTGCATACATGGATCATGGTCATTTTCTGACGTTCATTGATCAGTGTGTCTGTTATTGGGGCTCAGCTATAGTGAAGTGACTTGAGCTGTGCTGTAATACCACCTACAGCCTGCAGACAAGCGTGGCGCTGTTTTTGGGAATGAGCATCGTTTACGTTCTCTGTAGTGAATATTGACCGGTCCTTTCCTTTTGCAGGACGTCCATTCTCGGTTCAGAACAGAAGCTCATCAAGATGTGGTCGGTCGCTTCAATGAAAGGTGCGGATTCTACTTCAAGTGTTAAACTTGTCCTGACCTCTGCTTGCTTCAGTGAATGGGATCAGTCATTGCTTCCATTTAGCAGCATAAATCCGGTCTTGGGATGCCATTGACTCCATTCACTTACAGCAAGCCAAGATGTTCAAATTAGTGAGGAATTGAAATGCAAACTGTACGGAAAAGTCGCAGAACGTTCTAGATGTATTTATCTTTGGGCAGTGGCCCCCTCCCCATTTATAATGCCACGTGTGACCCTTCTCACAGGTTCATCTTGTCCCTGGCCTCCTGTAAGAACTGCATGGTGATCGATGACCAGCTGAATATTCTCCCCATCTCCAGCCACATGGCCAGCATCAAGCCGCTGCCGCCCAAGAGCCAGGTATGGTGACCCCTGCCTGCGCCCCCTCTGCCTGCGCCCCGTCTGCCTGCGCCCCCTGCCTGCGTCCTTTTTCTGCACCCTCTGCCTGCGCCCCCTCTGCCTGCGTCCCCTGCCTGCCTGCGTCCCCTGCCTGCGTCCTTTTTCTGCGCCCTCTGCCTGTGCCCCCCCTGCGCGCCCCCTCTGCCTGCGTCCCCTGCCTGCGTCCTTTTTCTGCACCCTCTGCCTGCGCCCCCCCTGCCTGCGTCCCCTGCCTGCCTGCGTCCTTTTTCTGCGCCCTCTGCCTGTGCCCCCCTGCACGCTCCCTCTGCCTGCGCCCCCCCCCAGCCCCCGGTGCTCGTCCATTACGTCGCCATCTTCATTCTCTGCAGGACGTGCAGCTGACGCCGGAGGATCAGGAGCTGCAGGAGGTGAAGCTCAGTCTGCAGGACACGCAGCCCGTGGGGGTCCTGGTGGAGAACTGCAAAACGCTGGATCAGGTAGAGCCGGACAGAAATCTTATGACTTGTCGGTGGTTTTGATCCGTACGGTGTCGGTGCTGTGAACCCTATACATTTTGCTCCAAAAAAAAAAACCAAACCAATGGCGCAGAAGAGTTTAGCCAATCGCTGCCCTCCTCCAAAATCCATCTTTACTCTCGGAGGGGGGCGGCATTGGTCTGAACCCCGGTATCCGCTCCCGGACCCCCAGTGATCGATACCTTTCACATTACTCTTATGTGTCCAAAGTTTTTTTTAAAGTGCAGTTTCACCTTACAGCTCTGATCACGTTTCACCCTACTGTTGATGGCCATGTTGTACATTGTGTAAAAATGCCTGCACCCAAAGAGTGTATGGCGGCATATATCTGCCCAATGGATGCCAAAAGGTACACTTGTTGTCCATCAGGTGAATTACCCTTCATGGATCCATCTGCTGTATACGCAGCAGCTTGTCCCCGCGGATCCACCACATGCAGAGCTGAGATTTGTGTGACCGGTGCCTGACTCCCCATGTTTCCCTCTTACTGTTTTATAGGCCAAGGCCGTGCTGAAGTTTATAGAGGCCATATCTGAGAAGACGCTCCGTAGCACAGTGGCCCTGACCGCAGCTCGAGGGCGAGGGAAATCCGCTGCGCTCGGTCTGGCGATTGCCGGCGCGGTGGCGTTTGGGTAGGCTGTGCAGCGCGGCCGGCACTTGTCTTCTTCTGTTTGCATCTGTCGCCATCTACAAGTTTTCTTCCTCTACTTTCAGGTATTCGAACATCTTCGTGACGTCCCCCAGTCCCGATAACCTGCACACGTTGTTCGAGTTCATATTTAAAGGGTTTGACTCGCTGCAGTATCAGGTGAGGGCGCTGGGTCCGCGGGAGAAGCGGGCATTGCATTAAAGGGTTTCCATCTTTAGTCCTGTAATCGGTGCGAGACCGGGCTCTGGGATCTTAGGACGTGTAATACACAGCGGGAGAGAATATTGCTCTGCTCCATCTCCTACACGGCTCTGCTACCAACTCAGCAGGAAAAGTGGGATTAATGTCATCCATCTTTCTGTGCCGTGAAACGCCAGTGGATGTGGCCCTTGTGTTCTTGTTGGTGTGGCCCCTACGGATTGACAATGGAGGGCTTTTCTTGGCAATATGTTATCAGATGGGGGCACCGCTTTAGGATGGGGCGACACAGGTCACAGTAAAGTAACATTGGTGCCGGCTGTTTGACAGACATGTCCTCATGCATATTTTATTGAAATCTATGGGAGCAAAATCACCGGTTCATTTTTTGGGGACGATCGAATAATGGTAGGACACAGGTCGCCTCTTTGACAAGCATTAGATGCACCATGGCGTGTGGCTCTTGCCTTACAATCACTCATCCAGTGATAGCCATGGGCTCCGAGCCGCTGTGTTTCATGGCGTGTGGCTCTTGCCTTACAATCGGACTCGTCCAGTGACTGCCATGGGTTCCGGACTGTTACGTTTCATGGCTTCTGGCCCTTGCCTTACAGCAGACACGTCCAGTGACGGCCGTGGGCTCTGGACCGCTGCGTTCCATGACGTCTGGCTCTTGCCTTACATTCGGACTCGTCCAGTGACAGTCATGGTCTTGTGCGACTGCGTTTCATGGCGTTTGGCTCTTGCCCTACAGTTGGTCTCGTCCAGTGACGGCCGTGGGCTCTGGGCCGCTGCGTTCCATGGCGTCTGGTTCTTTAGTTACAGTCGGTCTTTAAGCGACGTCTATGGTCTCCGGGCCGTTGCTCTTCATGGCGTGGGGCTCTTGTCCAGTGACGGCCATGGTCTCCGGGTGGCTGCGTTTCGTGACGTCTGGCTCTTTCCTTACAGTTGGTCTCGTCCAGTGACTGCCATGGGCTCCGGGCCACTGCGTTTCATGGTGTGTGGTATTTGCCTTACAGTCAGATTCGTCCAGTGGTGGCCGTGGGCTCGGGACCGCTGCGTTCCATGGCATCTGGTTCTTGCTTTACAGTCGGTCTCTCCAGTGACTGCCGTGGTCTCCGGGCCGCTGCGTTTCATGGCGTGTGGCTCTTGCCTTACAATCAGGCTCATCCAGTGACTGCCATGGTCTCCGGGCCGCTGCGTTTCATGGCATCTGGTTCTTGCCTTACAGTCGGTCTCTTCCAGTGACTGCCGTGGGCTCCGGGCCGCTGTGTTTCATGGTGTCTGGCTCTTGTCCAGTGACGGCCATGGTCTCCAGGCCGCTATGTTTCATGGCTTGTGGCTCTTGTCCAGTGGAGGCCATGGTCTCCGGGAGGCTGCGTTTCATGGCGTCTGGTTCTTGCCTTACAGTCGGTCTCGTCCAGTGACTGCCATAGTCTCCGGGAGGCTGCGTTCCATGGCGTCTGGTTCTTGCCTTACAGTCGGTCTCGTCCAGTGGCGGCCGTGGGCTCCGGACCGCTGCGTCTCGTGCCGTTTTTGTGCACTAGTGTAAAGCATTCTGTGATTTACCAAAATTTTGTACTTTCTATAGTAAAAATGGTGAGACCTTCATAACATCGTAACCAAAGTGTTTTCCTTCTCGCAGGAACATCTGGACTATGAGATCATCCAGTCCCTGAACCCCGAGTTTGAGAAGGCCGTGGTCCGTGTGAACGTCTTCAAGGAGCACAGGCAGACCATCCAGGTACCGTGTCTTTCTTGCAGGCTGCGTTCCCGGGTGACGTGGCTTCCCGTGTCCTATTTTCCGTCTTTCCGTTGCAGTATATCCATCCGGCTGATGCCGTTAAGTTGGGGCAGGCGGAGCTGGTGGTGATTGACGAAGCCGCTGCGATCCCTCTGCCGCTTGTCAAGAGTCTGATGGGTCCGTACCTGGTGTTTATGGCCTCCACCATCAACGGGTGAGCAGATCATTGCGCTTATTTGTGGTATAGATCTAGGGTTTGTTCAGCGCCACTCACTGTTGCGGTGGAGATCAGCGCCGCTCCCTGTCGCGGTGGAGATCAGCGCCGCTCCCTGTCGCGGTGGAGATCAGCGCCGCTCCCTGTCGCGGTGGAGATCAGCGCCGCTCCCTGTCGCGGTGGAGATCAGCGCCGCTCCCTGTCGCGGTGGAGATCAGCGCCGCTCCCTGTCGCGGTGGAGATCAGCGCCGCTCCCTGTCGCGGTGGAGATCAGCGCCGCTCACTGTTGCGGTGGAGATCAGCGCCGCTCACTGTTGCGGTGGAGATCAGCGCCGCTCACTGTTGCGGTGGAGATCAGCGCCGCTCACTGTTGCGGTGGAGATCAGCGCCGCTCACTGTTGCGGTGGAGATCAGCGCCGCTCACTGTTGCGGTGGAGATCAGCGCCGCTCACTGTTGCGGTGGAGATCAGCGCCGCTCACTGTTGCGGTGGAGATCAGCGCCGCTCACTGTTGCGGTGGAGATCAGCGCCGCTCACTGTTGCGGTGGAGATCAGCGCCGCTCACTGTTGCGGTGGAGATCAGCGCCGCTCACTGTTGCGGTGGAGATCAGCGCCGCTCACTGTTGCGGTGGAGATCAGCGCCGCTCTCTGTCGCGGTGGAGATCAGCGCCGCTCCCTGTCGCGGTGGAGATCAGCGGTGCCCATGATGTCACATCCAGGGATCCCTGCGTGTATGTCGCTCGGGTGTCGTGCACCTCTCCGATTAGATCGCCCGATATGATGCACATGACCTGGCGGATGTCTGCGGACACATCGTCATCGGTGCCACTCACCTTCCGATGTGGAAGTCAGCGGCGCCAAATTAACCCTTTAATGGCGGTAAAATCTTCCTTATTCTAGGTACGAGGGAACCGGCCGCTCTCTGTCCCTTAAATTGATCCAGCAGCTCCGACAGCAAAGTGCGGAGAGTCAGGTCTCCATAACGGCAGAGAATAAGTCCACCAGCACCCAGCGGCTGGCGTCCGGTACGTGTAGCGCATGAATTTCCTCCGGTGGCGGCTTTCTGTCTGGTTCTGACTTCGGCTCTATTAGGTCTCTGCTCTTATCATACTTTGCTGCATTGCAGATTGCAGGCGGGGAAGGTCCAAAATCTCTTCTGTATCTGTAAAGGCTTAAGAGGGTTGTTTTGCTGTTCTCTATACTTTACACTGCAGCACTTCTTCATATGGGCATAGTAAACACTAATACATAGTGCGGTACATAGATAATCATCGTAAATCCTTACGCACGCTGTTCATATGTTCTCTCTATAATTGGTGGATTCCTCCAGGTGTTCACACAGTCCCAAAAAACCCCCAAACACATTTAGAGGTAAACTTAAACCTAATATTGTGAGCCCTGATGGGGACATGTGAGGACAATGATCCGTCTACAGGGCGGTGTTAAATAATATTATGCTTAACCCCCTTCCTGGTGATTCGAAGCTGCCTTATATAGATGGCACCTGCCTGTAATGGCAGCGACCAGAGCTAAGCTCCAATCGCTGCTGATTAACCATGCAGATGCTGCTGTAAGTCTCTGACTGCGGTATTTAAATGGCTTAATTTTAGGGGGATAATGTGTACACACTTATGAGTTGACAAAAGAGGTGCAAGTATCGGGAAGATAATCCCTAGAACCAATATATATGATATACTGCACTATCTTAAGGCCCCGTCACACTAAGCAACATCGCTAGCAACATCGCTGGTAACGAACAACTTTTGTGACGTTGCTAGCGATGTTGCTGTGTGTGACATCCAGCAACAACCTGGCCCCTGCTGTGAGGTCGTTGGTTGTTGCTGAATGTCCTGGGCCATTTTTTAGTTGTTGCTGTCCTGCTGTGAAGCACAGATCGCTGTGTGTGACAGCGAGACAGCAACAACTAATGTGCAGTGAGCAGGGAGCCGGCTTCTGCGGAGGCTGGTAACCAATGTAAACATCGGGTAACCAAGAAGCCCTGTCCTTGGTTACCCGATATTTACCTTTGATACCAGCCTCCGCCGCTCTCACTGCCTGTGCTGCCGGCTCCTGCTCTGTGCACACATGTAGCTGCAGCACACATCGGGTTAATTAACCCGATGTGTGCTGTAACTAGGAGAGCAAGGAGCCAGCGCTAAGCAGTGTGCGCTGCTCCCTGCTCTGTGCACATTTAGCTGCAGCACACATCGGGAAATTAACCCCATGTGTGCTGTAACTATAAGAGCAAGGAGCCAGCGCTAAGCAGTGTGCGCTGCTCCCTGCTCTGTGCACATGTAGCTGCAGCACACATCGTGTCATTAACCTGATGTGTGCTGTAACTACGAGAGCAGGGAGCCAGCGCTCAGTGTGCGCTGCTCCCTGCTCTCTGCACGTGTAGCTCCATGCGGTGGTAACCAAGGTAAATATCGGGTTGGTTACCCGATATTTACCTTAGTTACCAAGCGCAGCAGCTTCCACGCGGCGCTGGGGGCTTGTCACTGGTTGCTGGTGAGCTCACCAGCAACTTGTGTAGCGACGCTCCAGCGATCCCTGCCAGGTCAGGTTGCTGGTGGGATCGCTGGAGCGTTGCAGTGTGACATCTCACCAGCAACCTCCTAGCAACTTACCAGCGATCCCTATCGTTGTTGGGATCGCTGGTAAGTTGCTTAGTGTGACTGGACCTTTAGTTAGGAACCAAACAGACTAGTTTATTAGGTGGATTAGTAAGGAATAAAATTAGCATCCACTTAATAAACCAGTCTGTTTGGTAGTTAAATGGCTGCACTCGGCTGGCGGTCAGTCATGACAACCTGCAGCCGTCTGTAAAGCTGGGTTTACACACTGCAACATCTCAAACGACATCGCTGTAACGTCACCGGTTTTGTGACGCAATAGCGATGTTGTTTGCGATGTTGCAGTGTGTGAAACCTATCAGCGACCCGGCCCCTGCTGTGAAGTTGTAATCGTTACAAATCGTTCAGGACCATTCCTAGGTCCTTTGTTTCCCGCTGTGCAGCAGGCATCGCTGGAAAGTTTCAGTGTGTGAAAGACTTTGCAGCAACTTTGTTAGCAACTTCCCTTTCAAAAGGCTGCTTATCAACGTCCCCAACAACCAGCTAGGTCGCTCTGCAGGTCCGGATCGCTGTTGCGTTGTTGGCCAGGTTTGCCTGTTTGACAGCTCACCAGCGACTTAGCAGAGACTTAGGGAGGTCGCTATTGCGTCACAAAACCGGTGACGTTACAGCGATGTCCTTTGCGATGTTGCAGTGTGTAAACCCAGCTTAAGGCTCCTGTGGCTCAACATAGGGTGAGATTCACAGGAGATGAGTTTTTGCTCTTAACTGTAATACTGAATATATAATAGGGAAATCTGCCATGCTCCCGTCCCTCTGCGGCGCGGCCAGCCCTCCCGTCCCTCTGCGGCGCGGCCAGCCCCTCCCGTCCCTCTGCGGCGCGGCCAGCCCCTCCCGTCCCTCTGCGGCGCGGCCAGCCCTCCCGTCCCTCTGCGGCGCGGCCAGCCCTCCCGTCCCTCTGCGGCGCGGCCAGCCCTCCCGTCCCTCTGCGGCGCGGCCAGCCCTCCCGTCCCTCTGCGGCGCGGCCAGCCCTCCCGTCCCTCTGCGGCGCGGCCAGCCCTCCCGTCCCTCTGCGGCGCGGCCAGCCTTCTCACTCCTTCGCCTCAGTCATGGAGACTTGGCGATTCTTGGACTGATCTCACTTTCTTCTGTTACTTTTTCTTGCAGCTCGGACTCTTCATGAGGTTTCTCTGCAGGAATCCATACGTTACGCTCCCGGGGACATGGTGGAGAAATGGCTGAATGACCTGTTGTGTCTGGACTGTCTGAATATCAGCCGGATCATTTCCGGGTGTCCTCTGCCCGAGAAGTGTGACCTGTATCCTTTCCGTGTCCTTCATCCAGAGCGGTCACCTCTGCAGACGATCACAGCGAGTCCTGGTCCGTCTCCGCACACCTGGAGAAAGGGCATTAATAACGTTCCGCCTCCATCTTCTGACTTATTTATTCTTCACCTATGCCATTGCTTGATATAAGTAGCTGTGGCACAAAGCCCGACTCATAATGAAAGGGGTTCTCCAACTCTCTCCCCCCAAAAAATACTCCGGCAAGGGAAAGGTAAAAAAGCGAATAAAGCGATGTCTCCTCACCTTATCTATATCCCGGGACTCCGGAACCCTGGATTTAGAGTGGGTGAGGAGACATCGCTTTAGTCTCTTTTTTACCTTACCCTCGCCGGAGTATTTTTTGGGGGGAGTGAGTCGGAAGCCATGACGTCCCGTTCTTTGGCTACAATGATCAGGTTACTAATTAGGTGGCCGTTGCTGCTTCTGTCCTGCAGCCTGTGAGGGGTCAGCGGGGGGTGTACATCACACGATTATCCTCCTATGCCCCACTCACCTGGTGCACCCGTATTTGTCGCCCCCAATTGTGGACCTCTATAACGGCCCATTTAACCTTGTTGGACTTTTCTACCCATTTTCCTTAATTTTTGCACCAGTTATTATGTGAATCGGGACACACTGTTCTGCTACCACAAAGCGTCCGAATCCTTCCTGCAAAGACTAATGGCGCTTTTCGTTGCTTCTCATTACAAGGTATAATCCATCAGGACAGAGAATGTGAGGGGTGGTCTCCAGTTATTGGGGGGCATTGGTGCATAATCTCTTGTCTCTACAGAATTCCCCAAATGACCTGCAGCTGTTGTCGGACGCCCCGGCCCACCACCTCTTCTGCCTCCTTCCTCCGGTTCCTCCCACCCAGAATGCTTTACCCGAAGTCTTGGCTGTGATCCAGGTATTTCACTGTTACTCCTGAGCTTTGCTTCAGTTTTCTGTGAGCGCCTCTAGAGGCCACACAAGGCATTGCAACTCCCAGCCTGCGGCTGCCCGGCTTTATTGCTCTGACCACTCCGCAGTCGGGGAACAGTCACAAATTAACGATTTCTGGCAGCAAATTCTCAGGCCGACTTGTGCTCCATGTGGTGCAGACTTTCTCTTTGAATGGGATGATATGGGGCACCTTCTCCGGCAAAAAGAAACTATCACCTATCCACAGGGTACATGGTAACGTAGTGATCGAGGAGGGGGGGGCTCTGATCGCTGGGACTTGTAGAGATAAGCAGAACGAGGAACTAGCAGAACGGTTAGCCTGGAGCAGCAGTTCCCCATGCTCGGCCCCCGCTCTATTGACTCTATGGGGCTGCTGCGCTCGGCTTTTTCCGGCAGCCCCATAGATATACAGCAGCACTCAGTATCCAACCTGCCGCAACGTCTTGCAATGGTGATAACATTTCTTGTTTTCTACAGATTGGTTTGGGTCGCCCATCAAATATATATATGTCACAAACCACCGGGGGGTCACTCAGAAATCCCCCGCGCTGGCTACCAGTACGTCACAATCGGGGGGTAACAAGTGGGGGTCACCCCTCCTTTATACCTCCCGACCGACAGACAGAGCACGTGACGCGCTCTCTAGCGCCCCTCTTATAGTCAGGCCAATTATGGAATTGCCCGACAATAAGCAAGGAGGCCGCTATACTACTTATGCCGATTATTGAAGGGTCCCCGGTGAGAGTAGGGTATATATTCCCCCGACCTCCGCGGGCGGAATATATAAAACCTCCCCGAATCTCACTGGCCTCCCCACAATAATCCTTGGCACAACTCGCTGCCACCAACCGATTTACGGTAACTATTAGCCGAACACACAGACGTGGGATTCAAGATCGAGATAACAGAACAGCCCAAGATTAATTATATAATTTAATCAGCCTAAAGCACACTAGAAACTACAATATATACAATAGGGAATCTACAGAATATACATATGTCAGAGTACAGTTACAGATAAAGCATGGTTTACAAACAGGTATGCAATTCAATCAGTTACCTTGTGCGTCTGGCCACAGGGGGGCGCTGTAGACCAGGTTTCCAGGAACTCCCACAGATGTTTCCTACACGTGACCCCCAGCGAAAGAACACTGGAAAATGGCCGAAGTAGGGTTATCAACCTGGGCAAATCCAGGTCCCCTCCTACCTTAGTGACCTCAGAGGGAGCACTGCTCCACCCCTGGCTGGAGTTATGGACAAAATCCACAACATGGAATATGGCCATAACTTGGCCTGGGAGCGTCGTAGGCGGACGCCAACGCTCTCATTGTGACAGCTATGAATTTAGCTACAGAATGAGAGGACTCGTGACTTGTCTACTAGTTCCACATTGGCTGATATCACGCCTGGGGTATTTCCCAAGCTCCCGCTCCCATAAAAAAGGGTGTGCCAGCATCGTCCGCATGCGGAGACACCATTTTTATGGTTGCCATATTTATCGGAAATATGGCTTGCGAGATATGAACCATTTTTTACTGGAGTCGTTCTGTCTGGATACTTCCAAGCTTGCTAATTAGATAGCAGCCCCTACCACAGGGTCACGGCAGGGAGTCCTCCTGTGTCCATTGTTCCCACATCACCTAATTTCCATATCATAGGAGATGGCCATGGAGGTGTAACACCTTCACAGATGCTGGACATTGAGAACAAGAAGGGAGGGGGGCACTGCCAGGGAGTGATGAGCGATTATGACTGGAAGTCATAATTCATCTTCATATCCCGGGATTTGCCTCACAATATATATAATATATTGTATGTATGTATGTATGTGTGTGTGTGTGTGTATATATACTACCGTAATAGTTTTTGCACAGCTGGAGAACCACAGTTTGGGGATCAGGGCCTACAATGCGGTGGTAGCGGGTTATATGTCTGAGCGCCACGCTGATCCCTTCACATCTTTTGATCCTTCAGGTCTGTCTTGAAGGAGAGATTTCTCGTCAGTCGATCATGAACAGTCTGTCCCGAGGGAAGAAGGCGTCAGGAGACCTCATCCCATGGACCGTTTCAGAACAGGTAAGTGACTTTCTTCAGGAGCTCGCCTTAAAGGGATTATCCAAAACTCTACAACAATGATGCCCTATCTGTGGAATAGGTCATCAGTATCAACTCTGTGGGATCCGACACCCTGCTCCTTGCGGCCCTGCTCCTTGCGGCCCTGCTCCTTGCGGCCCTGCTCCTTGCGGCCCTGCTCCTTGCGGCCCTGCGCCTCTGAGGATCTGCTGCTACGATGTTCTGCAGCAGCCGTGACACCACAGCGCCGTACACTGTGCAGTGGTTGTAAGTGGTACTGCGCCGGTCCAGCTCTGTACACTGTGGGTTGCGGGGGCTGCGAACAGCATATCAGTGCAGGTGTTGGGTGTCACCCTCTCGCCGATCTGGTATTTATGACTTATTAATGGCCTATCCATAGAATATCTTAGTCCTGGACAGTCCCTTTAAGCTGCAACCTCTATTGTGGATGACGTTTCCTAATGCACCTGTTTTCTGTCCCCTCCAGTATCAAGATCCTGATTTTGGCAGCTTATCTGGAGGAAGAGTAGTAAGAATCGCAGTCCACCCGGATTACCAAGGGGTAAAGAGATTAAAGTATTTACACTTAATCTTTTATATAAAACGACCCATTAAGATGCTAAAGCAAGAAGGACTACAAGTCCCAGCTCTGATGTCACTGCCTGCGATCTGTCTGATTCCTGGCTGCTCGGTTTCTCCAATGGATCCGAACATAAGTCCTGGATGAGAACTCCAAATGTTCAAGAAATGCTGAATATGAACATTAAAAAAAAAATATATATATATATATATATATATATATATATATATATATATATATATATATATATAAATATATATAAAAATTATATTATTATTTGATTTTTTTTTTTCACCGTATATAGTCTTGTTTTGCTGCTTTTGATGTCCTTCCTGCAGTCACCACCAGAGGGCGCTAAGTGTAATGCAGCTGTATGCATTAGGCTCCCCCTAGTGGTGGCCGCTCACAATTTCAGCTGTCAGGAATATCCACACCTATCCTGAAAATGATGCTGAGGTGGCCGATCCTGCGCTGATGGCTTCATTTGTACGGGAGCCGAGCAGGCACGGTCCTACGTTCTCAGGACATCCATACAAATGAATGCAGAGATCTGTGCAGTCATATCTCCATTGCAGGCGGCACAAAATAAGTCTGTGTGTGGAACCCTTATATATCGGACATTTATGCCCTTAATGTCCCAGATGGTTGTACCCCTTTAAGGTAATGTCTTTACAATGAATGTCGCCCCCAGATGGGGTACGGGAGCCGGGCCTTACAGCTGCTGCAGATGTATTATGAGGGGCAGTTTCCAGGTCTGGAGGACAATGTGAATAAGCCTCAGGAGATCCTCCCGATCAGCAGCGAGGTGAGAATCCCGCTCCTCTCTCTGCATTAATCGTCTCATTGTGATTGGACGGTGCTAACCTTCTCCTTATCTCAGGCCGTCAGCCTCCTGGAAGAGTCGGTGATTCCCCGGAAGAACCTGCCGCCTCTGCTGCTCCGGCTGAGCGAGAGACCGGCTGAGAAGCTGGATTATCTGGGGGTGTCCTATGGGCTTACGCCCAAACTTTTAAAGTGAGTCCTCCCCAGCTATTGGCCCCTAGAAACACATTCATCAGTGCGGGGGTCTAATGGCTTTCTCTCCGCAGGTTCTGGAAGCGAGCCGGGTTCATCCCTGTGTACCTGCGACAGACACCGGTATGTTACTCTTTATGTATGTGTGGTTAAAGGGGTTGTTCAAATTATTCACATGACGGGTGATAAGTGGGGGGATCCATCACTGGGACCCCACTGATCAGAATACCTGATGAATGGAGCAGTGGCCGCACCATCACTCCGCTCATTGTCTATGGGACTCCCGGAGATGAAGTCTACACTTGCAGATTTCCCTGGTGGGCTATTGCCACATTCTTAGCACCTTGTATATTTGGGCCGTGCAGACCTCTGCTGCGGGGGGCGTTCTGCCCCCGGTGATGAGCTCGGGGGGACGTCAGTCAGTAGGATGTTATCTAGATCTTCCATAGTCTGATTTCACTCTCCTGTCCTACCCCAGAATGACCTGACGGGGGAGCACTCCTGCATTATGCTGAAGAGTCTGCAGGAGGAAGAGGAGTCCGAGCAGGAGCCGTGGCTGACCGCGTTTTGGAAAGGTGATGATTATTTCCCTCTTAATTGGGAAGTGGGGGGCGCTGAGCACTACAGGAATGGGACAACCCATCTCATCATCCTACCAGAAAAGACGCCATGTACCGACCCCAGAGGATCCATTGCCAGTCACACGCCAGATGTAAAACTACAACTCCCAGCATCCTCTGACAACCCCACCCAATCAGGGACGGATAAAAGTAAATTGTACGTGATTTTAGCTGTGAGAGGTTCAGGGTCTGTTTTGGGTATCAGCCTCTGGATAAAACAAGTTCACTCCCATTCACTGAGAGCAAGCAGAGATCTACAAAGGGGGAGGCACAATCCTACAGAACTTTGTAATTATTGAGGACCCCTTTAAGGTGCTCTCATTTTCGCACACTATTGGGGGTCTCCTAGTCTTTTTGTCAGGGCGGTGGAGGACCTGTCCTGTTCTGCATTACACAGACAAGCCATTGATTTGCACGGGATGTGTAATGCTTCAGTTTCCTCTGGGGGGCGCTGTATGAGATAATAAAATTTGTCATAGATTACAGCCGATCGGCAGGAAGATGCTGCTATGTACGGACTGTCCAGCGGGACCCCATATGAGGCCGGACCCGTGAGGCGAGATTCACGTCCAGTTCTTTCTTCTGCAGATTTTAGGAGGCGTTTCCTGTCTCTACTTTCCTATCAGTTCCGGAATTTCTCTCCGTCTGTGGCGCTGAACATCCTCCAGAATAAAAACGTCAAGAAGGAATGTCCGAGCCGTAAGTATTTCCTCCAAGGCTGCCCCTTTAAGTCTTCCCTGTACTGGCAATGACTGACGGCTCTCCGCCTTGTTCCCCCTATAATTCTTCCCCCATGCTTACGTCCGCTGACTGCTCCCCCCCATTGTTCTTCCCGTACCACCATCCGCTGACTGCTCTCCCCCCATTGTTCTTCCCGCACCACCATCCGCTGACTGCTCTCCCCCATTGTTCTTCCCGTACCACCATCCGCTGACTGCTCTCCCCCATTGTTCTTTCCGTACCACCGTCCTCTGATTGTTCTCCCCGTACCACCATCTGCTGACTGCTCTCCCCCATTGTTCTTCCCATACCACCATCTGCTGACTGCTCTCCCCCCATTGTTCTTCACGTACCACCATCCGCTGACTACTCTCCCCCATTGTTCTTCCCATACCACCATCTGCTGACTGCTCTCCCCCATTGTTCTTCCCATACCACCATCTGCTGGCTGCTCTCCCCCCATTGTTCTTCCCGTACCACCGTCTGCTGACTGCTCTCTCCCCTTTGCCCCCCGCAGTGATCCTTCGCTCAGAGCTGGAGTCGTCCTTTACTCCTTACGACCTGAAGCGCCTGGAGATGTACTCCCAGAACATGGTGGACTATCACCTCATCATGGATCTTATTCCTTCCATTTCCAAAATGTTCTTTTTACAGAAATACGGAGGCCTGAACCTGTCGGCTGCGCAGTGTGTAAGTCACCGCTGCCTGTGATTACGTGTAGTGCGAGATTGGAAACGATTTACCCTTTACAATGGCTCCCGACAAAGCTGAATCCCTCGTGTCGGCAGTTGTATTGTAGAAGTGCGTTACAACGTCAGAGAATATATTTATTGCATTATGATTCTTGTACGGGTCCCTTGTGGTTTTTAGGATCTCTGCTTGCTGTTTAATCAGGCGATGGGATCAGCACTCTGTTTCTTTACTCTTGGAGTAGTTACCATTCAATGACAGCAAGCGGAGATCTTGAATACTGTGTAGAATTGAAACAGAATATTGGAAAATGATCTAATGCTCTCATATATTTGATAGAATCAAAATATCCCTTTCTTCGTTTTTTTCTGCGCTTCCTTGTTATTTTGCGGCGCGGTTCCAGTTTCACACTCGCCCGTTTCCACCTTTTTTTCTTCAGCGCTCTATTGGGAGACCCAGACGATTGGGGTATAGCTACTGCCCTCTGGAGGCCACACAAAGCACTACATTAAAAGTGCAAGGCCCCTCCCCCTCTGGCTATACCCCCCCGTGGTATCACGGGTTCTCTAGTTTTAGCTTTGTGTGCGAAGGAGGTCAGACATTCCATGCATAGCTCCACAGATTTTAGTCAGCAGTAGCTGCTGACTATTTCGGATGGAAGAAAAGAGGACACATATAGTGTCCCCAGCATGCTCCCTTCTCACCCCTGGATGGTGTTGTAAGGTTGAGGTACCTATTGCTGGTACAGGGCTGGAGCCTGACATGCTGTTTTTCCTTCCACATCCCCTGGTAGGGCTCTGTGGAAGTGGGATCCTGCCGGCCTCAAAGCTCTGACGCCGGGCTCCATCCACAGACCCATTAGAACCTGATGGATTCGGAGCAGGAGTACAATCAGGGACCGGGCCCTGCATCATACAGGTACTCTGTGTCCCCGGCAGGCACAGACACACTCCGGGCTGGCTGGGTGTTGTAGTGCGCCGGGGACCGTACACTGAGCTGGTGTTCCTACAGTTATCTGGGGGACTTTGTGTTTTGGGAACGCAGCGCCGACCCCCTCTGGACCGGGCGGCGCTGCTGTGACTTGTGGTGCGCCGGGGATACGCCGACCGCGCTTTTACGGCGGCGGCGTTTATAACTAGTCCCCGGCTTTTGGGCCTAGGACGCCGGCAGCTCCGATCGTTCCCGCCCCCACCCTGTCAATCAGGGTAGGGGAGAGACGCTGTTTCACGGCAGCGAGGAGGGCTGGAGCCTGATTTACATGCTCCAGCCCTCACACTAGGCACAGAGGGAAGCAGGCTTCCCGCTCTTGGTCAGGAACGCCCAGGGCCCGCCCCCCTTCTTCTCTCAGAACGCCGGCAGCCATTACATGCATGTCTGGCTGGAGGAAGGACGCAAGCCTCTGGGAGACCTAGACTGAGGGGCTTTGGAAGACCACACACCCGCTCTTAAGCGGGCGGTAAGCGGCTTTTCAGCTGGCCCCTCTAGTGCCTCAGTGTATGTTAGTGTATTGTGTCACTGGACATAGATATTTATTGATTTCTTGCACTGTGAGGTCGCTTCCTGGCTGAATACCCCAGATCGCTCTGAGGAGGCAGCAACATGTCATCCACAAGACGCAAAGCTGCCAAGGCTAGGGCTGTGTGCACTGCGTGTGCTGCATGTGGGGCTGCTCTACCAGCAGGCTCCAAAGACCCCCATTGTGTGCAATGCTCAGATCCGGTGCTGCTTCGCCAGCCGGAGTCAGGAGAGATAGTGACCCAGGCTGAGACGCCTGTAAGTCCTGCCCCGGTGTCAGGGACAGACTTTGCAGTTTTTGCGGTTAATATGTCTGTGACTATGGCAAAAATCCTGGAAACTTTGCAATCCATGCCTGGGGCTCAGTCTATGGACACGGCGAGGTCTATGTCCTCTAATCCTCCGCAGTTGGATTTAATCCAGACTGCAAGGGGGTCCCCGGCTTCTCAGGATGAGTATAATGACTCAGATGATTGCCCCAGCCACCCCAAGCGGGCTCGCTGGGAAAGACCCTCAACGTCATCACACTGCTCAGGGTCTCAGCGCAATCAGTCTCCCTGTGATGTGTCTGAAGAGAGTGATCAGGAGTCTAATCCTGGAACCCCTCTCAATCTGGATACCCCGGATGGGGACGCCATGGTAAACGATCTTATCTCAGCCATCAATAGGCTGTTAGATATTTCTCCCCCAGCCCCTTCAGCAGAAGAGGCAGCGGCAGAGCAGGAGAAATTTCGTTTCCTCTATCCCAAGCGTAAATTAAGTGCTCTGTTGGATCACTCTGACTTCAGAGAATCAATCCAGAAGCACGACGCTCATCCAGAAAAGCGTTTCTCTAAACGTTCTAAGGATACACGTTATCCTTTCCCCCCTGATGTGGTCAAGCGCTGGACCCAGTGTCCAAAGGTGGACCCCCCGATTTCCAAGCTTGCAGCTAGATCCATAGTTGCAGTGGAGGATGGCGCTTCACTTAAGGATGCCAATGACAGACAGATGGACCTTTGGTTAAAATCTGTCTATGAAGCTATCGGCGCGTCGTTTGCTCCAGCATTCGCAGCCGTATGGGCACTCCAAGCTATTTCAGCTGGTTTAGCAAAGGTGGATGCTATCTTACATCCAGCGGTGCCGCAAGTGGCGTCCCTTACCTCGCAGATGTCCGCGTTTGCGTCTTACGCTATCAATGCGGTCCTAGAATCTACCAGCCGCACCTCAATGGCGTCTGCCAATTCGGTAGTTTTGCGCAGAGCATTGTGGTTAAAGGACTGGAAAGCAGATGCTGGTTCCAAAAAATGTTTAACCAGCTTGCCTTTATCTAGAGATAGACTGTTTGGCGAGCCATTGGCTGACATCATTAAACAGTCCAAGGGTAAAGACTCCTCTTTACCCCAGCCCAGATCAAGCAAACCTCAGCAGAAAAAGTGGCAGCAGAGGTTTCAGTCCTTTCGAGGTTCGGGCAAAACACAATTCTCCTCGTCCAAAGGGACTCAGAGGACGCAAAGAAACTCAGATTCCTGGCGGGCTCATTCACGCCCCAAGAAAGCAAATGGAGGAACCGCTTCCAAAGCGGCTACCTCATGACTTCCAGTCCCCTCCCTCCGCATCTCCGGTCGGGGGCAGGCTCTCCCGCTTTTACGACACTTGGATGTCACAGGTCAAAGACCGGTGGGTGACAGACATTTTGTCGCGCGGGTACAGAATCGAGTTCAGTTCTCGTCCTCCAGCTCGGTTCTTCAGAACCTCCCCACATCCAGACCGTGTAGATGTCCTGCGGCAGGCGGTGGACTCCCTAAGAGCGGAAGGAGTAGTGGTTCCTGTACCGTCTCAGGAACAAGGGAGAGGGTTTTACTCCAACCTCTTTGTGGTGCCAAAAAAGGACGGCTCGTTCCGTCCTGTTCTGGACCTAAAACTGCTCAACAAACATGTGCACGCCAGACGGTTCCGGATGGAAACCCTCCGTTCTGTCATTGCCTCAATGTCTCAAGGAGACTTCCTTGCCTCAATAGACATCAAAGATGCTTATCTCCACGTGCCAATTGCTACAGAACATCAACGTTTTCTACGTTTTGTGATAGGAGACGACCATCTTCAGTTCGCAGCTCTGCCATTCGGTCTGGCGACAGCCCCCCGGGTCTTCACCAAGGTCATGGCGGCGGTGGTAGCAGTCCTGCACTCTCAGGGACACTCGGTGATCCCTTACCTAGACGATCTACTTGTCAAGGCACCCTCTCAAGAGGCATGCCAACTCAGTCTACAGGCTACGCTGGAGACTCTCCAGACTTTTGGATGGATCATCAACTTTCCAAAGTCAAATCTGTCACCGACACAGTCACTAACGTATCTTGGCATGGAGTTCCATACTCGAGCAGCGAGAGTGAAGCTTCCGCTAAACAAGCAGCGGTCCCTACAGACAGGGGTGCAATCTCTCCTTCAGGGCCAGTCGCACCCCTTACGGCGCCTCATGCACTTCCTAGGGAAGATGGTGGCAGCCATGGAAGCAGTTCCCTTTGCGCAGTTTCATCTGCGTCCACTTCAATGGGACATTCTCCGCCAATGGGACGGGAAGACGACTTCCCTAGACAGGAAAGTCTCTCTTTCCCAGACGGCCAAGGACTCTCTACAATGGTGGCTCCTTCCCACCTCATTGTCTCAGGGAAGATCCTTCCTGCCCCCATCCTGGGCAGTGGTCACGACAGATGCGAGTCTGTCGGGGTGGGGAGCAGTGTTTCTACACCACAGGGCTCAGGGGACGTGGACTCCGCAAGAGTCCACCCTTCAGATCAATGTTCTGGAAATCAGGGCAGTGTATCTTGCCCTACTAGCCTTTCAACAGTGGCTGGAAGGAAAGCAGATCCGAATCCAGTCGGACAACTCCACAGCGGTGGCATACATCAACCACCAAGGAGGGACGCGCAGCCGGCAAGCCTTTCAGGAAGTCCGGCGCATTCTGAATTGGGTGGAGGACACAGCATCCACCATCTCCGCGGTTCACATCCCAGGCGTAGAAAACTGGGAAGCAGACTTCCTCAGTCGCCAGGGTATGGACGCAGGGGAATGGTCCCTTCACCCGGACGTGTTTCAGGAAATCTGTCGCCGCTGGGGGGTGCCGGACGTCGACCTAATGGCGTCTCGGCACAACAACAAGGTCCCGGCATTCATGGCGCGGTCGCGCGATCAAAGAGCTCTGGCGGCAGACGCCTTGGTGCAAGATTGGTCGCAGTTCCGCCTCCCATATGTATTCCCGCCTCTGGCACTCTTGCCCAGAGTACTACGCAAGATCAGATCCGATTGCAGCCGCATCATACTCGTCGCCCCAGACTGGCCGAGGAGATCGTGGTATCCGGATCTGTGGCATCTCACGGTCGGCCGACCGTGGTCACTTCCAGACCGTCCAGACCTGCTGTCTCAAGGGCCGTTTTTCCATCAGAATTCTGCGGCCCTGAACCTGACTGTGTGGCCATTGAGTCCTGGATCCTATCGTCAACAGGCTTATCACAGGGAGTGGTAGCCACAATGAGACAAGCTAGGAAGTCAACTTCTGCTAAGATCTACCACAGAACGTGGAAGATTTTCTTGTCCTGGTGTTCTGCTCAGGGAGTGTCTCCCTGGCCATTTGCATTGCCCACTTTTCTGTCTTTCCTGCAATCAGGGTTGGAAAAGGGCTTGTCGCTCAGCTCCCTTAAAGGGCAAGTCTCGGCACTATCCGTGTTTTTTCAGAAGCGTCTAGCACGTCTTCCTAAGGTGCGCACGTTCCTGCAGGGGGTCTGTCATATTGTGCCCCCGTACAAGCGGCCGTTGGATCCATGGGATCTGAACAGAGTACTAGTGGCTCTCCAGAAACCGCCTTTCGAGCCTCTCAAAGAAGTTTCTTTTTCTCGCCTGTCACAGAAAGTGGCGTTTCTTGTTGCGATCACATCGCTTCGGCGAGTGTCTGAGCTGGCAGCTCTGTCATCCAAGGCTCCCTTCCTGGTGTTCCACCAGGACAAGGTAGTGCTGCGCCCCATTCCGGAGTTTCTCCCTAAGGTCGTATCCTCGTTTCATCTTAATCAGGATATATCCTTGCCTTCCTTTTATCCTCATCCGGTTCACCGGTATGAAAAGGACTTGCGTTTGCTAGATCTGGTGAGAGCACTCAGGATCTACATTTCCCGCACGGCGCCCATGCGCCGTTCCGATGCACTTTTTGTCCTTGTCGCCGGTCCGCGCAAGGGGTTGCAGGCTTCTAAAGCCACCTTGGCTCGATGGATCAAAGAACCAATTATAGAGGCCTACCGTTCTGCTGGGCTTCCGGTTCCTTCAGGGCTAAAAGCCCACTCAACCAGAGCCGTGGGTGCGTCCTGGGCATTACGGCACCAGGCTTCGGCTCAACAGGTGTGTCAGGCAGCTACCTGGTCGAGTCTGCACACTTTCACCAAGCATTATCAGGTGCATACCTATGCTTCGGCGGATGCCAGCTTAGGTAGAAGAGTCCTGCAGGCGGCAGTGACATCCCCGTAGGGGGGGGCTGTTTTGCAGCTCTAACATGAGGTATTTCTTTACCCACCCAGGGACAGCTTTTGGACGTCCCAATCGTCTGGGTCTCCCAATAGAGCGCTGAAGAAGAAGGGAATTTTGTTACTTACCGTAAATTCCTTTTCTTCTAGCTCTTATTGGGAGACCCAGCACCCGCCCTGTTGTCCTTCGGGATTGTTTTTGCTGTTTGCGGGTACACATGTTGTTCATGTTGAACGGTTTTTCAGTTCTCCGATGTTACTCGGAGTTAATTTGTTTAAACCAGTTGTTGGCTTCCTCCTTCTTGCTTTGGCACTAAAACTGGAGTACCCGTGATACCACGGGGGGGTATAGCCAGAGGGGGAGGGGCCTTGCACTTTTAATGTAGTGCTTTGTGTGGCCTCCAGAGGGCAGTAGCTATACCCCAATCGTCTGGGTCTCCCAATAAGAGCTAGAAGAAAAGGAATTTACGGTAAGTAACAAAATTCCCTTCATTTTCAGGCTCTTCTTCTTGGCGTTGGGCTGCAGCACAAGTCTGTGGATCAGCTGGAGAAGGAGATCGAGCTGCCGAGCAGTCAGCTCATGGGGCTCTTCAACCGGATCATACGGAAGGTGGTCCAGGTAACAACGCCATTAGGAGTAAATGTAGCGGTGCCGATTTTGGGCTTCCATACCGTACCCTTAAATTGCAATTTAGCTCCTTCCTATCACTCCAAATTTTCTTTTCTTTGTACTGTTACATTTACCCCTTTCTTCCAAATCAATTTTTTTTTTTTTGTATGATGGGTTGTGTGAAGAAGAAAAATAGTGGAAAAAAAAAATGCAATTTTATGACGTGTTACTGTCAGTGATTGACGGATCGTCAGATTATTGCTTTTCCCTTCTAGTTATTCAGCAGCATCTTGGAGCGGGCGGTGGAGGATGAAATGGTGACCACCAAGGAGGTTGTGATGGAGCCCACCCTGAAGTCTCTGAATGAGGATTTGGTGAGTTTCCTAAATTATTGGTAGACCACCAGAAACGGTAATGGGCTGTGTCAGGGCTGTGCTGATAATACACCCATTTTAAAGCCAAATTTAAAGTACAATTTTTGGGGCGTTTTAGAAAGGGTCACATTTGGCATTTGTGTATTTTTTGTGCCGTTTTTCATGTTCCCAATCAGTTGATTAGTCAAAAATGTACAACTTTCCAAACAAATGAAGGAAGTGCAGTCACTATTCTATTTATATAGGGCCCTTATGGGCCAACAGAAATACGTAATTACTTACCGGTAATGTGTTTTTTTCCGAACCAATGACGTCACCCTTATATCGTGGTGCCGTCATAGGGTGAGGGAAAAAATACGTAATTACTTACCGGTAATGTGTTTTTTCCGAACTTATGACGGCACCACGATATAAGGGAAAAATCTCAATCACTGTGCAGAAATAAAGAAAAAGTGACACAAAGCAAAATAAACAACCCTAAGAAATGGAGAAAATACACCAAAAAATTTGGTACAGATGGAATTTAAAGACACATTTGTATAAAATGGGCCAAAATGCCACCGTGTGGAGGAATGTTTTACTTTTAGGATATCATCTGCAGCATTTTTGGCAAAGCAAGAACTCGAGAAAAACAAACAATAACAAGACCCGGACATTATTTCTCTATTTTCCTTAGGAAGAAGCAGCCAAGGAATTCCAGCAGAAACACAAGGAAGAAGTGCAGAGGTTAAAAGGCATCGATCTGTCCCAGTAAGTAACCATTAATCGTGACGCTGCAGGACGTTCACGTGGGCGATGTATGACACCATTGTTTTACCATTCAGATATGTCATCGGAGGAGAAGATGATGAGTGGAATGAAGTCCTGAAGACGACCGGTCAGAATGCGTCTATAGTCAGCCTGAAGAGGTGCGTCACTTATGGATAATTATAGCCGTATGTGGTTGTTTTTGATAAATGCACAGTAGTGAATTTTCCCCAATTTGAGTTGCTTGTTTATAAGAATTTATATCAAATCACCTTTTTGTTTTTAGATACAGAGTGCTCATAGACTTTAGGTTAAATAATACAATGCTATCCTCCAGCTACCACCACTAGAGGGAGCTCCACTTACTGTGTACTGGCTGTACGTTGAGCTGGGTAATATAGCATGTCGGGTCACTGCAGTGGGGTTCACAAAGTTTTATATTTTTTTTTTTTTTTATAGTGATAAGAAGCGTAAATTGGATCAACCAGGAAAAAGTGGCACAAAGCTGCAAAAGAAGCTGAAGAGAAATAAAGACAAGAGGCCGAAATTTGGGAAATGATGCCACCAACCATCCTAAGAAGTTAATAGGATTTAGGACGTATCTGAATTCCTTGGCGATGCTGTATATTGTAAATGTATCCTGCAGCCAATACAATCATGTATATAGATGGCGATTTTACAGAATGGAGGGTGATGTGTATCAAGAGCTGCACATATTTATATAATACATGGATTGGTTTCATGTATTACTTATAGCACAGCTGGACATTTGTTAGGATCAGTATAGGATCAAGTAAGGCTCTGTCCTTAGTCATGAGTTATCTCCTTTATTATACTGCAGAGCTGCACTCACTATTCTGCTGGTGCAGTCACTGTGCACATACATTACTGATCTTGATTTACATCCTCTATTTGACTCTAGCAACAGAATAGTGAGTGCAGCTCTGGAGTATAATACAGGATGTAACTCAGGATCAGTAATGTATATACACAGTGACTGCACCAGCAGAATAGTGAGTGCAGCTCTGGAGTATAATACATTACTGATCCTGAGTTACATCCTGTATTATACTCCAGAGCTGCACTCACTATTCTGCTGGTGCAGTCACTGTGTATATACATTACTGATCCTGAGTTACATCCTGTATGTACATAGTGACTGCACCAGCAGAATAGTGAGTGCAGCTCTGGAGTATAATACAGGAGGTAACTCAGGATCAGTAATGTAATGTATGTACACCGTGACTGCACCAGCAGAATAGAGAGTGCAGCTCCGGAATATAATACAGGAGGCAACATTGGATTGGTGCTTAGAAACTTTTGGCATTTAAGAAGTGCAAATTGTTTAATTCATTTGATTTTGGACATCTAACTGGGAGATTTCAGAAAGGATGTTGCTTTGTCTTTACTTTTTTTATACTGTGGAGTTCATTTAATGATGGAATTGTAGTAAATTATTAATCTATACATATTTTTTTATTTTCTATACTGTATTCTGTTTAATTTTGCATTTATACTAGGCGAGGTTATTGTCCTAGAAGAGAAGAGCAACCGGAATGTTTTTTGTTTTCCTTTGTGTCCATACGACAGTCCATCTTCGTGTTACAGTAATCTCCCTTCTTTCCTCTTTGGAGTTTTGGCGACAATTTTTCAATATTTCAAACTTTATTTGGTGTAATCTTTCCATGTAAAAATTAAGAAAAATAACTCCAACAAATACAACTCTGCTATTTTCTTACCCAGTAATTGATTTATTATTTTACATGATGTTACTGTTATATATATATATATATATATATATCACCTCTGAATCCTATAACCTGTCCGGATTACACACATGATATCACTCTGTGAAGGTCATTGTCAGGCAATGTATAAGGTGCAAAATGACTGAGCCCACTGATGATCCAGCCAAAGTTATCATCATCAGGGGGGGGTGGGTAGAGCAACAATGATGGCTACCCCCGGACGGGGCTCCATTGTTAGTTTTGGGCAGCGGGTCTATCTACATATAATTATATACAGTCCACTATTCTACAACACTCGATCCTCTGCTTCATACACACGAGGCGTCCGGTCACACGCGGCAGGAGATATAAATGTCTTTGATGCGATTGACCAATGTGCCTTTCAGGTCCGTCAGCGCGTCCAGTCCTTGCACTTTGCTGTTCCGGCCGTAGATCAATTGTCTGAAGGATTCTTGTTCCAGCAATGGCCTCATGTTTTGCAGGAAAAATCCCTCGCAGTAAAGTGCTAGCTCCGGGGCATTGTGGATCTGCAGAAAGAAATTGCAATAGATAACACCATCTACTTGAATCTTAAAGGCAATGTACCGGTGGATTTTGCCACGGAAGAATCTGGATTTTCTAGATAAATCCGCAGGTTTCAGCACGTACAGACACTCCCAATGTTATCCTATGGGACATGGGAAGTGTTGTGGATGGATATGTGCGGCTGCGGAATATACTGCGGATGTCTCGCAGCCACACGTAACTGCATGTCAATTATTCCTGCAGATCTACCTGCGGAAATCCCGGTCCTCCACTATGGAGATAGAGGCCGGGACTTCCACAGGTAAGTTGCATGAATGGCCGCAGATATTTTGCTGGAATTCCGCAGCTATGGATAGCTGCTATTTCTTTGTCGCTCCATTGGGAGACCCAGACAATTGGGGTGTATAGCTTCTGCCTCCGGAGGCCACACAAAGTATTACACTTTAAAAAGTGTAACCCCTCCCCTCTGCCTATACACCCCCCCCGTGCATCACGGGCTCCTCAGTTTTATGCTTTGTGTGGAAGGAGGCACACATCCACTCATGCATTCTCATACTAGTTATGTCGGTTGGAAGAAAAGAGGGCCCCCACGGGGCCCCCGGCATGTTCCCTTCTCACCCCACTACGTCAGCGGTGTTGTTAAGGTTGAAGTACCCATTGCGGGTACAAAGGCTGGAGCCACATGCCGTCTCCTTCACCATCCCTTAGCGGCTCTGGGAGAAGTGGGATCCTAAGCGGTCATCCATTTACTGGGACCGTGCTCCCTCCGCAGCCCCTGTGGGAACCTGCCGGACCGGAGCCTATTCAACCTCAGGGACCGGGCCCTGCAACTCAAAGGTACTCTGTGTCCCCATTGGGGACTGTGCAGGGAGCGCACCTTCTTCCCGGAAGCTGCGGCAGCTGCTTAATTGAGAAGGCCGGCGGACTTCCGCGCCGACCGTGCCTGCTTGTCGGGTGCGGTCTCAAATTTAGTCCCCGGCTTCAGCGCGGCCTAGTCGCAAAAATCCCGCCCCCGGGCCTGCCTGTCAGGGGTAAGGGCGGAATTACCGACCTGACGTCGGATGTGAGTGCTGGAGCATCCTGCATGTTTTCCTCCCCCCTCACTGATCACTGTAGGGACCCAAGATTCCCGCACTTTCCTGGCGCCGCCCACGGCTCCACTCCTCCCCTGAGAGCTCCGGCAGCCATTTTTTGGCATTCTGCCGGTGGAGGATTCTCAGTGAACAGCTCTGCAGCTCCGGGGGACCTAAGGCAGGAAATCTGGAGGACACACTCCGCTTGTTAGCGGTCGGTAAGCCACACCGGTCACCCGGTGCTGGTCCCCTTAGGGTGCCGGAATAGATTATATATATATATCTCTATATATATATATCTCTCATCTCTCATCTCTCATCTCTCATCTCTCATCTCTCATCTCTCATCTCTCATCTCTCATCTCTCATCTCTCATCTCTCACTCTTCGGTCGGGCTGTATACCCCTTGTTTCCCATATACCCTCAGTGATCACTCTCCTAGGAGACAACAGCATGTCGTCCACAAGGAGCAAAGCTGTTAAGGCACAGGGTTTTTTTGCGGCCTGTACCTCTTGTGGGGCTATGTTACCTGCGGGTTCCACCTACCCCCACTGTGAGCAATGCTCGACCCCTGTTTCGCTTGCTCAGCCGGCGCCTCGGTCACTAGTGGGCCCCTCGGCTCATGTAGACCCCCCTGTTCCCCCTGTCCAGGCGGCAGGGACAGAGTTCGCCTCTTTTGCTGAGAAACTCTGAGTCACTTTCACAATCCATGGCTCAGTCTATGGACAAATGGTCTTCTAAGCTGCTAGAGGCTTTGCAGTCCAGACCGGTCCTTTTACAGGCCCCGGCCCCTGTTGGATCGTCGCCTCCAGGCCCCTCTCGGTCCGCGCCGCAGCGCGCTCCCAGGGGGGGCCCTAGGTCTCAGGCGGAGGACTCCTGCCCGGACCACAGTCCTAGACCGTCTAAGCGGGCTCGCTGGGAATCTTCCCCGACTTCCTCTCGGCTCGGGATCCCAGCTTGAGGACTCTCTGGAGGACGAGGCGGACGTCGCAGCTCAGGGCTCTGACCCTGATGTTGCCCTTAATCTTGATACACCTGAAGGGGACGCCTTAGTAAATGATCTTATCTCGTCCATCAACCAGGTGTTGGATCTCTCTCCCCCACCTCCACCTGTAGAGGAGTCGGCGTCTCAGCAGGAGAAACACCAATTTAGGTTCCCCAAACGTACACGCAGTGCGTTTTTCGATCACTCTAACTTCAGAGATGCTGTCCAGAAGCCCAGAGCGGTTCCGGACAAGCGCTTTACTAAGCGCCTTACTGACACACGTTACCCCTTCCCATCTGAAGTCGTTAAGGGTTGGGCTCACTGTCCCAAGATGGATCCTCCAGTCTCAAGATTGGCGGCTAGATCTGTGGTATCGGTTGCAGATGGCTCATCGCTAAAGGATGCCACTGATAGAGCTCCTGGTGAAATCCATCTATCTGCCTATGAAGCCACGGGCGCGTCTTTTGCCCCGGCTTTTGCAGCCGTGTGGGCACTCCAAGCTATCTCAGCTTGTCTGGCTGAGATTAATGCTGTCACACGCAATTCTGCTCCGCAGGTTGCGTCTTTGACTTCTCAAGCGTCAGCCTTTTCATCCTACGCCATGAACGCTGTCCTGGACTCTGCTAGCCGTACGGCTGTAGCATCCGCTAATTCTGTGGCAGTCCGCAGGGCCATGTGGCTGCGCGAATGTAAGGCAGACTCTGCCTCCAAGAGGTTCTTAACCGGTTTGCCGTTTTCTGGTGACCGCTTGTTTGGCGAACGATTGGATGAGATTATTAAGGAATCCAAGGGAAAGGACTCCTCCTTACCCCAGTCCAAACCTAAGAGACCTCAGCAACGAAAAATACAATCGAGGTTTCGGTCCTTTCGTCCCTCCGCCAAGCCCCAATCCTCTTCGTCCAGCAGGCCGGAGAAAGGCCAGAGGAACTCCTATGCGTGGCGGTCCAAGTCACGCCCCCAAAAGGCCGCAGGAGGCACTGCCTCCAAGGCGGCCTCCTCATGACTCTCGGCCTCCCCTAGACGCATCCTCGGTCGGTGGCAGGCTCTCCCGCTTTGGCGACGCCTGGTGGCCACATGTCCAAGACCGATGGGTGAGAGACATTCTGTCTCACGGTTACAGGATAGAGTTCAGCTCTCGACTTACGGCTCGTTTCTTCAGAACCTCTCCGCCCCCCCGCACAGGCCGACGCACTTTTTCAGGCAGTGGACGCTCTGAAGACAGAAGGAGTTGTGATCCCCGTTCCCCTTCAGGAACGTGGTCGCGGCTTTTACTCCAACTTGTTCGTGGTGCCAAAAAAGGACAGATCATTCCGTCCCGTTCTGGACCTCAAGCTACTCAACAGACATGTGAGAACCAGACGGTTTCGGATGGAATCTCTCCGCTCGGTCATCGCCTCGATGTCACAAGGAGACTTCCTAGCATCGATCGACATCAAGGATGCTTATCTCCACGTGCCGATTGCACCCGAACATCAACGTTTCTTGCGTTTCGCCATCGGGGACGAACACCTTCAGTTCGTGGCCTGGCGACAGCCCCACGGGTTTTCACCAAAGTCATGGCATCCGTCGTGGCGGTCCTGCACTCTCAGGGCCACTCGGTGATCCCCTACTTAAACGATCTCCTGGTCAGGGCCCCTTCTCGGGTGGCGTGTCAACAAAGCCTTACAGTCGCTCTGGCGACTCTCCAGCAGTTCGGGTGGATCATCAACTTCCCGAAATCCAAGTTGACACCGACCCAATCACTGACTTACCTCGGGATGGAGTTTCATACACAGCCAGCGGTAGTCAAGCTACCGCGGGACAAACAGCTTTCTCTGCAGGCAGGGGTGCAATCACTTCTTCGGAGTCAGTCACACCCCTTAAGGCGCCTCATGCACTTCCTGGGGAAGATGGTGGCAGCGATGGAGGCAGTGCCGTTCGCGCAATTCCATCTACGGCCACTCCAATGGGACATTCTTCGCAAATGGGACAGGAGGTCGGCTTCCCTCGACAGGAACGTCTCTCTTTCCCTTGCAACCATGACGTCACTTCAGTGGTGGCTCCTTCCCAATTCTCTATCGCAGGGAAAATCCTTCCTACCCCCAACCTGGCCTGTGGTCACCACGGACGCGAGCCTGTCAGGGTGGGGAGCGGTTTTTCTCCACCACAGGGCTCAGGGAACCTGGACTCCGATAGTCTTCCCTTCAGATCAATGTTCTGGAGATAAGGGCAGTGTATCTAGCCCTATTGGCTTTCCATCAGTGGCTGGAGGGCAGGCAGATCCGTATCCAGTTGGACAACGCCACTGCCGTCGCATACATCAAC
The DNA here is from genome assembly GCF_048569485.1 of Anomaloglossus baeobatrachus. NCBI lineage: Eukaryota > Metazoa > Chordata > Amphibia > Anura > Aromobatidae > Anomaloglossus > Anomaloglossus baeobatrachus. The sequence continues at coordinate 17,573,618 of NC_134362.1, forward strand.
CACCAAGGCGGCACTCGCAGTCGTCAAGCCTTCCAGGAAGTCCGGCGGATTCTGCAGTGGGTGGAAGCCACAGCCTCCACCATCTCCGCAGTTCACATCCCGGGCATAGAAAACTGGGAAGCAAATTTTCTCAGTCGTCAGGGCATGGATGCGGGGGAATGGTCTCTGCACCCAGACGTGTTTCGAGAGATCTGTCGCCGCTGGGGAACGCCGGACGTCGATCTCATGGCGTCACGGCACAACAACAAAGTCCCGGCATTCATGGTACGGTCTCAGGATCACAGAGCTCTGGCGGCGGACGCGTTAGTTCAGGATTGGTCGCAGTTTCGACTGCCTTATGTATTTCCTCCTCTGGCGATGCTGCCCAGAGTGTTACGCAAGATCAGGTCCGACTGCCGTCGCGCCATTCTCATCGCTCCAGACTGGCCGAGGCGGTCGTGGTACCCGGATCTGTGGCATCTCACGGTGGGTCAACCGTGGGCGCTTCCAGACCGCCCAGACTTGATGTCACAAGGCCCGTTTTTCCATCTGAATTCTGTGGCCCTCAACTTGACTGTGTGGCCATTGAGTCCTGGCTCCTAGCGTCTTCAGGGTTATCTCAGGATGTCATTGCCACCATGAGACAGGCTAGGAAACCAACGTCCGCCAAGATCTATTACAGGTCTTGGCAAATCTTCTTATCCTGGTGCTCTGATAACGGTTTTCCTCCATGGCCGTTTGCCTTACCCACTTTTCTTTCATTGCTTCAATCCGGAATGGACAAGGGTTTGTCACTCGGCTCTCTCAAGGGCCAAGTATCGGCGCTCTCCGTATTTTTTCAAAAGCGCCTAGCCAGGCTTCCGCAGGTCCGCACGTTCCTGCAGGGAGTTTGCCACATAGTCCCACCTTACAAGCGTCCACTGGAACCCTGGGATCTTAACAGGGTGCTAACGGCTCTTCAGAAACCACCTTTTGAGCCGCTGCGGGATGTCTCTATCACGTCTTTCGCAGAAGGTGGCCTTTCTCGTGGCAGTCACATCACTCCGGAGAGTGTCTGAGCTTGCAGCGCTGTCATGCAAAGCCCCCTTCCTGGTGTTTCACCAGGATAAGGTGGTTCTGCGTCCGGTCCCGGAATTACTCCCTAAGGTGGTATCTCCTTTTCATCTCAATCAGGATATCTCCTTGCCTTCATTTTGCCCTAATCCAATTCACCAATGTGAAAAGGATTTGCACTCTTTGGATCTAGTGAGAGCACTCCGGCTCTACGTGTCTCGCACGGCGCTTCTGCGTCGTTCAGATGCGCTCTTTGTCCTTGTCGCTGGCCAGCGTAAGTCAACCTTGGCTCGGTGGATCAAGGAACCGATTCTTGAAGCTTATCGTTCTTCTGGGCTTCCGCTTCCTTCAGGGCTGAAAGCCCATTCTACCAGAGCCGTGGGTGCGTCCTGGGCATTGCGGCACCGGGCTACGGCTCAGCAGGCAGGTGTGTCAGGCAGCTACGTGGTCTAGTCTGCACACTTTCACGAAACACTATCAAGTGCATACCTATGCTTCGGCAGACGCCAGTCTAGGTAGGCGAGTCCTTCAGGCGGCGGTTGCCCACCTGTAAGAGGGGGCCGTTTTCGGCTCTTTTTATTGAGGTATTCTTTTACCCACCCAGGGACTGCTCTTGGACGTCCCAATTGTCTGGGTCTCCCAATGGAGCGACAAAGAAGAAGGGAATTTTGTTTACTTACCGTAAATTCCTTTTCTTCTAGCTCCTATTGGGAGACCCAGCACCCGCCCCTGTTCCCTTCGGGCTGGTTGTTCTTTTGTGTACACATGTTGTTCATGTTGAATTGTTCTTTTGGTTCATGGTTTTCAGTTCTCCGAACATCCTTCGGATTGAATTTACCCCAGACCAATTTATAAGTTTCCTCCTTCCTGCTTTTGCACCAAAACTGAGGAGCCCGTGATGCACGGGGGGGGTGTATAGGCAGAGGGGAGGGGTTAGACTTTTTAAAGTGTAATACTTTGTGTGGCCTCCGGAGGCAGAAGCTATACACCCCAATTGTCTGGGTCTCCCAATAGGAGCTAGAAGAAAAGGAATTTACGGTAAGTAAACAAAATTCCCTTCTTCCGCAGGTACATAGTCCCATGGACACATAGCCTTAGGCCCTGTGCCCACGGGAGAAAATACCTGCGGAAAACCTGGGTATTTTCTAGATTTTCCAAATAAACCTGCAGGTTTACACAAGTACACAGACTCCCCATGTTATCCAATGTGATTTGGGGAGTGCTGTTATGCTGCTGCAAAGAACTGCATGTCAATTATTCATGCGGATTTCCTGGCTTTCTACTATGGAGATATAGGGGGAAATTCGCAGTGCAAACGTACAAATTCCGCACGGAATCCGCAATAATGGATAGCTACGGATTCCGGGGAATTGCTGAAATACCTGCATAAAAATCCACATGTACATTTTCTCGTGGGCACAGGGCCTAAGGTGGGCTTTGCACGCTGCGACATCGGTAACAATGTGTTACCGATGCTGCAGCGATAGTCCCCGCCCCCGTCGCAGCTGCGATATCTTGTGATAGCTGCTGTAGTGAACATTATCGCTACGGCAGCTTCACACGCACTCACCTGCCCTGCGACATCGCTCTGGCCGGCGAACCGCCTCCTTAAGGGGGCGGGTCGTGCGGCATCACAGCGACATCACACGGCCAATAGAAGCAGAGGGGCGGAGATGAGCAGGACGTAAACATCCTGCCCGGTGGACGCAGGTAGATGTTCCTCGCTCCTGCAGCTTCACATGCACTCACCTGCCCTGCGACGTCGCTCTGGCCGGCAAACCACCTCCTTATTAAGGGGGCGGGTCGTGCGGCCAATAGAAGCGGAGGGGCGGAGATGAGCAGGACGTAAACATCCCGCCCGGTGGACGCAGGTAGGAGATGTTCCTCGCTCCTGCAGCTTCTCACACAGCGATGTGCGCTGCCTGCTGGAACGAGGAACAACATCGTACCTGTCGCAGCAGCGGCATTATGGAAACGGCGGACCCTACACCGATCATACGATAACGACGCTTTTGCGCTCGTTAATTGTATTATCTAGGATTTACACACTACGATGTCGAGAGCGACGCAGGAAGTGCGTCACTTTCGACATGACCCCTCCGACATCCCACCTGCGATGTCGTAGTGTGCAAAGTGCCCCTTAGTCTCATTCCAAGTCCTCCAGCTAGGAAACCGTGAGCAATGTCCTGGTGTACTAGGAAATGTCTTATAATGCATAGCTTTCTAGTATATGTAGGAGAACAGTTACACCAAGACCGGTTGTCACTCATTGGGGTCTGACAGTAAAGATGCTCCCCAATTCTCAGAATGAAGCTGCCGCAGTACCTTCACTGACTTATCCTGCACAGCATTGGTACCTGCTGCACAGGGGATCTACAGACATCAGCCAGAAGCATGGATGTGCTGAGAAAATACCAACACTCTATCCCTCCATTTTTTACAGAGGTGAGACCCTCACGGATCATACTGTCAAGTCACATCGTAGCAGCATTAACCCCCAACACCTACATCACATATTGTGCAAAGGTCCATGGCGCTGAGCCGGCTTCACCCACCTCTGACAAGTGATTGACTGCTGCAGTTTAACCACCTCAATGCTGCAGTCAGTGGCGCAATTGTGCCGTCATCTTTGCACTTCCATAGAGTCCAACCTGGGTCTGGGTTTTTATAGGAGATTGCAGTATATACAGTCATATGAAAAAGTTTGGGCACCCCTATTAATGGTAACCTTTTTTCTTTATAACAATTTGGGGTTTTGCTATTTCAGTGTCATATATCTAATAACTGATGGACTGAGTAATATTTCTGGATTGAAATGAGGTTTATTGTACTAACAGAAAATGTGCAATCCGCATTTAAACAAAATTTGACCGGTGCAAAAGTATGGGCACCTCAACATAAAAGTGACATTAATATTTTGTAGATCCTCCTTTTGCAAAAATCACAGCCTCTAGTCTATTACTCAGTCCATCAGTTATTAGATTTATGAAACTGAAATAGCAAAAACCCAAATTGTTATAAAGAAAAAAGGTTAACATTAATAGGGGTGCACAAACTTTTTCATATGACTGTATAATAGAATTCACAAACAATTGGGAGCAAAATGAGGAGTGCGTCTTATAATCCGAATCTACCTTACCAGGGGTGGTGGAGAGGGGGTCACAGGAGGCAGGCGCTATGCTGTGGCCTATGCTGGGACTGGTGCAGTGGGTGGTAAGGCAGGGGGGCATCTTGAAAATGGCGGTGCAGGGTTCAAATAATGGCGCCCGGAGTTAGCGTAAGCCTTGATAGAGCTCTCAGCTCAAGATCTCATCTACGCATGCGCCACCTCCAGCCCATTGATCTCCCAGCAGCGGACTTAAGGAAAATGGCGCCTGGAGGCGGCGCGTGCATAGATGAGATCTATGCCATTTCTTTAAAGCCCACACCGCCAACCGTTTTGGAAATAGCCTACCTCACAGCATCTGGGACACCTGCACCTTCGACCTCCTCCACCACCGCTGCCATCCCCCCAGGTAAGAGACCACCAAATTGTAAGACAGACCCCATCTTCCCCCCCCCCCCCCCCTCCCCCTCTAAATTTGGGATGTGTCTTATAAACCGAAAAATATGGTATTTTTTTTTCACTTATTAATCTGTGAACTTATCTTTAACATTTTTGGTATATAAATGGGTCGGCAAACGTCAATACTACTGTGAAACTACAACTCTCAGCAATCCCTGACAGACCCCGCAGTCCTGCTACAGAGCAGGCTTCCCTTATGGATGGTTTCGGCCTTGTCATTAGAGTATAAAATAATTTGTTGCCCATAGCAACCAATCACATGGCAGATTTCATTTTTGTACAGCAACTTAAATGAAAGCTGCACTGTGATTGGTTGCTATGGGCAACAGTTACTAGAAGACTGTTTACTGTCTTCTAGTAACACATGAGCACCAGGTTCAGTCATTTTGACGCAGCTCTATTATGTTATAAATCTTTCCCCCGCCATGTACATGATATATACTACAAAGTAGAGGAAGGGGGCGGGGCATAGTAACGGTGTCCATGCAGCGGCCATGTTTGGTGCCTTACCTTTGCGTATTTGTAGATACTGACGCAGTTGTCTAGACTGATGTTCTGAGAGCAGACGATCTCGCAGTGCCGTTGCAGGGCCTCCAGCTGGAAATGGCTGGCCGCAGACAGGAGCTGGGAGGGAAACACAATCATGTAAGGTCTAAGGAAAGGAGAAGCAACTCATATCTGCCAACCATTGCACACCCACCCACACATGGGCAAACTGAGGGTCGGTCCGGCACGGTTGGGATACAACAACTACATGTTCACATTTTGGGCTTTCAACTATTGGGGTTAATTATGGGGAACCACGTGAAGAGACACTGATCACTGCAGCCTGGAGGGGCACGTCCAGCCCGGAGGGTGAATGACCCCCCTCTACACCTGCAGACCCTCTGCCCAATTCCTAATACTAAAGAAAAATCTGAACATAGCAGCCAAAGATTGCTCATCAAGTTTTATTTACTGAAACTGAGGCGGCCATTTTGAATAAGACAACAGGAAGTGCAGCCATATTGGTTGTCATGGTAATATAGAAGGTGAAAATACCTCCCATCTATACAGTTTCTTTTGGGCCATACTGGACTGTGAAACAAACCACAAAATAGGCCGGCTTGCCCCGATATGGACGGTTTAAGGTGTCCTTGGAATGAGGATGGAGATGTTAAGGAGGTAGAAATCCATCTCATATCCAGGGCCGACACCAGAACCCGCGGCCCACGGCAGCAGGGGGGACTTATTTTGGCCTGGTTCCAATTTCCGAGATGTGCCAAACATGTATGGAGCAGGCTTGGGAGTTGCCTTATCCCGCCGGCACACGAGTAAGTGCTGCCGACCAACCGGACTCTGATCACAGCAGTTTAGCTGCTTAGATCAGTGATGGCGAACCTATGGCACGCGTGCCAGACTGGGCACGCAGAGCCCTTTTTGCTGGCATGCGCGCTGTCACCACACTGAGCCACTTTGAACTGCTGGTATGATCGCGCCGGCAGCTCAAAGTGGTGTTTAGCAGAGGAGACATGTCTCCTTCCTCTGACACTCCCCCTCTCCTGGGCCGCAGGCCTGTTGCCTAGGAGATGGAGGAGCGTCAGTAGGCTGCACCGGCGTCTTGTGGCCGCGCGGGAACTGAACTGACTGATGTCCCAGCGGCATGGGAGCAGTGCTGGTAGGTGAGTTTTTTATTTTTATTTTTAAAAGCTGTGTGCGGCTGTGCCAATGTGTGGGGGACAGAGCCAGCACGGGGCATACAAACAGCGCACGGGGCAAACATGGCTGCAAGGATGGAAGGAATGTGCAAAGATGGAGGGAAACATGCAAGGATGGGGGGGACTTTGCTACAAGGATGGGGGAAACCTGCAAGGATGGGGGGGGAACTTGGCTGCAAAGATGGGGGAAACATGCAAGGATGGGGGGGAACTTGGCTGCAAGGATGGGGGGGGAACTTGGCTGCAAAGATGGGGGAAACATGCAAGGATGGGGGGGAACTTGGCTGCAAGGATGGGGGGGGGGAACTTGGCTGCAAAGATGGGGGAAACATGCAAGGATGGGGGAGAACTTGGCTGCAAGGATGGGGAGAAACATGCCAGGATGGGGTACATTTAGCAGGATGGGTGGGAAACATGAAAGGATGGGGGGAAACAAGCCAGGATGGGGGTACATGAACATGCCAGGATGAGGAAAAATGCCATGATAGGGAACATTTAGCAGGAAGGGTGACATTTAGCAGGATGGGGGAACATGCCAGGATGGGATACATTTACCAGGAATGGGGTACATTTACCATGATGGGGACAAATATACCAGAATGTGGGAAATATATATCAGGATGGGGGGGACATGTTTACCAGGAAGTGGCACAGGAAGGGGGACAGAACTACACAATGAAGGGGGAGGGGAGCAACTCGCACGTCTTTATGGGATTTCAGGATGTTCAGACTTTGAAATGTAGATGTGGATTACAGGGTGACATCTGATTGCTTTCCAGGCTAAAATCTCTGTCTAATATGCTGCAATTTTTTGGATCAATCCAACTGCTGTGTCTGGAAAGGGCTCAGCTTCAATGTGTGGTAAGCATGCATGAGCGTGATGCCCCCTGCTGAAGAGCAGACTGCAAAGGTAAGGTTACAATCAATTATTTACATAATAGGATTGGTTGGCACTTCGGAAAAAAAAATGGGTTTAGAGCTACAGTTTGGGCACTCAGCCTGTGAAAGGTTCGCCTGACTGGCTTAGATGCTGTGGTGGTCATCATAGACAGCGGCATTTCAGTGGTTGAAAGCGAGGATGCAGACTGAGAAACAATGCCCAAAGGAGACTAATTAAAAAAGAAAAAAAAAAATCTCCTTCTAGCTCTTGGAAGGTCGGGAGGATCAATGAAACGTGAGGCGGGGTCTGCAGGGACGCAGTCACCCACGGGCCCGGAAACACCTGCTGCCGGTTATAGATCTATTTCTATGTTCTCGTAAAAGTGACTTTTATATATTTGTCCAAAACCGTCCAATAATTTAGAATTTTTGTTAATCCAAACCAGATTAGAGTTTTTGTGTTTGTCCCTCACCTCCAGGATAGATGCGGTGGGCACTTGTATGGTCTCCGTGCCCCCATAGTACAAATACTGCATCATCATCTGCGGGGGAGAAAAGCCATCATCAGCACAGATCAGCAAAATGGGAATTTTGGGAGATTTACAAACCCCACAACAAATAAACAGAGTGATAACCGTTTTACTGGCTTGGGGGTGAAGACTTCTACATAGTGCAAAATGTCCCCTTTAAGTAATATTGCAGCAGTAGCGACGCGGTCCGGGATGTCTTCTCCAGATTATACAGGTCTGAGAATGGGACGGTAATGATCGCTACGTTGTCCCTGGGGTTTCTCCATCTGGAAAAAGTGTCTGCTCGATGCAGAATAAGGGCTGATAACTGCGAGATGCCGGAGACCTGCGAATCCCATCAGCAGCAGGAGATGCTCCTTCCGTCCGATGCTCACGTGGATCTCGCTGCTTTCTTAGAATTGGAGCTAATGGCCAAATCTGCCGGCAATAACTAACCTCCCGCTTCTAGTCTATCCTCAGTGACAGCCGCATGGCAGCGACAACACATCCGGCTCTGCTAACGCCATCTCTGTGCACGGCCGTGACCTGATCTGTGCGGACCTCCCCTGGAGCCCCCTTGCTCTACACTACACAGGACTTATGGTTTTATTCCTTGGGATCCATCTACACTTCCATCTCTCTCTGGTCTCATTTTTGGCATGAATACAAAATATTCTTTGTCTACGCACCTGGAATACACTGAATTTTACATCTGTGATCTCAATTGTTGTGATGCACGAGTCCTCCTCATCGCTTGCATTGGTCATCATGTATTTAAATCTGAAAAAATAATAAAACATAAGGATCTGCAAGACATAGATAGGAAGAAAATACACATTTAGGCTTTCCCAGATCATTATGACACCATATCAGGAGCTACCTGCAGCCACCACTAGGGGGAGCTCCCTGCACACAGACGCATACAGCCGAGTGATCTATATGCAGCTAGCTCCCCCTGGTGGTGGTTGTGCACAGTCAGATTTACCTGTTGGAGGCCGTGACCAGGAGGACCTTGTGAGCATAGAACAGCTTCCCTTCTACCAGGAACGTCACATCTGACATGTCCTTGTTATTCAGGAAATGAGGATCTGCAGGAGAAAGGTGTCAGTAAGAGCCTGGTCAGCACTGGATAGCACAGGTGGACACCCGACACAGAAGCTGACCAGACACCAGGAGTGTGGTCCTGGGAAAACATCATTACATTTATCTATTATTTGCTATAGATTTCCAACATATTCTGTAGTGTTGTACAATTTTGAGAAGACAGCTGAGAAAAAAGCAAGAAACCAATCTTCAATATGTTCATTGCCGACTTACCCAGACGTGCGGGAAGGGTCTTCTGCATCTCTGGGATCTGGGGGACTGGGCTGTCTCCATAGCAGTGTGCAAAGATGGAGGCCACCTGCTGTGTAACGGTATCACTCTGCCACATAAAATGAATAGTAGGATTAATCTACATTAAAAGCAAGCAACTGTGTACTACATTACATTATTTATCCTGCTTTTTGCTCCAGAGCTGCACTCACTATGTGCAGAGATTACATTACTGATCCAGTGGTGATCCTGAGTTACTTCCTGTATTATACTCCAGAGCTGCACTCACTATTCTGCTGGTGCAGTCACTGTGTACATACATTACTGATCCTGAGTTACCTCCTGTATTATACTCCAGAGCTGCACTCACTATTCTGCTGGAGCAGTCACTGTGTACATACATTACATTACTGATCCTGAGTTACCTCCTGTATTATACTCCAGAGCTGTACTCACTATTCTGCTGGTGCAGTTACTGTGGACATACATTATATTACTTATCCTGTACTGATCCTGAGTTACCTCCTGTATTATACTCCAGAGCTGCACTCACTATTCTGCTGGTGCATTCACTGTGTACATACATTACATTACTGATCCTGAGTTACCTCCTGTATTATACTCCAGAGCTGTACTCACTATTCTGCTGGTGCAGTCACTGTGGACATACATTACATTACTTATCCTGTACTGATCCTGAGTTACCTCCTGTATTATACTGAAGAGCAGAATAGTGAGTGCAGCTCTGGAGTATAATACAGGATGTGATTCAGGATCAATACAGGATAATGTAATGTATGTACACAGTGACTGCACCAGCAGAATAGTGAGTGCAGCTAAGGAGTATAATACAGGAGGTAACTCAGGATCAGTAAAGTAATGTATGTACACAGTGACTGCACCAGCAGAATAGTGAGTGCAGCTCTGGAGTATAATACAGGATCTATACAAAATAAATATTGCATATCTACTGTAGGTAAATTAATGATTTTTACTTTAGTGGTCTTGAAGATGTTAAAGAGGAGTGACAGCCCCTCGGTGATGAGCTCCTCGTTGTAATCCTCCTCTCTTATGGTGCAGAAGTCCTGTAGTAAATTCTCCATTACAGAGTGGTGTGAATGAGAGAAGGCCGTCCGCAGAGACTCGATCCATACGTGCAGCTTCCATGGCACTCCTAGAATGAATGGAAATAATGATAATGTACAAAAGAACAATGTACGAGTACGCAAGTGTGATGAGTAAAAACTAGGTAGACGGGGGTGGCCCTAATTTAGTTCTACAGGTATTATGGGAGCATCCTATAATAATTTATTTTAATATAATGTAATATAAGGGTCCAAAATGCCGTGATGAGACGTGATGAGGGCACCATTACCCTGAAATAAATGTCCAAATGCCCTTTAAAATTGAAATAAATTATTATAGTGTTCTGCATATCGGGCGCCTCCACCGGGGGGAGCCCTACTGCATACAACGTCTACATTGGATTCAATATACAAGTCCAGTGGTATCCAGTGAGCTCCCCCTAGTGGCTGCTGCAGTTCCCTCACTTACACGTGTGTTTGGACAGGTTGCACCCTCTTTGTTTCTTTGTTTCTTCACATTTTGCCCACTGTACCCCAATTATTTCAGGCCTGTATTAGATACAAGTGTTATTTGTGAGGGACTTACCGAGGCCGTGGAGCTCTATGGTGATATCTAGGTAGCCATGTTCTGCACTATAGTATGTTGCCTCCTGCAGGGCCTTCATTCTGGTCTTACACAACCGGACGGGTCCCTGGTCGAAGCTCCCCATACTGGAGGTGTCACTGTCCACCCCCTCCGCCAAAATCTCTTCAAGGGATAGGACATCACCGCCGCAGAGCTGAGGCTGAGTGAGCAGCTTCCTCAGGACATTCCTAGAAAAGGAGGCCATGATGTTACTACAGACCCCAAGGAACCTTCTGGGGGATCAACGCAAAATCTGCAAAAGGACCACAAGTAGTAGTAGCGGTCATCATTTTTGGGTCCATGCGACTATTTTTTTATTATTTTTCTCTTTATTAAAAAAAATTGTGTAATATATATATTATTATTAATATATATATATATTATATATATATAAAATTTGTTTTTTTTTCTTCTTTTTTTTTTTAAGCCCACTGGCTAGGTTTTATAGGTGGACAATCGAGGCTTACCATGACTACCCATTATGTTACGGGACTGTAGTGGGCTGGGGGGGACAATAAAGGGATTTCTAGACATTTAAATGCCACTGTCAAGATGACAGTGGCATCTAAAAAGTTAAAGAGAATCTATCACCGGGTCAACACTGTCCACTTTCGCTTTTATTTTATTCCCACTTTTTCCCTGAATTTTCTAGTTTTCGTTTTTTTAAAAACCGCAATACGGCTCCAGAGATATGAGCCTTCTTATTTTGGGATATTATGCTCTTTCCAAGGGGGCGTGTCTCACCGCTCCTCAGGGGCGTGTCTTTTGGGTGCTCTGCATAATTCTGTGAGCCACGCCCCCTTGCAAAGACCATCAATGCAGTAAATAAAAAGACTCATATCTCTGGAATCGTATGGCAGATGTAAAGAAAAATAAAAACTGGGATAATCAGGGAATCAATGGGAATAAAATAAGAGCAAAACGGAAGAATTTAGATCTGGTGACACATCCAATTAAACTCCCAGATGCTACCTGCAGTATCACTACTGTGCACTAGATGGCAGTACATCATAAAGTGAACTTTCCTCCTTTCATTCATAACTTTGTCTGTGATTTTCGGAGCCCGGGGCCGGTACAATTATTGAAGAGGATCAGTCTACAGACGGGGGATGGATTTGTTAGATATGTGAAGCATTTCCATAGTAAAAACTCAGTTATTAAAAGGATTTGTTCTTATAGAGAAGAATATTGGGGCAGATTAAAGAACATTTTCTAAAAACCCACTATCCTCGTTTCCCATAGCAACCAAATCTGAGCTCAGCCGCCATTTTTCCAACAGTGGATGAAATAAAAGCCGCGCTGTGATTGGTTGCTGTAGGCAACAGTGTTATTATTCCTAACAGTCTAATCAATCCCTTCCAACTGTCTGTTGTCCCTAGCAACCAATCACCGTGCAGCTTTGACTTTTTCAGAGCGGTTTAAAAAAATGAAAGCCGAGCTGTGATTTGTCCCTAGCAACCAATCACAGAGCAGCTTTGACTTCAGAGCGGTTTGAAAAATGAAAGCGGAGCTCTGATTTGTCCGTAGCAACCAATCACAGCGCAGCTTTCACTTTTTCAGAGCGGTTTGAAAAATGAAAGCTGAGCTCTGATTTGTCCATAGCAACGAATCACAGAGCAGCTTTGACTTCTTCAGCGTGGTTTGAAAAATGAAAGCTGAGCTCTGATTTGTCCATAGCAACCAATCACAGTGCAGCTTTGACTTCTTCAGCGCGGTTTGAAAAATGAAAGCTGAGCTCTGATTTGTCCATAGCAACCAATCACAGTGCAGCTTTCACTTTTTCAGGACGGTTTGAAAAATGAAAGCTGAGCTCTGATTTGTCCGTAGCAACCAATCACAGCGCAGCTTTCACTTTTTCAGAGCGGTTTGAAAAATGAAAGCTGAGCTCTGATTTGTCCATAGCAACGAATCACAGAGCAGCTTTGACTTCTTCAGCGTGGTTTGAAAAATGAAAGCTGAGCTCTGATTTGTCCATAGCAACCAATCACAATGCAGCTTTGACTTCTTCAGCGCGGTTTGAAAAATGAAAGCTGAGCTCTGATTTGTCCATAGCAACCAATCACAGTGCAGCTTTCACTTTTTCAGGACGGTTTGAAAAATGAAAGCTGAGCTCTGATTTGTCCGTAGCAACCAATCACAGCGCAAGCTTTCACTTTTTCAGAGCGGTTTGAAAAATGAAAGCTGAGCTCTGATTTGTCCATAACAACCAATCACAGTGCAGCTTTCACTTTTTCAGAGCGGTTTGAAAAATGAAAGCTGAGCTTTGATTTGTCCGTAGCAACCAATCACAGCGCAGCTTTCACTTTTTCAGAGCGGTTTGAAAAATGAAAGCTGAGCTCTGATTTGTCCATAGCAACGAATCACAGTGCAGCTTTCACTTTTTCACAGCGGTTTGAAAAATGAAAGCTGAGCTCTGATTTGTCCGTAGCAACCAATCTCAGCGCAGCTTTCACTTTTTCAGAGCGGTTTGAAAAATGAAAGCTGAGCTCTGATTTGTCCATAGCAACGAATCACAGTGCAGCTTTCACTTTTTCAGAGTGGTTTGAAAAATGAAAGCGGAGCTGTGATTGGTTGCTATGCACAAGGCAGTTTTGATGGAGGAGGAGGCCCATAGCTTTGGCTTTCACCTGTGCCCGTGGGCGGCTGAATGGCTGAAGCAGTTCATGTCTTCGTGCAGTGATGAGGACACCCGGCCGGCCTCCAGCATGTTCAGTAGAGGGTCAGCTCCTCGGTCTAAAAGCAAACTGACCAGTTCGTAGTTACCTGGAGAAGAAGATGCCATTGATCAGCGGTCACAAGACAATCACTGTCACATATACTATGCAAAACTGGATCCATGACCACAATGGACAATGGCAGCCAAGACAGAAGAGCCACGTGCCCTTTTTGGTCCTGCCACCCTTCCATCCAATTTGTCATGTAGAAGGCTTCTTCTCACCCCTCTATCGGGTGTAACCATGGTTACATATCACTGTGCAGGGTACCTGCCGCAGACGCCAGCTGTAAGGGGGTTTCTGCGTAGTTGTCTTCACTGCTGTCCACGGCTGAACCCTCCACATGAGCGCCGGCGTCCAGGAGCAGCTGCAGAGAAGAGACAAAGATCGTATCATGGTGATATATCGGAGCTCTGATATCACCTTCACGGTTCCCTCTGACTGCAAATAGCTTGTACAACTTACCTGCACTACGGAGATGTGACTATGGAGGATGGCGAAGGTCAAGGCGGTCCAGTGACGAGAGTCGGGGTGAACGGAGGGGTGACGAGGCGAAATGCTGGGAACCTGCAAGAACAATACGAGTTTGACTAGAATGTGACAAATCCCAGGTGTGAATGGAGCGGTACTGAGCATGTGCGACCACCACTCCTATAGACAGTGAATAGAGCGGTACTGAGCATGTGCGAACAACACTCCTATAGACTGTGAATGGAGAGGTAGTGAGCGTGTGCGACCACCACTCCTATAGATGGTGAATGGAGCAGTAGTGAGTGTGTACGACCACCACTCCTATAGACTGTGAATGGAGAGGTAGTGAGCGTGTGCGACCACCACTCCTATAGATGGTGAATGGAGAGGTAGTGAGTGTGTACGACCACCACTCCTATAGACGGTGAATGGAGAGGTAGTGAGCGTGTGCGACCACCACTCCTATAGACGGTGAATGGAGCAATAGTGAGTGTGTACGACCACCACTCCTATAGACTGTGAATGGAGCGGGAGTGAGCGTGTGCGACCACCACTCCTATAGACGGTGAATGGAGCGATAGTGAGCGTGTGCGACCACCACTCCTATAGATGATGAATGGAGCGATAGTGAGCGTGTGCGACCACCACTCCTATAAATAATGAATGGAGCAGTAGTGAGTGTGTACGACCACCACTCCTATAGACTGTGAATGGAGCGGGAGTGAGCGTGTGCGACCACCACTCCTATAGACGGTGAATGGAGCGATAGTGAGCGTGTGCGACCACCACTCCTATAGATGATGAATGGAGCGATAGTGAGCGTGTGCGACCACCACTCCTATAAATAATGAATGGAGCAGTAGTGAGTGTGTACGACCACCACTCCTATAGACTGTGAATGGAGCGGGAGTGAGCGTGTGCGACCACCACTCCTATAGACGGTGAATGGAGCGATAGTGAGCGTGTGCGTCCACCACTCCTATAGACGGTGAATGGAGCGATAGTGAGCGTGTGCGTCCACCATTCCTATAGACGGTGAATGGAGCGATAGTGAGCGTGTGCGACCACCACTCCTATAGACAGTGAATGGAGCGGTAGTGAGCGTGTGCGTCCACCACTCCTATAGACGGTGAATGGAGCGATAGTGAGCGTGTGCGTCCACCATTCCTATAGACGGTGAATGGAGCGATAGTGAGCGTGTGCGACCACCACTCCTATAGACGGTGAATGGAGCGGTGTCAGCACCTGCTTTCTACCACTCTATGCACAGAGATTTGGAGGCCTCGTATTTCTGAGCAGCGGATGTCCCTGTGGTCGGACCCCTGCTATCATACGTTCATCTTCCATCCTGTGGATAGTGATATATTTATGGGGATTCCCACATTTTAATATACACGATGCCCAACCTAATCCCAGAAGCAGAACCCACCGAGGTCTAAGACGAACCTCACTTATATGTAAAGTGTTGGGAAACTCGGGCTTGGTTCAGCCACAAGAGCCACAGCTCGGCTTCTCCTGAGCCGGCGGCTCCTCACAAGTCGTCCTGGCTCCACTTAAAGGAACATGAATTGAAGGGGTTGGGATTCGGGATGAGGCGTCTACAATGTTGTGTTTGGCCTCCAGAACGCAGCGGAGCCTTAATTACATTACAAGTCGTTACATGAGATGAGAAGGAATTCAGGAATGATTCTGGAGGAGCTGGGAAGACGGCATTATTATCTGTCTGTCCGTCTCATGTCCATCAACCTTTATGACCTATGCACTTAGAGGAGAAGGGAAGGAAAACAAGGGTCCAATGATGTCTGTCCAGCGGTCCCAGTGATGGAGAGGTGTGCATGCATTTAGGTGGCCATCTCTTCTAAAGTCTAGGAAGTCTAGCTCAGCCATCTCCATAACTCCCGTAGACCTTGGTGGACAGGACCACAGTCACGTGGTTACTAAAGGGGATCAAAGTGGAGTCTGGATTTCAGAGAAGGGCTGGGGGGGACCCATTTTTTTTTTTTTTTGCATGTCTATCCATCATTCCTAATCTGCCCTGGGAAACCCCTATTAGCAGAATAGTGTGAATATAAGGTCCAGTAACAGATCCTTCTCTTACAGCGACATCCAGTTCCGCTCCAGCCTCGATCAGCATCTGCACCATGGCCTCATCTCCGGCAGCGCAGGCGTACATCAGCGGCGTCAGACCCTGGAAAAGCACAGACAACGTCAGTGCAATGGACTCTTACATTGTGTTACATACAGCTTTACCCCTCTTCAGATGGAGTGGAACTACAAGTCCCTGCAATCCCAGCAGAAAAATTGTATATGTTCTGTTTAAACTACAAATCACATAGAACTAAAAATATGTAAGCAGAGCTGCAGTGTAAAGCATGAGCAAGAAACTTGTACTCTCTATGAAATTGCAATTTGCCAGTCCTCTATTATTCCGCCTGGAAATTGAAAAGTGGGTGTTATCAACAGGGGCCATGTCCATTAACAACCCTACTGTGTCAGCTCTGATTGGACAGGGTCAGACCCAATCCAGAAGGCAGACAACTAACACCCATTTTTCATGTCATTCATACATTTCCAGGAGGAATAACAGATGGAAGTGCACAATGCTGGGTTTATAAAACAGATTCTGCAAAATTGATATGTTATGGGGAATATTACTAAACTAGACGTATCAGGAGAGCGCTGTGAAGAAAACTTAAAAGGAGACTGATGCAGTAGTTGTTCACCTGGTCATCCATAGTGTTAATGCCTTCGGGCCCCAATGCTCGCACTGCCTGGGGAATAAGGTCGGTGCGCCCACAGTTCAGCATTCGGAAGCCCAAATCCTGCTGGAAACAGTCAGTGGCGGCTGCGGCATCCAGACGTCTGAGGGAGCTGACACAGCATTCAGGCCTGTGAGTGGGGAAAAAAGGGAAAAGGTCTCAACCCCCGATAGAAGCCAGGAGGTGGAATATTCTAAGGGAAAGGGGTCTCAACCCCCGATAGAAGCCAGGAGGTGGAATATTTTAAGGGAAAAGGGTCTCAACAACCAATAGAAGCCAGGAGGTGGAATATTCTAAGGGAAAGGGGTCTCAACCCCCGATAGAAGCCAGGAGGTGGAATATTCAAAGGAAAAAGGGTCTCAACCCTCGATACAAGCCAGGAGGTGGAATATTCTAAGGGAAAGGGGTCTCAACCCCCGATAGAAGCCGGGAGGTGGAATATTGTAAGAGAAAAGCGTCTAAACCGCCGATAGAAATCAGGAGGTGGAATATTCTAAGGAAAAAGGGTCTTAACCCTCGATACAAGCCAGGAGGTGGAATATTCTAAGGGAAAGGGGTCTCAACCCCAGATAGAAGCCAGGTGGTGGAATATTCTACGGGAAAGGGGTCTCAACCCCCGATAGAAGCCAGGAGGTGGAATATTCAAAGGAAAAAGGGTCTCAACAACCGATAGAAGCCAGGAGGTGGAATATTCTAAGGGAAAGGGGTCTCAACCCCCGATAGAAGCAAGGTGGTGGAATATTCTAAGGGAAAGGGGTCTCAACTCCCGATAGAAGCCAGGAGGTGGAATATTCTAAGAGAAAAGCGTCTCAACCCCCGATAGAAATCAGGAGGTGGAATATTCTAAGGGAAAAGGGTCTTAACCCTCGATGCAAGCCAGGAGGTGGAATATTCTAAGGGAAAAGGGTCTCAACCTCCAATAGAAGCCAGGTGGTGGAATATTCTAAGGGAAAAGGTCTCAACCCCCGATAGAAGCCAGGAGGTGGAATATTCTAAGGGAAAAGGGTCTCAACCCCTTATAGAAGCCAGGAGGTGGAATATTCTAAGGTAAAAGGGTATCAACCCCTGATAGAAGTCAGGAGATGGAATATTCTAAGGGAAAAGGGTCTCAACCCTCGATACAAGCCAGGAGGTGAAATATTCTAAGGGAAAAGGTCTCAACCCCCGATAGAAGCCAGGAGGTGGAATATTCTAAATGAGGCCCAAAGTGTACAAGGAGGAAGACTCGGTATAAGGACCAAAGGGTATCACACCCCAGATAAATCCGTATCAAGGGGATGTTGGCACACATGGCAGTACCGGCCAAACATCTCTGGACTCCTACTTGTGACTATGACTCCCACCATGTTAGAAGCCCAACGTCAAACAACGCTCTGTGCTGCAGCGCCATCCATTCCGTGCAATTAAACAGAATCTGTGATTGTTTCGTTGGCGGCTTATTCTGATAAGGATCAGACATTGCAGACGATGGCGCTGGGACTTACTTCAGCTGTCGTGGTTCACAGTCCAGTCCCGGGAGGAGTAATCTCGCTGTCTGTCTGATGTCATCGGCGTCCACGGTCAGACTACGGCGATGCTCCGCATATGTGATAGCCACGCGCATCCACTCCATCAGCGGTGGCAACAAGATGAACGGCCTGAAAAACAGCAGCATGTAAGCAAAGGTGGGACGAGTCTGGCTGGACACGTAGATCCGAGGGTATCCGGCGCCTATAGGGCCAAGAAAGGGGTTTCCTTAACACTAGAAGTCCCAGAGAGGGGTCATTTAACATTTCCACCTTTGGAACCCAGAGACGGATCAAATGACCTGAAGGATTTTAGCTAACATCCTATAATCACCGTCTTTTGTTCTGTAATTAAGGCCATTACTGTCGCACCACAGGAGGGTGTTGTTTTCCAACCTCCTGTGGTGCGACAGTAATGACCTTAATTACAGTTTGGATTAAGGGTCATTTGACCTGCTTTCGGGACTTCAGGGGGGAGCTTGAAATTTCTGGGACTTCTAGTGTTAAACTATTGGATGCACAAAAAGATGGGGCCCCTGTGCAAGAACAATATATGGGCCCTTTGCAGCCCAAGAGCTCATAATAATGCACAATTCTCCCCACTTTGGAGGTGATAATGGGCCCCTTTACCCTATGGGGCCCTTGTCCGGCTGCACCAATGATAAGTCCGCCCTTGATTGGATGCAATTCTAGCAAACCAGTATTAGAGTGATTTAGAATTTGCTTAAAGCAAGCAGAGATCTTGCAAATCGTACAAACAGACAGTGATACAATGTTACAAGATGCAGAATACGCCGCCTCTTCACCCCCCGGGGCAATACGTGGCGTTTAATCTCAGGGGTCCGGTATCGGCTTCTGGAGAATGTCAGGGATTCCTTATACCAGCTCATAAACGTGCAGACAGACCCCGCTGATGCCACAGATCTGCCCCCAGCGCTGTGGAGAAGCCGCTGCTAACAGCAGAACACGTTTTTTAGATTTGCGTTGCAGGCCCCGGTGGGTTTGCACAGGGCGGCCCCCTGCGGACCGCCCGCTCGCGCGCCCCTATTGGCATATGTCTTAAAGAGACGGCGGCGGTTATTGCTGAGCTTTAATGGCTCTGCGGTCGTGTAACTTAACGACCTCCCTCTCTCCGGGAGGAATTCCAGGGACACTTCAAATGCAAATTTACAGATGAAATTTATGTCTAGAAATTCCAAGTAAAAGTTTTCTGAGCAAATCTGGAGAATAAAAAAAAAGAAAAAAAAAAAAGAATTCCCAGAAAAAAAAACTCTCTCAGGATGATTTCCTTTTCTAAAATATTCTATTAAACGGGCAAATTTGGGTAAAATCCAACAAAACGGCTTTAATAAATGATATATAGAAGGTGACGTATTTCTGAGGGAACTACGGCCGGCCTAGGGGCACTGTGCAGTCACCATAGTCACCGGCCCTAGGGGCACTGTGCAGCCACTATAGTCACCGGCCCTAGGGGCACTGTGCAGTCACCATAGTCACCGGCCCTAGGGGCACTGTGCAGTCACCATAGTCACCGGCCCTAGGGGCACTGTGCAGTCACCATAGTCACCGGCCCTAGGGGCACTGTGCAGTCACTATAGTCACCGGCCTCAGGGGCACTGTGCAGTCACCATAGTCACCGGTCCTAGGGGCACTGTGCAGTCACCATAGTCACCGGCCCTAGGGGCACTGTGCAGTCACTATAGTCACCGGCCCTAGGGGCACTGTGCAGTCACCATAGTCCCCGGAACTGGGGGAACTGTGCAGTCACCATAGTCACCGGCCCTAGGGGCACTGTGCAGTCACCATAGTCACCGGCCCAAGGGGCACTGGGCAGTCACCATAGTCACCGGCCCAAGGGGCACTGTGCAGTCACCACAGTCACCGGTCCTAGGGGCACTGGGCAGTCACCATAGTCACCGGCCCTAGGGGCACTGTGCAGTCACCATAGTCCCCGGAACTGGGGGAACTGTGCAGTCACCATAGTCACCGGCCCTAGGGGCACTGTGCAGTCACCATAGTCACCGGCCCAAGGGGCACTGGGCAGTCACCATAGTCACCGGCCCAAGGGGCACTGGGCAGTCACCACAGTCACCGGTCCTAGGGGCACTGTGCAATCACCATAGTCCCCGGAACTGGGGGAACTGTGCAGTCACCATAGTCACCGGCCCTAGGGGCACTGGGCAGTCACCATAGTCACCGGCCCTAGGGGCACTGTGCAGTCACCATAGTCACCGGCCCTAGGGGCACTGTGCAGTCACCATAGTCACCGGTCCTAGGGGCACTGTGCAGTCACCATAGTCCCCGGAACTGGGGGCACTGTGCAGTCACCATAGTCACCGGAACTGGGGGCACTGGGCAGTCACCATAGTGACCGTCCCTAGGGGCACTGTGCAGTCACCATAGTCACCGGCCCTAGGGGCACTGTGCAGTCACCATAGTCACCGGCACTGGGGGCACTGTGCAGTCACTATAGTCCCCGGAACTGGGGGCACTGTGCAGTCACCATAATCACCGGCCCTAGGGGCACTGGGCAGTCACCATAGTCACCAGCCCTAGGGGCACTGGGCAGTCACCATAGTCACCGGCACTGGGGACACTGTGCAGTCACTAGCAGTCACTACAATCACCGGCCCTAGGGGCACTGGGCAGTCACCATAGTCACCGGCACTGGGGGCACTGTGCAGTCACTACAATCACCGGCCCTAGGGGCACTGGGCAGTCACCATAGTCACCGGCACTGGGGGCACTGTGCAGTCACTACAATCACCGGCCCTAGGGGCACTGGGCAGTCACCATAGTCACCGGCACTGGGGACACTGTGCAGTCACTACAATCACCGGCACTGGGGGCACTGTGCAGTCACTACAATCACCCGCACTGGGGGCACTGTGCAGTCACTACAATCACCGGCACTGGGGGCACTGTGCAGTCACTACAATCACCGGCACTGGGGACACTGTGCAGTCACTACAATCACCCGCACTGGGGGCACTGTGCAGTCACTACAATCACCCGCACTGGGGGCACTGTGCCGCTCGTCACCATAGTTTGCACTGCAGGGATTTTATTGCTTAGCCTGGTAACAGAGGATAGCACCGTAGCCTATTCTAGCAGTACATTGACTGTGGTTGGCAGTGACAGGACAGTGCCAACTTGAGAGGTCACTATAGGTTATGCCAGTAGCACTTTGCATTGCAGTATGGTTAATTTGAGTAATTAGGCTGGTATTGAGGGCACTATGCTTAACTTTGGGGCATTGTACCTGGCAATAAGGACACTGACTAAAAATGAAGTTTGCACTGAAGGAAGTCTGGGGCACTACTCTGCAGACAATGGACGGCACTGGGATGGATTCTGGTGGTTGGTACTGTTCTGGTGCACCATGAATGGAACCATAATCCCTGTAGTTGGCGCTGGGAGTATTATAATGTAAAGTTGTAAAATGGAAAGATGAGAGAGACGGAGCAGAGTGAAGATTTATTAGGGTGCCAATGCAAAATATACAGCAGTGCCCCCTCTACTGTCACATGTGATGTATACCCATGTGTGGTAGATGCACGAGGCTCAGTGGTTAGTATTGTATATTGGCTCAGTGGTTAGCACTGCAGTCTTGTCGTGGCTCAGTGGTTAGTATTCTATATTGGCTCAGTGGCTAGCACTGCAGTCTTGTGGTGGCTCAGTGGCTAGCACTGCAGTCTTGTGGTGGCTCAGTGGTTAGCACTCCAGTCTTGTGGTGGCTCAGTGGTTAGCACTGCAGTCTTGTGGTGGCTCAGTGGTTAGCACTGCAGTCTTGTGGTGGCTCAGTGGCTAGCACTGCAGTCTTGTGGTGGCTCAGTGGTTAGCACTGCAGCCTTGCAGCGCTGGGGTCCTGGGTTCAAATCCCACCAAGGACACCATCTGCACGGAGTTTGTATGTTCTCCCCGTGTTTGCGTGGGTTTCCTCCGGGTTCTCCGGTTTCCTCCCATACTACAAAGACATTCTGATAGGGAATTTAGATTGTGAGCCCCAATGGGGACAGAGTTGCTGATGTATGTAAAGTGCTATGGAATTAATAGCGCTATATAAATGAATAAATATTATTATCATATGCATAGTGTAACCCCCCGATACAGTTTGTTTGCAGCCCCTATCTTTGGTGCTGCTCAGCAGACATCAGTGCCCGCAGGGGCTTCTTACCTCTCGTTGTGCAGAGACATTCTGGGTGGGTCCAGGTTTGGATTTTCCATGGATTCCATCTGAGAGCAGCGCAGGAAATAGTAGAGCGTGTGCAGGGAGTCCGGAGACCAGGTGATGTGTTGCTGGGGATGGCGACTTTGCCGTGCAGGGCTCATGCCAGCTCTCGGGGTGTTCAGACATTGCATATGATGCATGGCGCGGGAAACAAGGTCACCTGAGGACGCAACGCAAGGAAACGTTGGTGCAAGAAATTACTGTAATCCCAAATGTCAATAATATACGTGATGCATTCCCAGATCCGGGCAGAGGGTAATCTCTACTATGTGCTGCATTCTACTGAAAAGCTTTGCTCCATTACATGTTCTAGATCTGTGCTTGCTTTCAGTGAATGGGAACATTCATATTTATATTCAAAAGCTGAAAAACCTTTCCTGATCACGTCCATTAGATACTGATTTATGTCTCATGCTAAAGATATGGGGCAAGGATCATCGCTGGCAGCCAGAATGCAACCACGATACGGAGCGAGGATTAGAAATTGCTTTTAATGAGTGCACAATGGTCACAGTTTTACATGTAAATAGCAGTAATAGCAGTGTTACTGATAAACCCTGCAGCCATTATCAATTTCATTGGCAGTAAAATCAAATGTTAGCTTAGCTTTCTGTCCCCTGGTCGCAGCCCCCTCTGCCCATTCTCAGCTATACTGTAACGGGTTGTGTATCCACTAGACATTAGCGTGGCTTCCTGTCCCCTGGTCGCAGCCCCCTCTGCCCAATCCCGGCTACACTGTAACGGGTTGTGTATCCACTAGACATTAGCGTGGCTTTCTGTCCCCTGGTCGCAGTCCCCTCTGCCCATTCTCAGCTATACTGTAACGGGTTGTGTATCCACTAGACATTAGCGTGGCTTCCTGTCCCCTGGTCGCAGCCCCCTCTGCCCAATCCCGGCTACACTGTAACGGGTTGTGTATCCACTAGACATTAGAGTAGCTTTCTGTCCCCTGGTCGCAGCCCCCTCTGCCCAATCCCGGCTACACTGTAACGGGTTGTGTATCCACTAGACATTAGCGTGGCTTTCTGTCCCCTGGTCGCAGCCCCCTCTGCCCAATCCCGGCTACACTGTAATGGGTTGTGTATCCACTAGACATTAGAGTAGCTTTCTGTCCCCTGGTCGCAGCCCCCTCTGCCCAATCCCGTCTACACTGTAACGGGTTGTGTATCCACTAGACATTAGCGTGGCTTTCTGTCTCCTGGTCGCAGCCCCCTCTGCCCAATCCCGGCTACACTGTAACGGGTTGTGTATCCACTAGACATTAGCGTGGCTTTCTGTCCCCTGGTTGCAGCCCCCTCTGCCCATTCTTGGCTATACTGTAACGGGTTGTTTATCCACTAGACATTAGCGTGGCTTTCTGTCCCCTGGTCGCAGCCCCATCTGCCCCTTCTCGGCTACACCATAATGGGATGTGTATCCACTAGACATTAGCGTGGCTTTCTGTCCCCTGGTCGCAGCCCCATCTGCCCCTTCTCGGCTACACCATAATGGGATGTGTATACACTAGACATTAGCGTGGCTTTCTGTCTCCTGGTCACAGCCCCCTCTGCCCATTCTTGGCTATGCTGTAACGGGTTGTGTATCCACTAGACATTAGCGTGGCTTTCTGTCTCCTGGTCACAGCCCCCTCTGCCCATTCTTGGCTACACTGTAACAGGTTGTGTATCCACTAGACATTAGCGTGGCTTCCTGTCCCCTGGTCGCAGCCCCCTCTGCCCAATCCCGGCTACACTGTAACGGGTTGTGTATCCACTAGACATTAGAGTAGCTTTCTGTCCCCTGGTCGCAGCCCCCTCTGCCCAATCCCGGCTACACTGTAGCGGGTTGTGTATCCACTAGACATTAGCGTGGCTTTCTGTCCCCTGGTCGCAGCCCCCTCTGCCCAATCCCGGCTACACTGTAACGGGTTGTGTATCCACTAGACATTAGAGTAGCTTTCTGTCCCCTGGTCGCAGCTCCCTCTGCCCAATACCGGCTACACTGTAACGGGTTGTGTATCCACTAGACATTAGCGTGGCTTTCTGTCCCCTGGTCGCAGCCCCATCTGCCCCTTCTCGGCTACACCATAATGGGATGTGTATACACTAGACATTAGCGTGGCTTTCTGTCCCCTGGTCGCAGCCCCATCTGCCCCTTCTCGGCTACACCATAATGGGATGTGTATACACTAGACATTAGCGTGGCTTTCTGTCTCCTGGTCACAGCCCCCTCTGCCCATTCTTGGCTATACTGTAACGGGTTGTGTATCCACTAGACATTAGCGTGGCTTTCTGTCTCCTGGTCACAGCCCCCTCTGCCCATTCTTGGCTACACTGTAATGGGTTGTGTATCCACTAGACATTAGCGTGGTTTTCTGTCCCCTGGTCACAGCCCCCTCTGCCCATTCTCGGCTACACTGTAACGGGTTGTGTATCCACTAGACATTAGCGTGGCTTCCTGTCCCCTGGTCGCAGCCCCCTCTGCCCATTCATGGCTATACTGTTAGGGGTTGTGTATCCACTAGACATTAGCGTGGCTTTTTGTCCTCTGGTCACAGCCCCCTCTGCCCATTCTCGGCTATACTGTAACGGGTTGTGTATCCACTAGACATGATCAGGATAGCTTTTTAGCCTCTGAGGGTGAACAATGCCACCTTTCACTGACAGCAAGCAGAGATCTTGAAATTGATGACTTTTCATAATATAATAAATTACATGTGAGCTCATTAACATTTCACGCTAGGGACAAAGCTGGTCATACACACAATCCAATGAAACTATTCAATTCAGCAGGAGTGGCCAATCTTCATATGTATGGAGATATCCTGATGTCAGATTCTAGGTGGGCGAAGGATGGGGCAGTTGGATTTTAACATGCCCCATCCATAATGTTCTCAGGTGAGATAAGCGGCTGCTAGAGAAGCCAGGCAGCTGCCTACATCCCCTGTCCCAGGTATTCACATACAGTACAACCAGTGGGATAACGATTGCCCCAGCCTCCGGCCATTGTACACGACTTACTCAGCTCCGAGATGCTCCCAACACAGGTGGCGAGCAGCGACTGCTCCAAAGTGCGTAGTTCAAGGTGCGTGAATGCATCGGTGGCGTCATCTCGCTCTAAGGAATTGTCTTTATACGGACTGAAGTATGGCGGAAGGGACAGGACCCCTAAGGAGAAAGCGACAGCGTTAGCCCCTTTAGTGGCGATTGGGGGGGGGTTAAGTAGCTCGATAACAGAAAAACACAAACAAATATACTAAAAAAACGAATATTGGACCTGAACATATTACCCAGCAATTCCGAAAAGTATGATTGTGAAAACAGAAAAAAAAAAAATCATCTTTTGTTTCTACCTTCATGAAACACAAACAAAGGGATACAGCAGCCTCTGTAGGCGCCAAGACATATGCAAACAGAATATATAAGATTTAAATCTTATTAATATATAAAATGTCATATAGTCTATGTTTGCATATGTCTTGGCGCCTACAGAGGATGCTATATCCATTTGTTTGTGTTTTAGTAGTTCGCACCTGTTCACACTTGCTATGTTTGGAGATGCAGTTTTTTTGTTTTTGTTTCTATCTACTAGTTATATCTGTGGTCATTAAAAGGATATTCTGGTTAAATGTTTTCTAACACCTATCCACAAGCTAGAGGATAGCTTCTGCACTGGTGGGAAGGTCAGAACGTTGGAGGGGCGTCACGGTGGCTCAGTGGTTAGCACTACAGTCTTGTGGTGGCTCAGTGGTTAGCACTGCAGTCTTGTGGTGGCTCAGTGGTTAGCACTGCAGCCTTGTGGTGGCTCAGTGGTTAGCACTGCAGTCTTGCAGCGCTGGGGTCCTGGGTTCGAAACCCACCAAGGACAACAGCTGCAAGGAGTTTGTATGTTCTCCCCGTGTTTGCGTGGGTTTCCTCTGGGTTCTCCGGTTTCCTCCCACACTCCAAAGACATACAGATAGGGACTCTAGATTGTGAGCCCCAATGGGGACAGCGTTCCTGATGTATGTGAAGCGCTGTGGAACATGTTAGCGCTATATAAAAAAAAAAAGAAGAAGAAGAGCCCAATGATGACCAGGAATGGGTCCCTTTTATGCCAAACAGAAGTGCACATGCTCATACTCTGCCCCGTTCCTTCCTACCAGAGACCACCCAATACAGAGCTCCGGCAGTACCATGGAGAATTAACAGAGCGGCGGTCGGGTATACAAACTTCAGCTTCTTTCTAACGAGGATAAAAGTTCCCCATTCTGCCAATCAGAGGATTAAAGTAGTTGGATCCCCATAGATCTGGACGTCGTCATCTATCCTTTGAATAGGTGATGGCATCCTCCAACTGGAATACCCCTTTAAGGTCAGAGTGGTCACCAACGTACCAAAGGGTTCCCCACTCGGAGTAAATCACCGTTTCTGCATTAATAGAAAATGGGCCCTTAGAATTATAACTTCCAGTGGGCCCCAGGATCCCTGTCCAACACTGGCTGCCACCCAGCTCTCCGAGACTTCCGATCCCCTCAGTGATCCCCTAGAATTGCCCACTCTTCTGGAAAGTCGGAATAAGGAAAAACCTCCCAATTCTGGAAGAGTCATCAGTAGTGATGAGCGATTGTGCTTCGTGCTTTGTTAGGCTAGGTTCACACTTCCGTTGTTTTGCATCCTTGAGGAATTACACCATGCTGCAAAATATATTGCAGGAATCCTTTTTTTCCCCATAGACTTCTATTAACGATGGATTGCGACGGATGGCCCTGTGTTGCATCCGCTGCGTGATGGATCAGTCGTTTAGTGACTGACCGTCAGGCGGGAGCAACGCTGAATGTATTGAGTAACGTTTTTTGGAGCGGCAAAAAAACGGACTCCGTAGGTGTCCGTCGCCATCCGTCAAGAGCTATAATGGATGTCTATGGTGCTGGATTCCATCATGCTCTACTGATCATGCCCAGCATGTTTGGCACACCCATTGGGCTGTCCCAAACACAAACGGATCACGACGGATCCGCCAAAAAACGGACACACAACGGATGTAATGGACGCGGCGGATCAGTTTTTTCACAGGATTCCGATCACAGGAATATATATCCGTTGCGTCAGTTGACATCTAAAAAACGACGGATCCGTCTTTGCGTCGCAACGAGGGACCTGACGGAAGCAAAACAACGGAAGTGTGAACATAGCCTTACTCAATCAAGCCTTGGGCATCTGAGCTTGAAAATGCTGGAGTTTCCCATTGACTTCCATTATACTCAGTACTCGAGCCGCGTCGGAGCAATCCGGTGCTCAATCGAGTAACGAGCACTCCGGTCTATCACTAGTCATCACGTAACACAGACCCCATAAACCTGCATGAAATCTCCCAGAAAACAGCGATTCTGGAAGACTCAGGGGTGAAGAGAAGGAAAGATCGTACAGGGTGGAGCCTTCAGAAAATGACTGCACTTATGGCTGAAAACACAGGGACACTTGGCAAAATCTTAGCAAGTAAATTATCCCCTCAACTTTATTGCTTCCAAATTAGGCAGATTTTCCATTCAGGTCCGAGGAAGATGAATGATGTGGGAAGCCATACTGGTGGTCGGCCAGCTTTAATGCAAGAAACTATAAATTTGGGTTTATATAGAAAGATTTCTGAATGAATGTAGGGACGGCTCAGTGGTTAGCACTATATGGTGGCTCAGTGGTTAGTACTGCACTCTTGTGGTGGCTCAGTGGTTAGCACTGCAGTCTTGCGGTGGCTCAGTGGTTAGCACTGCAGTCTTGCGGTGGCTCAGTGGTTAGCACTGCAGCCTTGCGGTGGCTCAGTGGTTAGCACTGCAGCCTTGCGGTGGCTCAGTGGTTAGCACTGCAGTCTTGCGGTGGCTCAGTGGTTAGCACTGCAGTCTTGCGGTGGCTCAGTGGTTATCACTGCAGTCTTGCGGTGGCTCAGTGGTTAGCACTGCAGTCTTGCGGTGGCTCAGTGGTTAGCACTGCAGTCTTGCGGTGGCTCAGTGGTTAGCATTGCACTCTTGTGGTGGCTCAGTGGTTAGCATTGCAGTCTTGCAGCGCTGGGGTCCTCAGTTCAAATCCCACCAAGGACACCATCTGCAAGGAGTTTGTATGTTCTCCCCGTGTTCGCGTGGGTTTCCTCCCACAATTCAAAAGTATACTGATAGGGACCTTAGATTGTGAGCCCCAATGGGGACAGTGTTGCTGATGTATGTAAAGCGCTGTGGAATTAATAGCGCTATATAAATGAATAAATAATATTATTAATGTCAACCGGTAATAAAAAAAAAATGTGATAATTTAAGGTTTGATGCAAAATATATAGGCAAGAGCAGCTTGATCATTATCTGCCGCCCATCACTTAAGCTGGGTTCACACATAACGACAACGACAACGACGTCGCTGCAACGTCACCATATTCTGTGACGTAGCAGCGACCATAGATGATCGTTAGTAAGCTGTCAAACATGTTATAAAAAGCAGCGACGGAGCAGCGATCATAGCGACGTCGACGGTCGTTGTGTGGTTTCAGACGTAGCGTAGCGTCCCTGCTGCGGTGTCAAACAAAAGGATTATCAGCTTATCAGCATGGCGCAGCGGGATAGCAGTGTTCAAAAAATGACCTGGAGCATTCAGGAGCGAGCAGCGATTTCGCAGCAGGGGTCTGATCGTTGTTATGTGTCACACATAGCGACGTCGCTGTTGAGGTCGCTGCAACGTCACAGAATATGGTGACGTTGCAGCGACGTCGTTGTCGTTATGTGTGACACCAGCTTAACAAAGGAAAATGTGCTGATAACTATTATCTTTTGGACTTTGAAATTAGATTATTTCAACAACCACTTATTAGGATGGTTATCGGCTAATGTAACAGGGACCCTACTTATGCTGTGTGACAATTTGACAATAAAAGAAGAGAGGTCATCAGCAGTGACCCTGGAGATAAGCAGAGGAATATGCCAAGGACTTAAAAAGAAAAGTATTGGTATTTTATAGATAACAGTGAATCAGGGGTGGACGCAAACGGAAGAGCGCGGCTGCGCAAAAGCAGAATATGGGCGCTTTGCAGGTCAGTAATGCCCCCTTCATGTGACTGTGACAGAATTGGAGGTGGATGTGGCCTCCTCACCTCTGGAGACCCTGTGCACATTGATATGTATGTGAGATACATTGTTACATTGTAGCAACTTCCTGCTGTTGTGTTGTTTACACTGGATACAATTGTATTTATAAACAATAGTCTCCACTTCCAGCCTGATCGCAGGACACCCTATGTGCTGGATTACTGCCTCCAAATGGAAACAAGTGTAATGGAAGCACAAAGTATATATTTTAAAGAAGTTGTACAGTTACCAAAACTAATTTATTTTTCTTCTCCAAAATCTTGCTAATATGTGCCTCTCCACACATCTATTATGTTATTTTAGCAATATTACCTTTTATCATGCCGTAGCAGCACATACTAATTGCTGGATCCAGCTCTGATGGGGTTAATCTCTCTCCTGACTTCCTAGGTTCAGTTCCTACAACTTCCATGATCCTTTGTGGTGGCCTCCAGTCTGTATCTCACACCCACTCAGATCTCCACCCAGACTCCTCCCTGTCTCTGCATGTTATCGAAGCACTGAGAGAAAATCACATCAGTGACACAGCAGCAGCTCCAAGCTCTGCACAATACACAAACACACACACACACTGTGCTCTGCACTCTGCACTCTACGCGCGCATACACGCTGTGCTCTGCACACACACACACACACACACACACACAGTGCTCTGCACTCTACACACACACACACACACTGTGCTCTGCACTCTACGTACACACATTGTGCTCTGCACTCTCCGCACACACACACATTGTGCTCTGCACTCTACGCACACACGCATTGTGCTCTGCACTCTACGCAGACACGCATTGTGCTCTGCACTCTACGCAGACACGCATTGTGCTCTGCACTCTATACACACACACACACACACTGTGCTCTGCACCCTACGCGCGCATACACGCTGTGCTCTGCACTCTACGCGTGCGCGCACACACACACAGTGCTCTGCACTCTACGTACACACATTGTGCTCTGCACTCTCCGCACACACACACACACACACACACTGTGCTCTGCACTCTACGTACACACATTGTGCTCTGCACTCTCCGCACACACACACATTGTGCTCTGCACTCTACGCACACACGCATTGTGCTCTGCACTCTACGCAGACACACACTGTGCTCTGCACTCTATACACACACACACACACACACACACACACTGTGCTCTGCACCCTACGCGCGCATACACGCTGTGCTCTGCACTCTACGCGCGCGCACACACACACAGTGCTCTGCACTCTACGCACACACACACTGTGCTCTGCACTCTACGTACACACATTGTGCTCTGCACTCTCCGCACACACACACACATTGTGCTCTGCACTCTACGCACACACGCATTGTGCTCTGCACTCTACGCAGACACGCATTGTGCTCTGCACTCTACGCAGACACACACTGTGCTCTGCACTCTACGCAGACACACACTGTGCTCTGCACTCTACGCAGACACACACTGTGCTCTGCACTCTACGCAGACACACACTGTGCTCTGCACTCTACACACACACACACACACACACACTGCTCTGCACCCTACGCGCTCACACACTGTGCTCTGCACCCTATGCGCGCACACACTGTGCTCTGCACCCTATGCGCGCACACACTGTGCTCTGCACCCTATGCGCGCACACACTGTGCTCTGCACCCTATGCG
The DNA here is from genome assembly GCF_048569485.1 of Anomaloglossus baeobatrachus. Lineage (NCBI taxonomy): Eukaryota > Metazoa > Chordata > Amphibia > Anura > Aromobatidae > Anomaloglossus > Anomaloglossus baeobatrachus. Next base: position 17,604,746 of record NC_134362.1, read on the forward strand.
CGCACACACTGTGCTCTGCACCCTATGCGCGCACACACTGTGCTCTGCACCCTATGCGCGCACACACTGTGCTCTGCACCCTATGCGCGCACACACTGTGCTCTGCACCCTATGCGCGCACACACTGTGCTCTGCACCCTATGCGCGCACACACTACTCTGCCCTCTACGTGCACACACATTGTGCTCTGCTCTATACACACACTGTGCTCTGCTCTCTACGCACACACACACACTGTGCTCTGCTCTCTACGCACACACACACACTGTGGTCTGCTCTCTCTACGCGCGCGCACACACACACTGTGCTCTGCTCTCACGCTGTGCACACACTGAGCTCTGCTCATCCTCCCACCCCTGTGCAATAACATACTCACCTGATGTGACTCCTCCTCTCCCTCTCCTCTTGATCCTGGTGCCAGCCCCCACCACACACAGCTGTAAGATGGATAATCCCTCATCTTGATACTGGGCTGTGACGTGGTGAAACCCTGCTCACAGCCCAGTCACTCAGGATCAGAGGCAGCTGCTGGTGTAACGTCAACTTTCAGAGCCCAGACGTTGATGTGACATCAGCGGATACCAGCGGCCACAGCACCCGGGGATCATGTGACCGGCACTGAGCGATGAGGATAGCGCCACTCAGTGCCAGAACTGGAAATACAGTAGAAGGTAATTAAAAAGAGACTTGTAATAGGGATTTAAAGTGATAGTGAAAAATTAAAAAAATGGGTGAACCACCCCTTTAAGGTTTCACTGTATACAGTAAATGAAAGTTATGTATAGAAAACTGGGAAACTCCATATTTGAGAGTTGTAGATGAGAGATCTCCCATCCACAGCTCTCCTGCTGCAGACTGGACATGCTGGGAGTAGTAGTGGGCACTTATTGAATATATTTTATGTATTTGTGCATAGTGTATCCCTAATATCTAAGCACCTATGACTGTATTTAATGGCTCCAGATGGTAGAGCAAAGCATTATGGATATAAAATTATATAATATGTCCATTTCCTTAGAAAGGAGACATGAATAACCTGCTGGCCCCGGCCCAAGCTTTCATTTCATTCCGCTGTTCCGAAAAGAACAAAAACCAAGACGGTTTTTCGATTCCAAAAGTGAAGGATAAGAATATAAGAATATGTGTTTCCAAATATCTCTGCGAGACGCGAGCGCTAATAACTTCAGCAGACGGGGAAAGTATTCGGAGAAAATACATTCTGGGGACGGTTTATATGGCTGCAGCATTAATGGTTACTCCATACACTGGGGGTGCTGACGAGGACCGAATGGGAGTTTACAGGTTTGTTGCTGCCCATGACGAGGATGGCAGAATGCCCTCTCCCCATTCTATGCACATTGCTGACCTGCGCTGTCACACAATGGGGCACATTTGCTGATCAGGCCCATTAGCTGGACTAGAAAGTCTGAAAATCTAACACATTTATCCCCGTGGCTTATCGTGAATGATACATTTGATGCATCTTTAGACACTTTGGGATTCTGATCTGGCTATATATCCTAAGTTATATGTAAAGGATTGTTAAAAATCCACATTTAACTTTTAGGATCGCTACTTCCAATAGGTGGCGCTGCGCTAGAGTTTGTCTCCAGTCCTGGAGAGACAATTTAGACACTTTTGCTAATTTGATGCCACCGAACAGTTGATTATTTTTGCATTCTTATTTTCTTTCTGAGTAAATGTTGCTCATTTTGCCCCTTTGTAAGTCCTCAAGTCCAGAAGAAACCTTATAAAGTTGGGGTTTGTGCAAAACTCAACCACTTTTTGGCCTTGTATGCCACAACTTTACCAGGATTATTAGTGAAAAATCAAGAATCTTGACAAATTTGAAACATTCACCCAGTATGGGCAACAAGCGTGATGCAAGGTTTCAATGGTAGAGCATGCATGGTTCTTCAGTTGGTGTAGATCCATTGTTAACTGTTACTAGTTGGGCAAGTCTGGGGCAGAAAAAAGCTGGCGTATACAGATAGTTTGGCCCCCTCAGTATACAGTGTGTCCACCCATATCCTGTCCACCGCTATTAACTTGAGAACGGCGGTAGCTATAGGCATAGAAGTGGTGTCTAGGTATAATATATACAATAAGACGAGTATGAGACCAGAACAAGGCCAGAATTAAGCCAGAACGAGGCCAGAACGAGGCCAGAACAAGGCCAGAACGAGGCCAGAAAGGGGACCGAAAGAGACCAGAACAAGGCCAGAACGAGGCCAGAACGAGGCCAGAACAAGGCCAGAACAAGGCCAGAACGAGACCAGAACAAGGCCAGAAAGAGACCAGAACAAGGCCAGAAAGAGACTAGAACAAGGCCAGAATTAAGCCAGAACAAGGCCAGAACGGTGACAGAAAGAGACCAGAACAAGGCCAGAACAAGGCCAGAACGAGGCCAGAAAGGGGACAGAAAGAGACCAGAACAAGGCCAGAACGAGGCCAGAACGAGGCCAGAACAAGGCCAGAACAAGGCCAGAACAAGGCCAGAAAGAGACCAGAACAAGGCCAGAAAGAGACTAGAACAAGGCCAGAATTAAGCCAGAACAAGGCCAGAACGGGGACAGAAAGAGACCAGAACAAGGCCAGAACAAGGCCAGAACAGGAACAGAACGGGGACAGAACGGGGACAGAAAGAGACCAGAACAAGACCAGAATTAAGCCAAAACAAGACCAAAACGAGACCAGAACGAGGCCAAAACAAGGCTATAACGAGACCAGAACGAGGCCAAAGCAAGGCTAGAACGAGACCAGAACGAGGCCAGTTAACGAGACCAGAAAGAGGCTCTCATAGACTTATACAGTGTGTCCACAACCTATCCTGTCCACCGCCATTAACTTGAGAACAGCGGCAGCTATAGGCATAGAAGTGGTGTCTAGGTATAGTAAAGTAGCCATGCGCTACACAATGAAACCACCTATAGCGCCACCTGGTGGAAAACAACGGAGTTAGCATTTTTATCTCGAAAACAGAACGAGATAGAGAAAAAAAGTGAATTACAAAGTTGTAGGGCATCATCAATTCAATATGAATCGACACCTTGCATACAGAAATGCTATGATATGAAACCCATGACCCTCCCAAAAAAAAATTGAATGCTGGTCACGCATATGGCGCTCATTATGGCCCCCGTCAGCTGCAATGCACATCTGGACTCTGCACAGCATACTGTATCTTGCTGCACGCTGTGCAATATGGTAGGGGACACGTTTGCACAAGCATCTGTGATACGTCGTCGTAGGTCCTGCAATGTTGGTGGAGGGGTCGCATACACCTGCTGTTTGATGTGACCTCACAGAAAGAAGTCCAATGGGGTCAGGTCAGGTGAGCGTGGAGGCCACTCCACACAGCCACCATACCCAATGACTTGTATGAAGGTCTCCATGAGGTATCGCTTCACGTCCGCAGCCTTGTGAGTTTTACACCTTCTAATCACTGCATTTCTGTATGCAAGGTGTGGATTCCTATTGAATTGATGATGCCCAAAACTTTGCAATTCACTTTTTTTCTCTATCTCGTTCTGTTTTCGAGATAAAAATTCTAACTCTGTTGTTTTCCACCAGGTGGCGCCATAGGTGGTTTCATTGCATAGCACATGGCTACTTTACTATACCTAGACACCACTGCTATGCCTATAGCTGCCGCCGTTCTCAAGTTAATGGCGGTGGACAGGATATGGGTGGACACACTGTATATATGGGGCCCATGTCACCAGCTGTGGCTGTATTGTGGTTACACCCATGAGTTCTCAGGCATTACTCATTATATATGGATTATGATAGGACACCGGAGTGCAGGCAATACCCCAACATAGCACGGCACTGGGCTCCAAACCTAGGACCCAAGCTGCAATGCCGACTACGGAGGCGCTATACACAGGGCAGCACAGGCAAGCCATTAATAGGGAGCACAATGAGCAGAGCTGGCATCGCAGATAGGCTCTTTGTGCCGGAGATTACCAATCCCAGCTGATGGCCGATCACTGGGGAGCACATTCTGCTGGATGCTCACATGCACTGTGCACATACAGGAGATAATGCCGCTCTCAGAGGATCCTACAGCCATCTGCAGGCAAAGATATAGACAAAATATCAAGTACAATACAAGGAATTAGCATTTCATGTTGGCTCAGCCTGCCAAGCCTGGATGAAGCCTCCAGAGGTGAAGTGTCCCAGCCGTGTCCTTCCTGCCAAGTGCTCCTACTGCCCAAGAATCAAAAGCACAAAATAAAATAATATTCAATTTTACGAAAGAAAAATGCAGGAGCCTAAATATGAAATCATGTAATAAAAGAGTCCAATATTATATACTGTACTGATCCTATGTTACTTCCTGTATTATACTCCAGAGCTGCGCTCACTATTCTGCTGGTGCAGTCACTGTGTACATACATTACATTACTGATCCTGGGTTACATCTTGTTTTATACCCCAGAGCTGCACTCACTATTCTGCTAGTGCAGACACTGTGTACATGCCTTACATTACTTATCCTGCTTGATATACATTCTGTATTAAACCCCAGAGCTGCACTCACTATTCTGCTGGTGCAGTCATTGTGTACATACATTACATTACTGATCCTGAGTTACCTCCTGTATTATACTCCAGAGCTGCACTCACTATTCTGCTGGTGCAGTCACTGTGTACATACATTACATTACTGATCCTGAGTATTATACTCCAGAGCTGCACTCACTATTCTGCTGGTGTAGACATTGCTTTTTAGGTCTTTTTCAAGGACTTTTGTAGGGACATTTAGGTTGGCACATTCTAAAAAATGATACCCTGCAACCTGTGGATTCAGCATTACGGTGCTGGGCTAGTACGCAACGTGCACACATACCCTTAGGGACACAGTTCCAATAATAATCAGTCCCTTTCCTGTAACACAAGAACAGCGCAGAGATCAGGTAGACGGATGATAATCCAAGGCTTTCCCTCTTTATTCACCACCTGTCCTGATGTCCAGGCCAAGGAGAGGCGCGGAGATTGTCTGCAGCCTGAGGTGTCTAATCAAAGGCAGATGATCTGACAGATCAAGAGCAGCAAAGACACAAACACAGCTGCAAGACGCCGCCCCAGGTAGAAGAGCGCCCGAAGCAAGGGAGCATGGGAGGTAAAGGCTGCCTGCACAGCACCAGACCGCTGACGCCAGTGATTGGCTGCAGCGGTTGTAAGTGCATGGACAAAGTCAGCAAAAGCCAGCCGTGGAGCCAGATTTATCAGATGAAGGATTTTGGCATCTTACTCACATCCAGATCCAGTACACTGGCACAATAACCCTGTGTGCTCCAGATCCAGTACACTGGCACAATCACCCTGTGTGCTCCAGATCCAGTACACTGGCACAATCACCCTGTGTGCTCCAGATCCAATACACTGACACAATCACCCTGTGTGCTCCAGATCCAGTACACTGGCACAATCACCCTGTGTGCTCCAGATCCAGTACACTGGCACAATAACCCTGTGTGCTCCAGATCCAGTACACTGGCACAATCACCCTGTGTGCTCCAGATCCAGTACACTGGCACAATCACCCTGTGTGCTCCAGATCCAGTACACTGGCACAATCACCCTGTGTGCTCCAGATCCAATACACTGGCACAATCACCCAGTGTGCTCCAGATCCAGTACACTGGCACAATCACCCTGTGTGCTCCAGATCCAGTACACTGGCACAATAACCCTGTGTGCTCCAGATCCAGTACACTGGCACAATAACCCTGTGTGCTCCAGATCCAGTACACTGGCACAATCACCCTGTGTGCTCCAGATCCAGTACACTGGCACAATAACCCTGTGTGCTCCAGATCCAGTACACTGGCACAATAACCCTGTGTGCTCCAGATCCAGTACACTGGCACAATAACCCTATGTGCTCCAGATCCAGTACATGGGCACAATCACCCTGTGTGCTCCAGATCCAGTACACTGGCACAATCACCCTGTGTGCTCCAGATCCAATACACTGGCACAATCACCCAGTGTGCTCCAGATCCAGTACACTGGCACAATCACCCTGTGTGCTCCAGATCCAGTACACTGGCACAATAACCCTGTGTGCTCCAGATCCAGTACACTGGCACAATAACCCTGTGTGCTCCAGATCCAGTACACTGGCACAATCACCCTGTGTGCTCCAGATCCAGTACACTGGCACAATAACCCTGTGTGCTCCAGATCCAGTACACTGGCACAATAACCCTGTGTGCTCCAGATCCAGTACACTGGCACAATAACCCTATGTGCTCCAGATCCAGTACATGGGCACAATCACCCTGTGTGCTCCAGATCCAGTACACTGGCACAATCACCCTGTGTGCTCCAGATCCAGTACACTGGCACAATCACCCTGTGTGCTCCAGATCCAGTACACTGGCACGATAACCCTGTGTGCTCCAGATCCAATACACTGGCACGATAACCCTGTGTGCTCCAGATCCAGTACACTGGCACAATAACCCTGTGTGCTCCAGATCCAGTACACTGGCACAATAACCCTGTGTGCTCCAGATCCAGTACACTGGCACAATCACCCTGTGTGCTCCAGATCCAGTACACTGGCACAATCACCCTGTGTGCTCCAGATCCAGTACACTGGCACAATAACCCTGTGTGCTCCAGATCCAGTACACTGGCACAATCACCCTGTGTGCTCCAGATCCAGTACACTGGCACAATAACCCTGTGTGCTCCAGATCCAGTACACTGGCACAATCACCTTGTGTGCTCCAGATCCAGTACACTGGCACAATCACCCTGTGTGCTCCAGATCCAATACACTGGCACAATCACCCTGTGTGCTCCAGATCCAGTACACTGGCACAATCATCCTGGGTGCTCCAGATCCAGTACACTGGCACAATAACCCTGTGCGCTCCAGATCCAATACACTGGCACAATCACCCTGTGTGCTCCAGATCCAATACACTGGCACAATCACCCTGTGCGCTCCAGATCCAATACACTGGCACAATAACCCTGTGCGCTCCAGATCCAATACACTGGCACAATCACCCTGTGTGCTCCAGATCCAGTACACTGGCACAATAACCCTGTGTGCTCCAGATCCAGTACACTGGCACAATCACCCTGTGTGCTCCAGATCCAGTACACTGGCACAATCACCCTGTGTGCTCGAGATCCAGTACACTGGCACAATCACCCTGTGTGCTCCATATCCAGTACACTGGCACAATAACCCTGTGTGCTCCAGATCCAGTACACTGGCACAATAACCCTGTGTGCTCCAGATCCAGTACACTGGCACAATCACCCTGTGTGCTCCAGATCCAATACACTGGCACAATCACCCTGTGTGCTCCAGATCCAATACACTGGCACAATCACCCTGTGTGCTCCAGATCCAGTACACTGGCACAATAACCCTGTGTGCTCCAGATCCAGTACACGGGCACAATAACCCTGTGTGCTCCAGATCCAGTACACTGGCACAATCACCCTGTGTGCTCCAGATCCAGTACACTGACACGATAACCCTGTGTGCTCCAGATCCAGTACACTGGCACAATAACCCTATGTGCTCCAGATCCAGTACACTGGCACAATAACCCTATGTGCTCCAGATCCAGTACATGGGCACAATCACCCTGTGTGCTCCAGATCCAGTACACTGGCACAATCACCCTGTGTGCTCCAGATCCAGTACACTGGCACTATGACCCTGTGTGCTCCAGATCCAGTACATGGGCACAATCACCCTGTGTGCTCCAGATCCAGTACACGGGCACAATAACCCTATGTGCTCCAGATCTAGTACACTGGCACTATAACCCTGTGTGCTCCAGATCCAGTACACGGACACAATAACCCTGTGTGTTCCAGATCCGGTATACTGGCACAATAACCCTGTGTGCTCCAGATCCAGTACACGGGCACAATAATCCTATGTGCTCCAGATCCAGTACACTGGCACAATAACCCTGTGTGCTCCAGATCCAGTACACGGGCACAATAACCCTGTGTGCTCCAGATCCAGTACACGGGTACAATAACCCTGTGTGCTCCAGATCCAGTACACTGGCACAATCACCCTGTGTACTCCAGATCCAGTACACTGGCACTATAACCCTGTGTGCCTCAGATCCAGTACACGGGCACAATAACCCTGTGTGCTCCAGATCCAGTACACGGGCACAATAACCCTGTGTGCTCCAGATCCAGTACACTGGCACAATCACCCTGTGTGCTCCAGATTCACGGTGTAGTGGATCTGGAGCACACAGGGTGATTGTGCCAGTGTAGTGGATCTGGAGCACACAGGGTGATTGTGCCCGGGTGCCGGTGTACTGGATCTGGAGCACACAGGGTTATTGTGCCGGTGTACTGGATCTGGAGCACACAGGGTTATTGTGCTGGTGTACTGGATCTAGAGCACACAGGGTTATTGTGCCAGTGTACTGGATCTGGAGCACACAGGGTGATTGTGCCAGTGTACTGGATCTGGAGCACACAGGGTTATTGTGCCCGTGTACTGGATCTGGAGCACACAGGGTGATTGTGCCAGTGTACTGGATCTGGAGCACACAGGGTGATTGTGCCAGTGTACTGGATCTGGAGCACACAGGGTGATTGTGCCAGTGTACTGGATCTGGAGCACACAGGGTGATTGTGCCAGTGTACTGGATCTGGAGCACACAGGGTTATAGTGCCAGTGTACTGGATCTGGAGCACACAGGGTTATTGTGCCCGTGTACTGGATCTGGAGCACACAGGGTTATAGTGCCAGTGTACTGGATCTGGAGCACACAGGGTTATAGTGCCAGTGCACTGGATCTGGAGCACACAGGGTTATTGTGCCCATGTACTGGATCTGGAGCACACAGGGTTATTGTGCCCGTGTACTAGATCTGGAGCACACAGGGTTATTGTGCCCGTGTACTGGATCTGGAGCACACAGGGTGATTGTGCCAGTGTACTGGATCTGGAGCACACAGGGTGATTGTGCCAGTGTACTGGATCTGGAGCACACAGGGTTATTGTGCCAGTGTACTGGATCTGGAGCACACAGGATGATTGTGCCAGTGTACTGGATCTGGAGCACACAGGGTGATTGTGCCAGTGTACTGGATCTGGAGCACACAGGGTGATTGTGCCAGTATACTGGATCTGGAGCACACAGGGTTATTGTGCCCGTGTACTGGATCTGGAGCACACAGGGTTATTGTGCCAGTGTACTGGATCTGGAGCACATAGGGTTATTGTGCCCGTGTACTGGATCTGGAGCACACAGGGTGATTGTGCCAGTGTACTGGATCTGGAGCACACAGGGTTATTGTGCCCGTGTATTGGATCTGGAGCACACTGGGTGATTGTGCCAGTGTAGTGGATCTGGAGCACACAGGGTTATTGTGCTAGTGTACTGGATCTGGAGCACACAGGGTTATTGTGCCGGTGTACTGGATCTGGAGCACACAGGGTTATTGTGCCAGTGTACTGGATCTGGAGCACACAGGGTTATTGTGCCAGTGTACTGGATCTGGAGCACACAGGGTTATTGTGCCAGTGTACTGGATCTGGAGCACACAGGGTTATTGTGCCAGTGTACTGGATCTGGAGCACACAGGGTTATTGTGCCGGTGTACTGGATCTGGAGCACACAGGGTTATTGTGCCAGTGTACTGGATCTGGAGCACACTGGGTTATTGTGCCAGTGTACTGGATCTGGAGCACACAGGGTTATTGTGCCAGTGTACTGGATCTGGAGCACACAGGGTTATTGTGCCCGTGTACTGGATCTGGAGCACACAGGGTTATTGTGCCCGTGTACTGGATCTGGAGCACACAGGGTTATTGTGCCAGTGTACTGGATCTGGAGCACACAGGGTTATTGTGCCAGTGTACTGGATCTGGAGCACACAGGGTTATTGTGCCAGTGTACTGGATCTGGAGCACACAGGGTTATTGTGCCGGTGTACTGGATCTGGAGCACACAGGGTGATTGTGCCAGTGTACTGGATCTGGAGCACACAGGGTGATTGTGCCAGTGTACTGGATCTGGAGCACACAGGGTGATTGTGCCAGTGTACTGGATCTGGAGCACACAGGGTTATTGTGCCAGTGTACTGGATCTGGAGCACACAGGGTGATTGTGCCAGTGTACTGGATCTGGAGCACACAGGGTTATTGTGCCAGTGTACTGGATCTGGAGCACACAGGGTGATTGTGCCAGTGTACTGGATCTGGAGCACACAGGGTTATTGTGCCCGTGTTCGGCGCAGCCTTTGGCTTTGCTCTCTTGGGTTTGGCTCCCTTTCTCCCCGGCATCTGGATACAATTAATGTGTCCAGTGATCGGCACCTTTCTCACACTGCTCCATTTGTGCTTCTGATGCCAGAGCTGTGAAAATGTTATTAATATGGGAGTACATCTGTCTCCAGAGATGCGGCTAGCCCACATTAACCCTTTCATTACAATGGCCATGCCTCCCGTTGAAGACCTCGCCTCTGGGCCCGGGACCGCGCTGACAGATACAATGATCCCTTCTCTTTGGGCAGAAACTGTAAAATTCATGTAACTATTCCATTCATTTCCTGGGAAGAAGAGACTCCGGCCTGAAAAACAAAATATCCCACTATGGAAAGTAACATAAAACCCACGCCGCTACTTAACACTAAAAATACAGAACTTTATAGACCTGTGATTACGGGCCCTGGTGCACTAGGGGTCAGGGAGGGGGCCCTAATGATCATTCATCGATGGCCCTGCTCCTTTAAAGTGTAATCTTAGATTGGATCATTGAGGTGATATCCCAGATCTGAATCAACTTGAAAATTAACCCCATCAGAACCAAATAGATGTTGTAGAAGAGGAATCCCCCCATCTATAAAGAGTCACATGGCTGCCATTTAATTTTTCATTTACCTGTGGCAGAAATGAGGGGGCACATTTAAAGATCCCCTGGTGATCGGCAGGGAATAGAGAAGAAATGAACCCACAGAGATCACCTGGTCATCACATCAGCCTCTAAGAAACAATGCCTGATTCACAGTGGATCTGTCAGATCCCCCATCTGAGGGCAGCACGACATAGAGGGAGAGACGCCGAGTTCGGGGATATATAGTTATCTATCATTTATTTCAGCACTTTTATATAAAATACTACCTAACTGCTGTCAAAAGAAAAAGCCTGTGAGTCTTCCTGACCCCGCCCATATGCGGAATGTTGTAAATAGCGAGCTGTCAATCACTGTGTGTGGGCGGGGTTAGGAAGACTCACAGGCTCTGGTAGCATTTAAAAGAGATTATACACGAAAATACTGAATTAAAGTCATAAAAAAATATATATTTCTGAGATCAGCGTCTCCGCCTCTATCCTATGCTGCCCTCAGATACAAGATCTGACAGTGTTACTTTAAGGTTGCGTAGAATAGAATCCCTTAATATTTTATAGAAGAATTTCATCACTAGCAAAAATATGAAGCGATTATATTCTATGCATGTATACAGTAGTAAATCCTACAGTTTTTCATAGTAGGATGCTCTGTTTTTAGCTGCTCTCAGCTCCACTTAATGAGGGTCCGGATTTGGAGTGCACAGTTCTAGATTGTCAATAGCAACAAATATTATAAACTGCCAATTGCAAAATCAGAAATCTAAACAAACATTCACTTTTCTAGTTAACAAAACAAATGTTTTTGGTCTTCCAATATTGATATTTTTGCTCTGACCCCTCATTTATCGGACACACGGCTCTAAAATTAGCAAAAATAAATATTATCGCGCTAGTAACACTATTGGAGTCTATTTGCACACAAGGTTTGCTGCTGCTGCCAGCTGTACGTCATCCAGTAGTCACAATTTATTTGTGGCATCTTAAATGTTGCATAAAGAACCAATTGGCCTAAAAAGCTCTTTGTTAAAGTTACATATTTATACTCCAGAGCTGTACTCACTATTCTGCTGATGCAGTCACTGTGTACATACATTACATTACTGATCCTGATTTACATTCTGTATTATACCTCAGAGCTGAACGCACTATTCTGCTGGTGCAGTCACTGTGTATATACATTACTGATCCTGAGTTACCTCCTATATTATACTCCAGAGCAGCACTCACTATTCTGCTGGTGCAGTCATTGTGTACACACATTACATTACTGATCCTGTACTGATCCTGAGTGCAGCTCTAGAGTAGAATACAGGATGTAACTCATGATCAGAACAGAATAAGTAATGTAATGTATGTACACAGTGACTGCTCCAGCAGAATAGTGAGTGCAGCTCTGGATTATAATACAGGAGGTAACTCAGGATCAGTAATGTAATGTACGTGCACAGTGACTGCTCCAGCAGAATAGTTAGTGCAGCTCTGGAGTATAATACAGGAGGTAACTCAGGATCAGTAATGTAATGTATGTACACAGTGACTGCACCAGCAGAATAGTGAGTGCAGCTCTGGAGTATAATACAGGAGGTAACTCAGGATCAGTAATGTAATGTATGTACACAGTGACTGCACCAGCAGAATAGTGAGTGCAGCTCTGCATTAGAATACAGGAGGTAACTCAGGATCAGAAATGTAATGTATGTACACAGTGACTGCACCAGCAGAATAGGGAGTGCAGCTCTGCATTAGAATACAGGGTGTAACTCAAGATCAGTACAGGATCAGTAATGTAATGTGTGTACACAGTGGCCGCACCATCAGAATAGTGAGTGCAGCTCTGGAGTATAATACCGGATGTAACTCAGGATCAGTAAAGTAATGTATGTACACAGTGGCCGCACAATCAGAATAGTGAGTGCAGCTCTGGAGTATAATAGGATGTAACTCAGGATCAGTAATGTAATGTGTGTACACAGTGACTACACCAGCAGAATAGTGAGTGCAGCTCTGGAGTATAATACAGGAGGTAAATCAGGATCAGTACAGGATAAGTAATGTAATGTATATACACAGTTACTGCACCAGCAGAATAGTGAGTGCAGCTCTGGAGTATGAAATATATTTAAAAACTGACTCAATTGGTATCTATCATTATTTCTAAGCCAAAAAGGTGTCCAAAGGAAGACTGGACAGGCTGTAAAGCGATCCCCACGAGGGGCAAGCACCCCGAAACACCGTGTCTGCAAATTGGGATTCTGATCTGGCTTATATATCCTGAGTCATATTGCAAAGGATTGTCGAAAATCCACTTGTGACTTTTAGGATCGCTACTTCCAATAGGTGGCGCTGTGCTAGAGTTTGTCTCCTTTACTGGAGAGACAATTTGAATATTTCCCAGAGGGGCATTGCAGCTATAAGTCCCCTTACCTGGCAGCCAGACTGGCTTGCAAAGTCTCCTTAAGGAGAATAGTGTTCCCCCGTGGAATTTTAGGGGCATTGCAGCTATAAGTCCCCTTACCTGGCAGCCAGACTGGCTTGCAAAGTCTCCTTAAGGAGAATAGTGTTCCCCCGTGGTCCCCACATAGCTTTCTCATGAGCCAGATCAGACACCCCCCATACTTTGCACTGACGAGGGGCAAGCACCCCGAAACACCGTGTCTGCAAATTGGGATTCTGATCTGGCTTATATATCCTGAGTCATATTGCAAAGGATTGTCGAAAATCCACTTGTGACTTTTAGGATCGCTACTTCCAATAGGTGGCGCTGCGCTAGAGTTTGTCTCCTTTACTGGAGAGACAATTTGAATATTACCCCAACTATCAGACATTTGTATTCTACCTCTGGTTACTCCCCTTCTGCAGGACACTTTCTGCACACAGCCTATGATACATTTCTGCCTTCTATAGTGTATACAGCCTTCCCCTGTTGTCGCTGTTGCACAGCTCTCCATGACTTTCTCCACGACTGTAAATCATTGCCATGTTCCCTGGATAGAATTAGGAGTTGTCTTTGGTTCTTGCAGGATGAATTGCGTTATGCGCAGAGGCCGGAGGCTGCAGATGTGGTTTGCTTTATGAATTGTGCATTTCTGGGGAATATACACAGCGGCCGCAGGAGAATTTGCCCTTTATGCTGTGAACACACACAATTCTGTTCTCTTGGAAAGCCGTGTGCACAGGACACGACTGTATTCAGGCCAAGCAGAAGGAAGCCCATATAGAATGGTTTCCTGCAGAGCTGAAAGCGGGAGCTGTGCATAGACCGCAAGTGACAGCCTACAGAGCCCGAGAGGAGGCATGATGGGGAGCGGCGGGGACACAGCCCAGTGCAGGACTATATACTCATGTAAGTACATCAGGACCATCTTCCATTGATCGCCATCCTGTCATATACTCAAATTGGTGCAATGAACCTCTATGACACTTAATCAACTCGCTATAAGATCAATGAGGCACAGCACAAGCTACACGGGTGACTTAGAGGCCTTTACACCTTCACAGAGAGGGTCATTTTTTAGTTAATTTGCTTCCTAAATGTAAAGTTAAAGAACTTTCTAAATTGTCTTTTTTTGCTGCTGCTGAGTGGACTCTAAAAAGATCAGCTCCAGCTTCTGAAAGCTCTCTGCTCCTTTTCCCTGCGTTTTACAGATAGGGGTAGGGGGTTGTACACAGATTTCCAGAGAGTGGAGAGAGGGGAAAGTATCTACAGGCTCAGAGAGGGCAAATAACAGATGCAAGAGATACAAAAGAAAATAAGTGCAAAATACAAGCTGTGCTGCTATATGAGCTAATTAAGGTAGCAGCACCCTGGATATGCATTGACATCAAATCCAGCCTTTATTACTGGGAGACACACACAGAGCTCACATACAGCCTATATTACTGGGAGAGACACACAGACCTCACATCCAACCTATATTACTGGGAGAGACACACAGAGCTCACATCCAGCCTATATTACTGGAAGAGACACACAGACCTCACATCCACCCTATATTACTGGGAGAGACACACAGACATCACATCCAGTCTATATTACTGGAAGAGACACACAGACCTCACATCCACCCTATATTACTGGGAGAGAGACACAGACCTCACATCCAGCCTATATTACTGGGAGAGACACAGACCTCACATCCAGCCTATATTACTGGGAGAGACACACAGACCTCACATCCAGCCTATATTACTGGGAGAGACACACAGACCTCACATCCAGCCTATATTACTGGGAGAGACACACAGAGCTCACATCCAGTCTATATTACTGGGAGAGACACACAGACCTCACATCCAGCCTATATTACTGGGAGAGAGACACAGACCTCACATCCAGCCTATATTACTGGGAGAGACAGACACACCTCACATCCAGCCTATATTACTGGGAGAGACGCACAGACATCACATCCAGCCTATACTACTGGGAGAGACACACAGACCTCACATCCAGCCTATATTACTGGAAGAGACACACAGATCTCACATCCAGCCTATATTACTGGAGAGACACATAGAGCTCACATCCAGCCTATATTACTGGGAGACACACAGAGCTCACATCCAGCCTATATTACTGGGAGAGACAGACACACCTCACATCCAGCCTATATTACTGGGAGGACACACAGACCTCACATCCAGCCTATATTACTGGGAGAGACAGACACACCTCACATCCAGCCTATATTACTGGGAGAGACACAGACCTCACATCCAGCCTATATTACTGGGAGAGACAGACACACCTCACATCCAGCCTATACTACTGGGAGAGACACACAGAGCTCACATCCAGCCTATATTACTGGAGAAACACACAGAGCTCCCATCCAGCCTATATTACTGGGAGAGACACACAGAGCTCACATCCAGTCTATATTACTGGGAGACACACAGAGCTCACATCCAGCCTATATTACTGGGAGAGACACAGAGCTCAGATCCAGCCTATATTACTGGGAGAGACACACAGAGCTCACATTCAGCCTATATTACTGGGGGAGACACATGGAACTTACATCCAGACTATATTACTGGGAGAGACACCGACCTCACATCCAGCCTATATTACTGAGAGAGACACAGACCTCACATCCAGCCTATATTACTAGGAGAGACACAGACCTCACATCCAGCCTATATTACTGGGAGACACACACAGAGCTCACATCCAGCCTATATTACTGGGAGAGACACACAGAGCTCATATCCAGCCTACAGTTAGGTCCAGAAATATTTGGACAGTGACACAAGTTTTGTTATTTTAGCTGTTTACAAAAACATGTTCAGAAATACAATTATATATATAATATGGGCTGAAAGTGCACACTCCCAGCTGCAATATGAGAGTTGTCACATCCAAATCGGAGAAAGGGTTTAGGAATCATAGCTCTGTAATGCATAGCCTCCTCTTTTTCAAGAGACCAAAAGTAATTGGACAAGGGACTCTAAGGGCTGCAATTAACTCTGAAGGCGTCTCCCTCATTAACCTGTAATCAATGAAGTAGTTAAAAGGTCTGGGGTTGATTACAGGTGTGTGGTTTTGCATTTGGAAGCTGTTGCTGTGACCAGACAACATGCGGTCTAAGGAACTCTCAATTGAGGTGAAGCAGAACATCCTGAGGCTGAAAAAAAAGAAAAAATCCATCAGAGAGATAGCAGACATGCTTGGAGTAGCAAAATCAACAGTCGGGTACATTCTGAGAAAAAAGGAATTGACTGGTGAGCTTGGGAACTCAAAAAGGCCTGGGCGTCCACGGATGACAACAGTGGTGGATGATCGCCGCATACTTTCTTTGGTGAAGAAGAACCCGTTCACAACATCAACTGAAGTCCAGAACACTCTCAGTGAAGTAGGTGCATCTGTCTCTAAGTCAACAGTAAAGAGAAGACTCCATGAAAGTAAATACAAAGGGTTCACATCTAGATGCAAACCATTCATCAATTCCAAAAATAGACAGGCCAGAGTTACATTTGCTGAAAAACACCTCATGAAGCCAGCTCAGTTCTGGAAAAGTATTCTATGGACAGATGAGACCAAGATCAACCTGTACCAGAATGATGGGAAGAAGAAAGTTTGGAGAAGAAAGGGAACGGCACATGATCCAAGGCACACCACATCCTCTGTAAAACATGGTGGAGGCAACGTGATGGCATGGGCATGCATGGCTTTCAATGGCACTGGGTCACTTGTGTTTATTGATGACATAACAGCAGACAAGAGTAGCCGGATGAATTCTGAAGTGTACCGGGATATACTTTCAGCCCAGATTCAGCCAAATGCCGCAAAGTTGATCGGACGGCGCTTCATAGTACAGATGGACAATGACCCCAAGCATACAGCCAAAGCTACCCAGGAGTTCATGAGTGCAAAAAAGTGGAACATTCTGCAATGGCCAAGTCAATCACCAGATCTTAACCCAATTGAGCATGCATTTCACTTGCTCAAATCCAGACTTAAGACGGAAAGACCCACAAACAAGCAAGACCTGAAGGCTGCGGCTGTAAAGGCCTGGCAAAGCATTAAGAAGGAGGAAACCCAGCGTTTGGTGATGTCCATGGGTTCCAGACTTAAGGCAGTGATTGCCTCCAAAGGATTCGCAACAAAATATTGAAAATAAAATTATTTTTTTTTGGGTTTGGTTTATTTGTCCAATTACTTTTGACCTCCTAAAATGTGGAGTGTTTGTAAAGAAATGTGACAATTCCTACAATTTCTATCAGATATATTTGTTCAAACCTTCAAATTAAACGTTACAATCTGCACTTGAATTCTGTTGTAGAGATTTCATTTCAAATCCAATGTGGTGGTGTGGCGCCCCTGACCTGGTCAGGCACCACTGAGTACTGCACCCATGCTGGGGACAGTACAATACAGGTAATCCAGAAGGCTGACAGGGGTGTGGAACACAGGCGCATAGTGATCAGGTCTCACACATGTACCCATGAGAGGACCCCTGGGGATCCCAGGAGGGGGCAAAGCCTATACCTCCACTGGAATAGTGGCAGGGGGTCAAAAGCCTCCATCTCCTCTCAAGGGGTGTGGTGGAGAGTCTGGTTGCTAGGTGGCGTAGGCAAGAACAGGAGAGGAGGAGCAGTGAGTCAGTTAGAGCAGAACTCCAGAGGGCTCAGTGAGGAGCAGACCTGTGGGGCTGTTGCTGTCTAACAGCGCCCGCGCAGTGGCTACGGACGGGGGAGAACGGTCAACTAGGAGTGCTACCTGAAAGCCAGCTTCAGCTAGAGAGAAAGCAACGGAGTGGGAAGTAAGGAGACTGCTAGAGAGCACCAGGCCCAACCGGGCGGCAGATCCCGAAGCGAAGATAGATCCAGCTTTCTTCTGCTAAACCTGCCGGTGTGGGGCTCTCAAAGCCCACACCACAACACCGCAAAAGCCGCAGCCACGTAACCGCAGTGAGGGCCCATAGGTCACAGGAGGCAAGCAGCTGGAGTGGCCTGGTCCGGGGAACAAGCAAACGGCAAACAAAAGGGGGAGAGAGGCTGCAGCATCTTCCCTGGGTGACCCCCATAGGGACTCAAAGTCGGGGTCACCCCAAACCACCAAGGGCTAAGGAAGGCGAGTCAGTAGTCACCCTCATAAAGTCAGCCTGAAGGATACCTGGTTCCCATCTGGTTCATCCCAGCTACGCCCGGGCTACTCACCCTGCCATCAAATGTGAGTAAAGCCCTTGAAAGACAGCTCTGCCTGTGTGAGTCATTCTGCGACTTGTGGTACTACAAACCTACACTGGGCCCTGGGGCTTGCCTCACTCTCAGGAGGCTATTCCAACTAACTGCACACACCATCAGCCCCAGGCGACCCTCAACCTGCAGTGGCGGTCCCTACTGACCGCAATACTGAGAGTGGCGTCACGACAAGAAGAAGATTTCCTACCTGTGACCAGATCCAGCTACGTGGAGTCCCTGAAGGTAATGCACCGACACAACACCCGTGGGGCTTCACAGTGGCATGCAGAGCCCAACCCGCGAAAATTGTGTCACTGTCCAAATATTTCTGGACCTAACTGTATATCACTGGGAGAGACATACAGAGCTCACATCCAGCCTATATTACTGGGAGAGACACACAGAGCTCATATCCAGCCTATATTACTGGGAGAGACAGACACACCTCACATCCAGCCTATATTACTGGGAGAGACACACAGACCTCACATTCAGCCTATATTACTGGGAGAGACGCACAGAGCTCACATCCAGCCTATATTACTGGTAGAGACACACACAGAGCTCACATCCAACCTATATTACTGGGAGAGATGCACAGACATCACATCCAGCCTATACTACTGGGAGAGACACACAGACCTCACATCCAGCCTATATTACTGGAAGAGACACATAGAGCTCACATCCAGCCTATATTACTGGGAGACACACAGAGCTCACATCCAGCCTATATTACTGGGAGAGACACACAGACCTCACATCCAGCCTATATTACTGGGAGAGACACACAGAGCTCACATTCAGCCTATATTACTGGGGGAGACACATGGAACTTACATCCAGACTATATTACTGGGAGAGACACCAACCTCATATCCAGCCTATATTACTGAGAGAGACACACAGACCTCACATCCAGCCTATATTACTGGAAGACACACAGACCTCACATCCAGCCTATATTACTGGGAGAGATGGGGCGGCACGGTGGCTCAGTGGTTAGCACTGCAGCCTTGCAGCGCTGGGGTCCTGGGGTCTAGTCCCACCAAGGACACCATCTGGAAGGAGTTTGCATGTTCTCCCAGTGTTTGTGTGGGTTTCCTGTGGGTACTCCGGTTTTCTCCCACACTCCAAAGACATACAGATAGGGAATTTAGATTGTGAGCCCCAATGGGGACAGCGTTGCCAATGTATGTAAAGCGCTGTGGAATTAACAGCGCTATATAAAATGAATAAATATTATATTATTATTATTAGAGACATACAGACCTCACATCCAGCCTATATTACTGGGAGAGACATTCAGAGCTCACATCCAGCCTATATTACTGGGAGAGACATTCAGAGCTCACATCCAGCCTATATTACTGGGAGAGACATACAGAGCTCACATCCAGCCTATATTACTGGGAGAGACATTCAGAGCTCACATCCAGCCTATATTACTGGGAGAGACATTCAGAGCTCACATCCAGCCTATATTACTGGGAGAGATATTCAGAGCTCACATCCAGCCTATATTACTGGGAGAGACATTCAGAGCTCACATCCAGCCTATATTACTGGGAGAGACATTCAGAGCTCACATCCAGCCTATATTACTGGGAGAGACATTCAGAGCTCACATCCAGCCTATATTACTGGGAGAGACATACAGAGCTCACATCCAGCCTATATTACTGGGAGAGACATTCAGAGCTCACATCCAGCCTATATTACTGGGAGAGACATTCAGAGCTCACATCCAGCCTATATTACTGGGAGAGACATTCAGAGCTCACATCCAGCCTATATTACTGGGAGAGACATTCAGAGCTCACATCCAGCCTATATTACTGGGAGAGACATTCAGAGCTCACATCCAGCCTATATTACTGGGAGAGACACACAGACCTCACATCCAGCCTATATTACTGGAAGAGACACATAGAGCTCACATCCAGCCTATATTACTGGGAGACACACAGAGCTCACATCCAGCCTATATTACTGGGAGAGACACACAGAGCTCACATTCAGCCTATATTACTGGGGGAGACACATGGAACTTACATCCAGACTATATTACTGGGAGAGACACCGACCTCATATCCAGCCTATATTACTGAGAGAGACACACAGACCTCACATCCAGCCTATATTACTGGAAGACACACAGACCTCACATCGAGCCTATATTACTGGGAGAGATGGGGCGGCACGGTGTCTCAGTGGTTAGCACTGCAGCCTTGCAGCGCTGGGGTCCTGGGGTCTAGTCCCACCAAGGACACCATCTGCAAGGAGTTTGCATGTTCTCCCAGTGTTTGTGTGGGTTTCCTGTGGGTACTCCGGTTTTCTCCCACACTCCAAAGACATACAGATAGGGAATTTAGATTGTGAGCCCCAATGGGGACAGCGTTGCCAATGTATGTAAAGCGCTGTGGAATTAACAGCGCTATATAAAATGAATAAATATTATATTATTATTAGAGACATACAGACCTCACATCCAGCCTATATTACTGGGAGAGACATTCAGAGCTCACATCCAGCCTATATTACTGGGAGAGACATACAGAGCTCACATCCAGCCTATATTACTGGGAGAGACATTCAGAGCTCACATCCAGCCTATATTACTGGGAGAGACATTCAGAGCTCACATCCAGCCTATATTACTGGGAGAGACATTCAGAGCTCACATCCAGCCTATATTACTGGGAGAGACATTCAGAGCTCACATCCAGCCTATATTACTGGGAGAGACATTCAGAGCTCACATCCAGCCTATATTACTGGGAGAGACACACAGACCTCACATCCAGCCTATATTACTGGAAGAGACACATAGAGCTCACATCCAGCCTATATTACTGGGAGACACACAGAGCTCACATCCAGCCTATATTACTGGGAGAGACACACAGAGCTCACATTCAGCCTATATTACTGGGGGAGACACATGGAACTTACATCCAGACTATATTACTGGGAGAGACACCGACCTCATATCCAGCCTATATTACTGAGAGAGACACACAGACCTCACATCCAGCCTATATTACTGGAAGACACACAGACCTCACATCGAGCCTATATTACTGGGAGAGATGGGGCGGCACGGTGGCTCAGTGGTTAGCACTGCAGCCTTGCAGCGCTGGGGTCCTGGGGTCTAGTCCCACCAAGGACACCATCTGCAAGGAGTTTGCATGTTCTCCCAGTGTTTGTGTGGGTTTCCTGTGGGTACTCCGGTTTTCTCCCACACTCCAAAGACATACAGATAGGGAATTTAGATTGTGAGCCCCAATGGGGACAGCGTTGCCAATGTATGTAAAGCGCTGTGGAATTAACAGCGCTATATAAAATGAATAAATATTATATTATTATTAGAGACATACAGACCTCACATCCAGCCTATATTACTGGGAGAGACATACAGAGCTCACATCCAGCCTATATTACTGGGAGAGACATTCAGAGCTCACATCCAGCCTATATTACTGGGAGAGACATTCAGAGCTCACATCCAGCCTATATTACTGGGAGAGACATTCAGAGCTCACATCCAGCCTATATTACTGGGAGAGACATTCAGAGCTCACATCCAGCCTATATTACTGGGAGAGACATTCAGAGCTCACATCCAGCCTATATTACTGGGAGAGACATTCAGAGCTCACATCCAGCCTATATTACTGGGAGAGACATACAGAGCTCACATCCAGCCTATATTACTGGGAGAGACATTCAGAGCTCACATCCAGCCTATATTACTGGGAGAGACATTCAGAGCTCACATCCAGCCTATATTACTGGGAGAGACATTCAGAGCTCACATCCAGCCTATATTACTGGGAGAGACATTCAGAGCTCACATCCAGCCTATATTACTGGGAGAGACATTCAGAGCTCACATCCAGCCTATATTACTGGGAGAGACATTCAGAGCTCACATCCAGCCTATATTACTGGGAGAGACACACAGACCTCACATCCAGCCTATATTACTGGGAGAGATATACAGAGCTCACATTCAGCCTATATTACTGGGAGAGACACACAGAGCTCACATCCAGCCTATATTACTGGGAGACACACAGAGCTCACATCCAGCCTATATTACTGGGAGACACACAGACCTCACATCCAGCCTATATTACTGGGAGAGACGCACAGAGCTCACATCCAGCCTATATTACTGGGAGAGACACACAGACCTCACATCCAGCCTATATTACTGGGAGAGACACATAGAGCTCACATCCAGCCTATATTACTGGGAGACACACAGACCTCACATCCAGCCTATATTACTGGGAGAGACGCACAGAGCTCACATCCAGCCTATATTACTGGGAGAGACACACAGACCTCACATCCAGCCTATATTACTGGGAGAGACGCACAGAGCTCACATCCAGCCTATATTACTGGGAGAGACACACAGACCTCACATCCAGCCTATATTACTGGGAGAGAGACACAGAGCTCACATCCAGCCTATATTACTGGGAGAGACACACAGACCTCACATCCAGCCTATATTACTGGGAGAGACACAGACCTCACATCCAGCCTATATTACTGGGAGAGACATACAGAGCTCACCTCCAGCCTATATTACTGGGAGAGACACAGACCTCACATCCAGCCTATATTACTGGGAGAGATATACAGACCTCACATCCAGCCTATATTACTGGGAGAGACATTCAGACCTCACATCCATAGAAACTATACCCATTCATAGAACATTCAGTGAAGTGGCAATCTAGAAGAAACCAGCAAAGAATTTAGAAGATTTACGCAAAAGACTGGACATATTGGGGAAAATCTGCTCTCATGGTATCAAAAGTCAATGCTGAATGATAGCAATTAAATAATTGGGTTGATTATCCTGTATTATCTAGTATTTTGCAGTGGAAAGGGACCTGGCCCCCAGCATTCCTCCACAGCCTGGAATAACGGTGTCTTGGGATCTGGAAGCATTTCCTACATCGGACAGAGTCCTAATTCAAAGAACAGCCAAGGTGTACTGATGATGTGTCCAGGGGAAGACGTGGATGATTTTACCAGTGCAAGATCTGCATTCACAAGCAGTTCCCTTTAAAATTAGGAGGATCAAATTCTTAAGAGTTGAGAAAAATTCTAGTAAAACCCCATATTACTTGCAGAGAATTTCAGAATTTCCAGAAAAGCTGGGTTTTGGGCCAGTTGCTCAGAGCTCCTCATTGACTTGGGGGCCTCCGAGGACAGGAACCCCAGGAGAAGACTATAACAAGCCACTATTATATACCAATATAGGGAGAAAAAAACTACAGCATTATTTTGATACATTGTAGAAGGATATGGCCTCTTTAAAGCAATAGATAAAAGATGGCCACTTTCTCCCCAAACGTGTGCCACACATATCCACGAGTTGTGACATTGCTGCTCAGCACCATTCACTTCAATGGAGTATTACTGCGTATAACTCGGACTAAGGCAGGATCATACAGGCTTTCGATTGTTATATTATTTTGCCACTGTGTTATTATGTGGGTGCAAATTATAGGATAAACAAACCTCTACTATTAAAGACGCTTTCCAAAGACTGAAATTCATTCTGCAGTGCACCTAGTAATAGAAAATATAGCACAGATATGATAACACGTACTGTGCGCTCAAACAGCCCTCTCCTCTTTACTGATCCCTTAACAAGATGCCTAAAATAGTCACAGTGACACCAGATATTTGCAAAAATACCCAACGTCTTTGGCTGCAATAAAGTTATCCTGGCAGATAAAGGGTGATGCCAAGAGGAAAAGTCCCCATCTAATATTATGCAACCTAAACCATCATTTAGGATAAAAGGGAACCTTTGTCCTATTACTTTATTAAAGAAAACATCAGAATAAGGCCCCTGGCTGAGTAGACCATGTTTTAATTTGCCATCTCCGGCATTCATATATACAATTATTTGCAATTGAGGTATCCCAGCAGATGAGGGTGATGCCAAGAGGAAAAGTACCACAAAAAAAAATACTATGTAAAAGGTAACCAACAGTTGGAATGAAAGGAAACGCTCTCTCTCTCTTTACGACTATATATACACACATACATACATTATTTTATATATATATATATATACACACACACACACACACACACACACACATACATACATACACACACACATATACATAAATACACACAAACACACACACACATATACGCATATATATCTAATATATAAAGCTGTGTGTGTGTGTGTGTGTGTGTGTGTGTCCGCTGAAGGAATCCGCACAGTCGCATTTACAATCACAATATTTTGCACAGACGCCTCATGTGACTCAGGGAACGTTATAGACTATGTTTTAAGGGGTAAATTTAACCCCAGTTATTCGCCAAAAAACCTGCTTACATTAATGTCTATGAAGCTGTGAGCTACAGGTTATTAATAGGAGCTGTGATTGGTTGCTATAGGCAACGAAGGACATTCTTAGTATAAGAAGCTTATGTGTGAGGTAATATGATTTTGGTGGAGAAACAGAGAGAGACAGAGATAGAGGCAAACAGGGAAAGAGACAGAGAGGCGGATAAAAATTATATTATATTATATATATATATATATATATCTCAGTACAGACCAAAGGTTTGGACACACCTTCTCATCTCTAGAACAACTATTAAGAAGAGACTTTGTGCAGCAGCCTTCATGGTAAAATAGCTGCTAGGAAACCACTGCTAAGGACAGGCAACAAGCAGAAGAGACTTGTTTGGGCTAAAGAATACAAGGAATGAACATTAGACAAGTGGAAATCTGTGCTTTGGTCTGATGAGTCCAAATTTGAGATCTTTGGATCCAACCACCGTGTCTTTGTAGAAAAGGTGAACGGATGGACTCTACATGGCTGGTTCCCACCGTGAAGCATGGAGGAGGAGGTGTGATGGTGTGGGGGTGCTTTGCTGGTGACACTGTTGGGGATTTATTCAAAATTGAAGGCATACAGAACCAGCATGCCTACCACAGCATCATGCAGCGGCGTGCTATTCCATCCGGTTTGCGTTTAGTTGGACCATAATTTATATTTCAACAGGACATTGACCCCAAACACACCTCCAAGCTGTGTAAGGGCTATTTGACTAAGAAGGAGAGTGATGGGGTGCTATGCCAGATGACCTGGCCTCCACAGTCACCAGACCTGAACCCAATCGAGATGGTTTGGGGTGAGCTGGACCGCAGAGTGAAGCCAAAAGAGCCAACAAGTGCTAAGCATCTCTGGGAACTCCTTCAAGACTGTTGGAAAACCATTTCCGGTGACTACCTCTTGAAGCTCATCAAGAGAATGCCAAGAGTGTGCAAAGCAGTAATCAAAGCAAAAGGTGGCTACTTTGAAGAACCTAGAATATAAGACATATTTTCAGTTGTTTCACACTTTAAGTATTTCATTCCACATGTTTTAATTCATAGTTTTGATTCCTTCAATGTGAATCTACAATTTTTAGAGTCATGAAAATAAAGAAAACTCTTTGAATGAGGAGGTGTGTCCAAACTTTTGGTCTGTACTGTATATTTATATATATATATATATATATATATATATATATATATATATATATATATATATATATATATATATATATATATATATTTATTACTTATTTATTTTTTCTTATATGAAGATTGCAAATAATTTTGCCATCTGAATATTATTAGCGGAAAAATCAAACCTTGTACTCGACTCTCACCTGCGGTCGCATTGGTTGGAAGTGCACTTGCTCGACCTCAGCTACATTTATACTGGGATTGCTCTATAAACCACCAGTAATCACTAAGATATCCCCCTTATCCTATGGATACGGCATTACTAAGTTTTGGGAGAATCCCTTTAAGCAAGGGAAGTGGGTAGAAGGAGACCTGACTCTGCTTACTGAAGCTGGAAAATTAACAATATGAGCGCCATTATTCGTCCCACAGAGGTCTTTACTCAACTTTTTCAGACCCCTGGATCGTAAATCTGCTTGACCACGCATGGCTACGTCCCCATGTCTGTTCACAAGCAGTTGTGCGAGTTGTAAGATTTTTCTCACAGTCGGAGAACCAAGAGGGTACGCGTCCCCAGAAACTGGAATTATGTCATTGTCCTCAATGACCCTCTTTGCACAATGAGGCCTTTCTGTATATTATATATCCGTTGTGGGCGTATGTACTGATATATCTGGTTTCCACATATTTTCTCAGTATGCAGGCGTCCATTTTGTTGTGGCCCACGCTTTTGATCTCTATTCAGAGTCCTCGATTGAATTACCATGAATAACGCTCCACAAGGATTATCGTGTGGAGACCAGCCATTGAGATAAACAAAGCATTACGGGCTGTTTGTTTGTCCTAGCGGTGGCCAATGGACGCCTGCGGCTCTTTTTATCAATCCAATCTGCTTGTAGTCATTTTGACCCCCTGCCATTTCCTTCTCATCTCACTTTTCATTAAACTGATAAACCATTACCTCATTACAGTCCGCAGAGCGTCTGCCAAAATGTATGACGCTGGGCACTGTATAGACTAACGCTGGCCATGGACCAGCGGTGCCCCAGGCCGCAGCCTCCCTGGCCTACTTCCCATCCCCGCTGTGGTACTGGAGAATGATGGCGGTCACCTCAATTGCCTCCTTCCCACCCCCCGCTTTAGCTTTTACAAAAATATCCATTCGTGCAGGGCATCCGACCGCCTAAAAAGGCAAATTTGATGACTTTTACATACATTTTTGCATAAAATGTAAAGAAAAGTGACAAAATCTCTACGGTATCCCTAATACAGGCAAATCGGCCATAGTTTGGGGCATAGATTTACTCAGAGTATTATTTGTCACTTATATTCTCAAATAGACAGATTTATTAAAACTAAAGAAAAACTGATTTATTGCCCATCACAACCAATCACAGCGCAGCTTTTATCGTACCAGAGCAGTTTATGAAATGAAAGCTGTGATGTGATTGGTTGCTATGAGCAACAAAGGTGGCCAAAAACACAGAACTCATGAAAACATATTTCTTGCCCATAGCAACCAATCAGGGCTCAGTTATTTCATAATTAGCTCTGGTAAAATGAAAGCTGCGCTGCGATTGGTTGCTATGGGCAACAATGTTATTTTAGGCCTACGTCCATTTCTTCAACCTTTGCTCTTAAATTTCTGAGCTGTGTAGACAATAACTGTAGACAATGGTGATGTGTAGGTGCTGAATGTGAACTCAAGAGGCTGCTGATATTCCTGAGGAGGACGACTGTCCGATCCGAATAGAGAGTGATCACACAATGCCATTGATCAAATAGGGCTGTTGAAATCCCCCTTTGAGACCACCCAAACAGTAATGTGCACAGTCTTCACAATCTCCACCTCTATTGGCCCACGACATCCCCAAATTTACTAGGTATTATTCCCAAAAAATCAAGACCGCGTCTGCAATATTGGGACTGTTGGTGACTATACCCGTCTTATTATGCAAAATTACGGAACTTGCTAACTCTAACAATATTTTGTAAAGGCAAAGATCTCCACTTGTATGCCATACGTCCCAGCAATGACCCCCCTCTATTGTGGATTGCCCCTAAACCCTTGTGTGACACCCTGACAAAATCAGGGTGTCACAGATGACTGCACCCCTCTTCTAGGTGCAGGATTCCCTCCTCCTTGAGCCTCCATCACAAACCCCACATCTAGGTACATAACATCAGCCAGCAAAGTCTAGTCACCCCCCATGACAATAGGGACACACCAGTGTGCGGGGCCAAGCGGATGGTGACGCCCACCTAGGGGTCCTGAAGTGTTCTGGGAGGGAAAAAGTGAGTCAAGCTTAGGAGCAGAAAGTGAGAGGAGTGTGAAGTGACAGGGTAGTCAGGGGTTGGAGCCTCTGGACTACCGGACTACTGGCTAGGTGGCAGTCGGCAGACAAGGTCACAGGCGACGGAGATCCGTTCGCGGGAGACCTTAAGTGGACCGGGGCAGGGTTGTAGCCCGCCGGTACCGACAGCGGGAATCCGGTCCGGAGGCCATGCACCCTAGAGCAAGGACAGCTTCAAGCACTTTTCTAATTGACCAGCAGGGACAAGATTTCAGGTCTTGTCCCACAAGAGACCCAGATAGAGCAAGACGGAAGCCCAATGAGGGGGATAGGGCTCCACAATTGCCTGCTAAGATTCCACGGGTCAGTTTTTGCGGGCCACAGCTCCCAACACATAGTACCACCGGGAGTGGACTTCCCCATTTCATGCGGAGTAGTTGTGGCGCCCCTGAGGCTTCCGTCGCCACAGGTCATTGCACCCCACCAGCGGTGTGATGCCCCATTCTGGGAGAGGAAGAGAGTGAATTCCGGTCCCCTGGTAAATCCACACTACACCCATTGCTAGGGACACATAGGACCAGGGAAAGTGGCAGGCAACCCCCCCATGCTGCATGCTGAGAGGGGCTGTAAGACCCATCCCTGCTCCCATAGGGTGGTAGCTTAGCAACTGGGGAGGTGGGAGGAGCCACCAGAGAGCAGATAGAGAAAGGAAGGTCAAGTTAGTTTCAGTTTACCTCAGGGAATGAGAGAAGCAGCATGTAGTTGGAGGAGAAGAACGAGAGAAAGGAGGGAGGAGGAGGCCTGCTGGAGGCAGGCAAGGAGGAGAAAGAAAGGAAAGAAAGAAAGAAGGAAAGAAAGCTCCAAGTCAGCCAGGAGCAGAGGAACTGAAAGAGACGCTTCCTGGTGAAGACCCTGGGACCCAGAGGTCCAGGTGACACCACGCAGAGAAAGAAAGGGTCGCAGGGCCACGGGTAGTCCTGGAGGTACCACGAGCAGTCCTTGATAGGTACCAAAGAGAGGGCCTAGAGGCGCCACGGGTAGTTGCAGGCTGCGGTGGCCTGTTCCACATTAACATCGGTGGAGTGATTAAGCTGCGACAGGGGACGGTCCCTAGAGACTGGAGGAGTGCAAAATCATCTCCAAACAGTAAAAACCGAGGCCCAGGGACGTTGTAAGCTCCCAGGGCCAGAACCCATAGCAGACGTCCAGAAAAGGGGTAATCAGCCGACAGGTGACCCCCCAGCCTGGAGGCTGTAGTGGAGGCCAAGCCAGGGCCATCCTAACAAAGGCAAGGGTAAGGGAGACAGCAGAAGAAAGAGACACTAAGAGAAGGGTACCGGCTTTCACCCTCAGAAACGGCGGAGGTCCCTGACAGTGGTCCCAGCAGCCCAAGGGTCCCTACAGCTGTGACAAGAACTGTGAGTAAAGAACTAGAACTGCACCCTTGGAGTGGTCTCTGTTATTTCAGCTGCATAGACATTCACAAGCACCAACTGTGCCCCGGGCATTGCTCCACCTGTGGGGAGCAGTACCACCATTGCTGCCATAACATCATCCCGGAGGCCTCACACAGCAGCGGCGGCTTCTTAGCCGCATACCACAGGTGGCGTCACGAACACAACCATTAACAAGCAAGCCACATATTATACTGACACCCACCAGGGCCACGGAGCCGGGCCCAGCCACCACTGACTACCACCGGACTAGCCCGGCACCGGGTGTCCCATAGCCCTGGGGTGGGCGAGTCATAGTAACCAACAAGGACACAAACACTAAGTGCAGGAGGAAGGGACCCCTGTTTGCTGTACCAGGGTGTGGGACCCGAACACACCCACCGGAGGTCACCGGTCACTTTCTAATTTGGTTTACCATCTGGACTCTGTGTGAAGTTATTGAGAACTGTGAGTACACCAATACCACCCGGTCCAACCTGCAAACTGCGCTCCGCAGCTCCATTTCCCCTGCATCTGGGCCCCGGGACAACACCTCCCCTACTCGTGGAGGGGATAACATCCAGCTGCCCCACTCCATCGATCCCGGGCATCACCCCCAGCGGCAGCGGCGGTGCCACCAAAATCACCGCACCCCACGGGTGGCGTCCCTGACAAAACCTTCCCTATATATAAACCCCCTTTTTCACGTGCGGGCGACGGACGGGTACTCAGGCCCAGGTCCGGCTTCCCCTCGAGCCACCGCCACGACCCCGCATCCGAGCGTCTCGAGCAGCCCCCCTGCCGTGGTCTGTCCCCTGCCCGCAACACTTGTCTGCCTTAGTCAGGAGTTGGGGTACACCTGATTTTGAGAGAATAGCTCTAGCTCGAATGGTGATAGAGACCCGCTATGCAGCGTGCAAAGCCATCATTATTTGCTGTGCACAAGAGTAATGTACATTTTCCAGTCCTCTTGATTTTTGCTTTTCTTTTATGATTTTTAGACATTTTCGGTGTTTCCTCACTACGAGCTGACAGCTATTTTAATCTCAGATGAGTATACACAGTCTGTCTGCTACGGAAGCCAATGGGATGAGCAATAGCAAGGCCCTGCCAGGCGCCTACGCCCAGTGTATTACCACATTATGGGTGATTGCAAACAATTCACGTGCCGTTCAAAGATCTATACACTTTGGTAGTAATTTTTAAAGTGCTAAAGCAGAGGCCACATTACATAGCATAGTGCGGCCATGTCTGTTAGACAAGCCGGGAGGTGAATGAGGATGTTGCCGGCTTCCCAATATTAGAAATATATATACAGGATAAATATATAAAAATAATGTGTGTGTGTGTGTGTGTGTGTGTATCTATGTATGTCAGTGTATATGACTGTGTATAGATTTATGTCTATTTATGTGTTTTTGTGAATTTCTCTTTAAATAAGTATGTGTACGTATGCCTGTATGTGTATGTATCTGTGCATGTCTATGTGTGGATGGGGCCCACTGAGATTCTTTCGCCCAGGGCCCACAAAAACCTGGAGCCGGCCCTGCCGTCCTCTCTCCCAACCCAAGTGTGACAGCTGCATAGAAAGGACCAACCTGGTGCATAAGTAAATCTGCAGAGCACCCAGTGATGGGA
This sequence comes from Anomaloglossus baeobatrachus, assembly GCF_048569485.1. Lineage (NCBI taxonomy): Eukaryota > Metazoa > Chordata > Amphibia > Anura > Aromobatidae > Anomaloglossus > Anomaloglossus baeobatrachus. Next base: position 17,636,176 of record NC_134362.1, read on the forward strand.
AGATGGGACAGATCTGATAACCACACTGACTGCAGAGCACTAAAAATCCCTCTGACACCAGATAACTGTAAAACTATCCAGCTTCTTCAGAACTTGTCTTTTGTGGCAGCAGAGTCCCTCTGGCCAATAAAGGGTGATGCCAAGAGGAAAAGTCCCCCCAAATAATATTATGTAAAGTAAACCATCATTTGGAATGAAAGGAAACTTTGTCTCTCTCTTACTCTGCCAAAGAAATCACAGAATAATGTGCGTGTTCACCGCAGCGTTACTATTACATCCACTACTGGAACACGGACACACACCCGTGCAATGCAATCCATGTGTAGTAGGAGGGGCGGAAAATACACAGAGTGCATCCCTACAATGCAACGGATTATTCTGGGCTTCCTTACAGGGGGTGGGCCAGGATTAGAAACACATGGCAGCTTTCTTCAAAAACAGCGCAGATTGTGTGCGTTATTGCAGCACAGCCACTGTAATAGAGCCAAGCTGCAATACCAGACACGACCTATGGCCAGGTGGGGCGCTGTTTCTGGAATAAAGCTACCATGTTTGTGTCATCTTGTACAACCCTACTTTTCCAAAAAAAGAAATTGTGTTGAGATTCTCTTGCATTATAAGCATGCTGGAAAAAAAATCCAAAAATAAACAATTCAGGACATAGGTTCCAAGGCATAGATTCAGCTCTAGAGCTAAGCGGCCCAAAGAGGTTCCGGGGCATAGATTCAGCTCTAGAGCTAAGGGGCCCAAAGAGGTTCCGGGGCATAGATTCAGCTCTAGAGCTAAGGGGCCCAAGGAGGTTCCGGGGCATAGATTCAGCTCTAGAGCTAAGGGGCCCAAAGGCTCGTTTGCAACAGAGTACCCCAGTATTAAACAAAAGGTGGGTCATGTCTCTGCATTAAAACATTGCAGAAGGCTCAGGACATGCTTGTGCCTTATATACAAGCAGCCCCTAAAGTTGCTGTGGGGCTTGGGTTGTCCGTAAACCTCTCTGCTGTTGGCCACACGTTGGAGAGCACATACACCGCGACATTTTCCATCCCTCCTATTTACAGTACAAGGAGCTTCACCCATGGCTGCCATACCACTCCCCCCCTTTAGGCACCGCGTTACCCGCACACCCGCCTCCCATAGGCCAAGTCGTCCCAGAGAAGAAGCAGAGCAGTGTTTTCGCAGGGTGATGTCACCAAACCAAACAAACACTTAGCAGCCGAGAGAAATCGTTCCAGGAAACAGCTCCTTCTGCAAAGTTGAGTTTCCTACATCCCCGAGATGTGGAATTTTTTTTAGGGCTGAAGCAAAGAGTCAAAACCAAATATTGTATAAACTTATACACTGCATTTCGCATCTAAGGCACCACGATGTATGGTCGCCTGTCAGTGTACCCGCACGGCCCCACGATGTATGGTCGCCTGTCAGTGTACCCGCACGGCCCCACGATGTATGGTCGCCTGTCAGCGTACCCGCACGGCACCACGATGTATGGTCGCCTGTCAGTGTACCCGCACGGCACCACGATGTATGGTCGCCTGTCAGTGTACCCGCACGACACCACGATGTATGGTCGCCTGTCAGTGTACCAGCACAGCACCACGATGTATGGTCGCCTGTCAGTGTACCCACACAGCATCACGATATATGGTCGCCTGTCAGTGTACCAGCACAGCATCACGATATATGGTCGCCTGTCAGTGTACCAGCACAGCACCACGATGTATGGTCGCCTGTCAGCGTACCCGCACGGCACCACGATGTATGGTCGCCTGTCAGTGTACCCGCACGGCACCACGATGTATGGTCGCCTGTCAGTGTACCCGCACGACACCACGATGTATGGTCGCCTGTCAGTGTACCAGCACAGCACCACGATGTATGGTCGCCTGTCAGTGTACCCACACAGCATCACGATATATGGTCGCCTGTCAGTGTACCAGCACAGCATCACGATATATGGTCGCCTGTCAGTGTACCAGCACAGCACCACGATGTATGGTCGCCTGTCAGTATACCCACACGGCATCACGATATATGGTCGCCTGTCAGTATACCCACACGGCATCACGATATATGGTCGCCTGTCAGTATACCCACACGGCATCACGATGTATGGTCGCCTGTCAGTGTACCCACACGGCATCACGATATATGGTCGCCTGTCAGTATACCCACACGGCATCACGATATATGGTCGCCTGTCAGTATACCCACACGGCATCACGATGTATGGTCGCCTGTCAGTGTACCCACACGGCATCACGATGTATGGTCGCCTGTCAGTGTACCCACACGGCATCACGATGTATGGTCGCCTGTCAGTGTACCCACACGGCATCACGATATATGGTCGCCTGTCAGTGTACCCGCATTTTGGGCAATTCGTTGATGATATGCAGCCATACGGGTATCATCACAACGTTGCATATTTTTGGCCTTGTCCAATACTGTGCAGCTTCTTCCAACTTTTTTGGTGCTTGAGTCAAAAAATTGAGTAGGTCCAAACGGGAAATCCGACTAACATATTGACTAGCCAGCGCAGACATCTACGCCAGCAAATAGGTGCCTTATATTTCCATTGCTGGAGTGTGAGCCACCAAGATGGTTATGATGGCTGTGCACTTCCTAATAATTTTGGAGTGTTTCAACCAGCAATTTAGGGATTAAATCTGGGGTCTTAATGTGTCCCATAAAGTAACGGGGTCCTTACTGACGCTCACTCTTCACCAACGTGGGACCGCACTTGTTGCCCCTTGACCTGATTTTTGTTGTCTATGCTCATATATCCTTTTGACCTTTAAATTGAATTAATAAAAATTAAAAATAATTAAAAAAAATTAAATTAATTAAAAATAATTAAATAAAAAATTAAGGAGAAAAAAATATAAAAAAAAGGCAAAATAAATTGGCTGCTAATTCCTTAAAGCTTACATGATGATCCAAAAAGAAAAAAACATTACTAGTCCTGGAATTCCACGTAGCTGCGGTATACTCTAACGACTTGGTGTAACTGGTGCGTGTGGTGTAACGGACACCGTCTTAGATTAGGTCCATGCGAGGAAGACTAGGATTCTTCATGGTGAATCCACACACCCATGGCACGCTCCTAAGACCCCCCCCTGCATATTAAAATTTACATCACCGAGATTGAGTTTAACCCTTGTGCTGTTGACTGAAGCGAGCGGCCACACACAATTGCTCTATTCAGAAGCTGTTATCTCCAGGGGGTCTCCGTCTGCCCTCACCCCCTCTGAGCATCAGTCTCTATACTATAAATAAACAGCAGATCTGCTGTTAATGAGCCCTATACACATGTACAGAACTGTGCAAAACTAATGATCCCAAAGACGTTTTGCCACAGATTTTTACTGGCTGCAAGATTGGAATTTGTATATTTCACGCTTCTAAATTCCATAATTATTATTATTATTTTGCAATTTAGCATGGCCGCAGTGGATGGCAGGTAGCACGGCCGCAGTGGATGGCAGGTAGCACGGCCGCAGTGGATGGCAGGTAGCACGGCCGCAGTGGATGGCAGCTAGCACGGCCACAGTGGATGGCAGCTAGCACGGCCACAGTGGATGGCAGGTAGCATGGCCACAGTGGATGGCAGGTAGCACGGCCGCAGTGGATGGCAGCTAGCACGGCCACAGTGGATGGCAGCTAGCACGGCCACAGTGGATGGCAGGTAGCATGGCCACAGTGGATGGCAAGTAGCATGGCCACAGTGGATGGCCAGGCAGCATGGCCACAGTGGTTGGCCAGGTAGCATGGCCACAGTGGTTGGCCAGGTAGCATGGCCACAGTGGTTGCCAGGTAGCATGGCCACAGTGGATGGCAAGTAGCATGGCCACAGTGGATGGCAAGTAGCATGGCCACAGTGGATGGCAGGTACCATGGCCACAGTGGATGGCAAGTAGCATGGCCACAGTGGATGGCAGGTAGCATGGCCACAGTGGATAGCAGGTAGCTTGACCGCAGTGTATGGCAGGTAGCACGGCCACAGTGGATGGCAGGTAGCATGGCCACAGTGGATGGCAGGTAGCATGGCCACAGTGGATGGCAGGTAGCATGGCCGCAGTGTATGGCAGGTAGCTTGACCGCAGTGGATGGCAGGTAGCACGGCCACAGTGGATAGCAGGTAGCACGGCCACAGTGGATGGCAGCTAGCACGGCCACAGTGGATGGCAGCTAGAACGGCCACAGTGGATGGCAGGTAGCATGGCCACAGTGGATGGCAAGTAGCATGGCCACAGTGGTTGCCAGGTAGCATGGCCACAGTGGATGCCAGGTAGCATGGCCACAGTGGATGCCAGGTAGCATGGCCACAGTGGATGGCAAGTAGCATGGCCAGGTAGCATGGCCACAGTGGTTGCCAGGTAGCATGGCCACAGTGGTTGCCAGGTAGAATGGCCATAGTGGATGGCAAGTAGCATGGCCACAGTGGATGGCAAGTAGCATGGCCACAGTGGATGGCAAGTAGAATGGCCACAGTGGATGGCAGGTAGCATGGCCACAGTGGATGGCAGGTAGCATGGCCACAGTGGATGGCAGGTAGCATGGCCACAGTGGATGGCAGGTAGCATGGCCACAGTGGATGGCAGGTAGCATGGCCACAGTGGATGGCAGATAGCATGGCCACAGTGAATGGCAGGTAGCATGGCCACAGTGGATGGCAGGTAGCATGGCCACAGTGGATGGCGGCATAAATGTTTGGGTTTGTTTTTTTTTAATCTTTAAATTCTTAGTTATATTTGTGAGAAAGTAAAAGGAAACAGTCCTGGCAAATACTAGGATGTCCCAGGTGGGTATGGGAAACCATGAACACAAGTGGGTATCCCAAGCCGGGACCGGGGGTCATCCTTAAAATGCCAACCGATCAGGTTGTATCCTTCAGAGCTGAACTCTTTGCACCTTGGCACAGAGAAGAGCACATCCATATGCCCTACTTGAGAACAATTGTAAATTCTGGGCCCTGATACAAATTCTGCAGAAGGACCTCACCTAGCATGTACCCTTTATAATAGTGGAATCTTTTTTTCTTTTGGGGGTAACGTTGGGTCTTGTGCCCGGTTGTGACGTCACCTCTGCACCCCCTATAGCTGCGCCGTCCGTATTGACACCTCAGCAGCAATCATCGTGGATGGGGACAGTGTGACTAATGGATTTATAGTCCAGCATATGGCCAGTGCCTCTTTCCTTGCACGCTTATAAAGCTACTGCTTCTAACGGGAATCGCCCGTCAGCTTCATAATTCATGGCGACATCCGCATCCATACCGCATACAGCACTGATCCAACCTATAGCGACAGAACCCTCAATGGGCCCAGATGAAGGGAATGATCGCGTTACATGGCTCAGATTTGGCAGGGGCCATCCCGTCTGTCCTAATCACGCTGCTCTCCATCTGTGACCTCGGAGTAGACTGATTTTTTGGCTCAGAGGTCTCATCTGGCTTTTATAACTCACGCACACTGCTGATTTCGTTTACTCGGGCCACATTTATAATGCTTGACACTGAAAATGACGCTTATGCAAAAATTTCCAGGGATGTGGAAAGTTCTGCAGAACATAGAACTTCTCTGGAATAAGAGCCGAGCTGGAGGTCTCGGCAGTGGCCCTTAGACCCTTATAAATACGGGGGTCCGAGTCATGAGACTCAATACACAAGACAGAGGCGCTCAGCGTCTGCATGAACAGTGATGTATGGCCTGAACAGAAAGTTATAAAACCATACACCACTGTGTGCATGCTCATGTACCGCCCCTGTGCCAGCGGCCGAGCCGCTCGGATCCGGCACCGCGGTGGCTCGAGGGGTCTCCAGACCTGGAGGTTCGCGCGGACACTCGAAGTTAAGAAGGGGGTGTCTATACAGGGGAGTTAGAAGATCGTGACGCCACCCATGGTGCGTGGTAATATGGGAGACCACCGCTGCTGTTGGGGAGCCCGGTGGCGATGGTGTAGAAGCAGGATGTTTAACCACTCCGTGGGTAGGGGTTTTGTGCCCCGAGGCCCATTGGGAGTTGGTGACAGGGTGCCGTTGGGGAGAGGAAAGGAGTTTTTCAGCGTACTCACTCAGTCCAAGAATACTGACACCGACAGCTTGTAAAGCAGAAGTCTGAGCACCGCTGCAGCAGGGAGGGAGCACGTGTGGATCCGTGCCCTTTGTGTTGCTTGTCAGCCTGTGGCCTTTTCCGTGGCACCTTCTCTCTATTGGACCCTCAAGTTTGGAACTCTCCGGGTCCCGATCACCCGTATGGCTATCGGAGTGAGCTTGCTGTCAGGGTTCACGCGTAGGATTTCTTTGGACTGTAGTTTGGGAAAGTCTTATCCCATCGGTGCGCTAGTACCCCGATTTTGGAGTGGGTTGGGGATGAATCTTGAAGTCTTCACCCCCGTCGGGTAAATTACCAGGACGCGTGAAGCTACTTCCCGGTCTAGGGTCCACATACCCAGTCGTGCCCTGGCCCCTGCCCGGTGATAGCTCAAGGCCGCCGGCCGCCCTCCTCGGCAGTCCGTGCCCCTTGACACAATCCCCTGCGACCGGGGTTCCAGCTCCTACCAGGCCCAGACCAACGTCTGCCACCTAGTAACTCCAGGAGCCCTGCTCCTGTCCTCCAACCACTCTCCCATGACCTCTCTCCTTGAGAGTCACCAACCAACTACTCCTTTCACTCTGTCACTTTCCCCTACCAACCCCCCATGTGGGCGGCCCTATTTCCTTCAGGCCCCCCAATGGTGTGTCTGGTGGGTATGGTGCAAAGTGTTCCTAGGATTTTGACTGGCTAAGCTCTTAGCAACACCAAAGGACCAGGACCTGTAACCAAGGAGGAGGTGGACACTGTGCAGAAGAGCAGATTGCACAATACCCTGTGACGACCTGATAGGCCAGTGCGTCACACTCATCCATTAGCCGAATGGATCTACTCATTGGACGAAAGACTTCAACCTCCAACTGATCAAGAGGGTTTTCACTCCTTCCTGACATGCGCATGTTGGGTGCAAGTTTATGGAGCGGGCACAGGAGCTGAGCCTGCACCATAGATGACAGATGCCAGTTGCGCAATACAGCCAGCATCTGCTCCAACTGCATCAATATCAATCAATTTTACTGCACTGTCCATCCCCAACACAGGCATTTAGGCAGTGTGCCGATTTGGGCAGCATCATCACAATCCAATGGGTTGCCCTAGCGGACATCTTTGTGCCCCTGAGACTGCTTGGACAAAAATTCTTTAAATTCACTATATACCACAATACTAAAGTAGTACAGTGTACTGTACAAGTGATTTCACAATTACAGCCTAGGGTAAAGAGAGAAAAAAATAAATAAAACGAAAGCTTGAAGGTGCGCCGCGCCCCCCGACCCCCCCCCCCCCTATGTTGACTATGACTATGTTTAGGTGGGAAATTTAACCCCGCGCTTTACACCTACTCTCCAAAAATCCTGCCTCTATTAAACTGAATGGAGGTGGGAGCTACAGGCTATTAATAGCAACTGTCAGTGGTTGCTATAGGAACAAAATAAACTGTTAGTATAAGAAGATTATGTTTGAGGTAATATGATGTCGGTGGAGAGACGGATAGAGACAGAAAAAGACAGACAGGGAAAGAGATAGAGAGACAGCCCGGGCAAAGAGACAGCCCTGGAAAGAGACAGTCTGGGCATGACGTTAGTGCCACTTACAGCACCAGCAGCTGTCAGCGTATTCTTTGCTTCCCATGCCCAGGATTGTTTGCATAGGGAGCAATGAATATTCATGGCCTTCATTGGCGGCCGGCACATTACAGCGCAGGGTCCCAATGGATCTCTGTGCTGCGATGTATTTCAGCTGGATGCGCGGCCTCGGGCACACATCCATCTGAACCAGGGGCTGCTGCCGGCGGGCCCCTTGCACCCCCGGGCCCGGTCGCAGTTGCGAACTCTACGACCGCAGTCGTTATGCCCCTACATACACCTGCCATTGGGAAGTGGATGGCACATCGTAGTGATCTACTTCCCAGCGCTGCTCTCCAACAATCCCAAAAACAATGAATGGAGCAGAAGCTTTCCATTCCAAGAGGCCATTTCTAGGGCCCCATCTATGGATCGGTATGGCCATCTTCACCTATCCTGTGGTCGGTTGGTAACTCGTCCAGTTGGGAATATTTTTGGCCATGATCTAAAATTGGTATTAGATCATTGTATTTTTGAGAGTTAGGTCTCCAAAAATAGTAAAGAGCCACACGCCGTGTGACAGAGCTGGAGCAACAGGTGGAGACGTCAGCGTCCATCATGCCTTTAAAGGGGGAACGGTGCGCTCTGACCCCGTGACGAATCCCATCACTGGAAAGGAATGTTACAACAAGTCCGACTGCTGATTGCGGGGAAAGGAGGTCATGGCCACTTAATTACCCAACACAACAGCCTTGTCCAAAGAGCCGCACCTGTCACGTGCACACCGTGGGGGCCTCCATAATGAGTCTTCACTGCGAAGGACCCAACAAAACGCTCAGTTAAAAAATCTGCATGGCTAAAAGTAAATCACCAAATGTGAAAAAAATATTAGGAGTTTGATCCGAGCAACCACTGAACCAACTAACAATAAGCTACTTGAAAAGGGGAGTCCAATTCTGTGTCCCCCTGTAGGGTAAAAGCTGCGTTTTACACCCTGGTGGAGAAGGGCCCCTGTGCAAGGACAATATATGGGCCCTTTGCAGTCCAAGAGCTCATAATGCAAAATTTCACCTGCTTTGGCGGTGGTTGTGGCCCCCTTGCTTCTTGGGCCCCTGTGCAGCCACACAGGTTGCACCAATGATATGTCTGTTGCGGACGGGGGCCAGACCACTGCCAGGGGGTGCTCGGATCCGGGTTCGTTACTGTGGCTCGAGTGGCAGCCGGACCGGGGCTCGTGCAGCCGTCCATCCTCAGAACCGTAGAATGTGGGATATTTACAGGGAAAGCGTCTGGCAGTGACGCCACTCGTGGGTTGCGATGACTGAGGACACCGCCGCTGCCTTGGTATGGGACGCCCGGGGGTGAAGAAGTGGGGGCAGCAAGGTGGAATCCCCTCCACGGGTAGGGGAGGTGTAGTCCCGGGGCTCGGAGTATGGTGCTTGGTAGCAGGGAGCAGTTGTTAAGAATAGACCAGATGGTACCGGTGTACTCACTGTGGTAATGAATCACACAAAGTCCATGTGGTAAACCAAGGCCGGATGCCGGGAGCCTCTGAAGGGGTGTGCTTGGTCCCGCACACGGGCTGACAGGGCTGGGGCCCTTCCTCCTGCAATTGTAGTTTCTTGTGTGTTGACTTAACCCGCCTAAAACGGGAAAAATCCGCTCCCTGTATTTTGTATACGGTGGAAGCCGTTGTCCGCAAAATCTGACCCTTGGCATCTCTATGGGTTCTGGTGGACACCCTATCCCCCGCGTTGGGCTTCCATTTCGCTCTCTGGGCTTCTTGTGGGACAAAATCTGGAATTTTGTCCCCTGCTGGCTAATCGGTAAGGCGCTTGAAGCGGTCCTTACCCTGGGGTCCAGGTATTCCGACTGTGCATGGCCTCCGGACGGGATCCCCGCTGTCGGCACTGGCGGGCTACAACCCTGCCCTGGTCCACTTTAGGTCTCCCGCGACCAGATTTCCGTCGCCTGTGGCCCTGCTCTGCCATCTGCCACCTAGTCTGTTCAGGTTGTCCGGTGGTCCAGGGGCTCCAACCCCTGACCACCACTTCACTTCAACTCCCTGACTGCACACTTTGCTCTCCTCCACTGATTCCCTCCCCTGACACCTCAGGACCTCTAGGTGGGCTTTCCCATCTGCCTGGTCCCGCACACTGGTGTGCCCCTATTGTCCCGGGGGGGTGACTAGGCCTTTGTGGCTGATGTTGCCTGTGTGTGGTATGTTGGTGAAATCCCAAGGAGAAGGTGATTCCTGCACCCTGAAGGGGTACAGTCATATGTGACTACCTGGTTTTGCTAGGGCGTCACATGTCCGCCCCTGGTTTCACAGTTCATGCAAAGTGGATGTGATTTCATGAAAACTCATGCACACGGTGTTCAGATGCTATTGAACTCTATGGTTTTTTGAGTATAATTTTTGTCCCCCCTACAATTGTCTATGGGAGCCTGAACAAAAAGCTAAAAAACAAAAAACCATTCTGTTTTTTATTACAGAATTCCAGTGATTCTGCATTAAAAATACTTAGTTAAATCTGCACCAAAAATGCATAGAAAAGAAAAACAGCATATTTTTGTGTATGGGAACATGGCCAAAATTTCAAATGGATTCCACTTTTTTTTTCTCTTTTGGAGGCTTGTTCTCACGGAGTGAAAAAAACACTGGATTTTACAGCTTTTACAGAAGCAAATCCGTGTTTTACAATGCCAGAATAGTATTTGAGGGTTTTAAGAAATCTCATGCACATGATGGGAAAAATATCAGTAGCGAAAACGGACATACAATGGATCTTAAAACTGCAGGTCTGATTTCACACGTCCTCTAATCATCCATTAGAACAGATCCTGCAGAGATCCACTGGCAAAATGATTTCTGCCGGATCCGGGGTTTTTTTAACATTGGAGTCTACAGAGAATGGATCTGTTTACGGATCGCTATTAATCTTCTATTTGAAACAAATCCTGTAAGAAAAAAACGGATCCATTAAAAATGCAAGGAAAACGGATGGATAAATAGCAATCTGTTAATGGATCCGTTCTCCATAGACTCCAATGTTAAAAAAAAAACGGATCCGGCAGACATCAGTTATTTAAGAACGGACAAAAAAGTTGTGTTTGCAGAATTTTTTTCCAACAGATCTCTACAGGATCCGCTCTAAGAGATGATTACCGGACGTGTGAACACAGCCTCACTCTGCGGCTTCTCCATACCTTTTATGCAATGACTTTTGCATTGGTGAATACCGCCACCTACTAGCTACCTACCGCTATCTACTTTCTGACGGTTTCCATTTCCAGCTTCTTTCTGTTTCCACTTTTGATTTTTTTTTTGCTTCGCAACCAACTAGATCAAAAGTAGCCAACAACAGATAAACACTTAAGATTGGCAGTAGCAATGGGCATTTTACATTTTCGGGTTTGCACTATGGACCAGTAGTAATAGCATGCTTCCAAATAGGGTCCGTATCATAGGGCTGTCACAGATGTATCACGTATGACAGATAGTCATATGGTTTCTGGCCATAGAAGGTCACAATGTTTGGCTGCACAGAATGCTCCCTGACTTTGCATTGTTCCTGCTGTCAGTATTCATTAGTATAGGTAGCTTTCCCGCTGGATTTATCTCTCCCCCTTTTGGACCCAGCAGATAATCATTAGTATTCTCTTGGTGCTTAAATACTCCCTTCCTTCCTTTGGACTGATGCTGGTGATATTTTCAGTTCCTTCAAACCCTGGGTGCAAGCAGGTGGCTTGCACTCCTCTGTGGTATCGTTGCTGAAAACTCTGCTGAACTTTTGAGTCATCTAATGATAAGTAGCTCATGTTTTCCCCCTGTGTGTCCTCTTGTGTATTTGATAGTGTGTTGTGGGGTTGATGAAGAGCTCATCCCATCCGTTCTTTATTTAGGGCCAGCACTAGGAATACCTAGGGTCAGGTATCTGGCTCAGCGCATAGGTGAGGAACCTATTTAGGGTGGCGAGGGACCCCAGGGACCAGCAGTAGGGATACCTAGGGTCAGGTATCCGGCTCGGCGCATAGGTGAGGAACTTATTTAGGGTGGCGAGGGACCCCAGGGACCAGCAGTAGGGATATCTAGGGTTAGGTATCCGGCTCGGCGCATAGGTGAGGAACCTATCTAGGGTGGCGAGGGACCCCAGGGACCAGCAGTAGGGATATCTAGGGTCAGGTATCCGTCTCGGCGCATAGGTGCGGAACCTATTTAGGGTGGCGAGGGACCCCAGAGACCAGCAGTAGGGATACCTAGGGTCAGGTATCTGGCTCGGTGCATAGGTGAGGAATAGAGTTGAGCGGATTGGTTATAATCCGGGTCCGGCGGATCCGGATCGGGTTGCCGCAGAAGTCCGGATCCGATCCGGAATCCTCGTCCATGTAAATCAATGGGGATCCGGGACGAGAGAGAGAGTGAGAGTGAGAGTGAGTGAGAGAGAGAAAAAAGAAAAAAAAAAAACAAAACTCCGGATCGTGCACCCCGAATCCCGGGTACTGGTTGGACTCGGATCGGGCTCTCAAACTGTGCGGATCTGGATTTTGCAGATCCGGGTCCGCTCAACACTAGTGAGGAACTTATTTAGGGTGGTGAGGGACCCCAGGGACCAGCAGTAGGGATATCTAGGGTCAGGTATCCGGCTCGGCGCATAGGTGAGGAACCAATTTAGTGTGGCGAGGGACCCCAGGGACCAGCAGTAGGGATATCTAGGGTCAGGTATCCGGCTCGGCGCATAGGTGAGGAACCTATCTAGGGTGGTGAGGGACCCCAGGGACCAGCAGTAGGGATATCTAGGGTCAGGTATCCGGCTCGGGGCATAGGTGAGGAACCTATCTAGGGTGGTGAGGGACCCCAGGGACCAGCAGTAGGGATATCTAGGGTCAGGTATCCGGCTCGGGGCATAGGTGAGGAACCTATCTAGGGTGGTGAGGGACCCAAGAGACCAGCAGTTGGGATACCTAGCGTCAGGTATCCGGCTCGGGGCATAGGTGAGGAACCTATCTAGGGTGGTCAGGCACCCCAGGGACCAACACTAGGGATATCTAGGGTCAGGTATCCAGCTCGGCGCATAGGTGCGGAACCTATCTAGGGTGGTGAGGGACCCCAGGGACCAGCAGTAGGGATATCTAGGGTCAGGTATCCGGCTCGGGGCATAGGTGAGAAACCTATCTAGGGTGGTGAGGGACCCCAGGGACCAGCAGTAGGGATATCTAGCGTCAGGTATCCGGCTCGGGGCATAGGTGAGGAACCCATCTAGGGTGGTGAGGGACCCCAGGGCCAGGAGTAGGTTTGGTCAGGGGTCACCATCTTCCCTATCCCCAGACACAGGGTTTCCCTTCCCTTTCGCTGTGAGCTTGGTACTTCCCCCCCCCCCGTACCTAGCGTGGTGAGGGCCCCCAAACAAGCAGCAGAGTTTATAATACCCCTTAATGGGGTCATGCACTGTTTATAGTAGGAGGAAGGGTCTACTCTTGTAGGCCCGATGTAGCACCGTCTCACCCAGCAGCACAATATGTCTTCTCTTCTATGTGTGTTTGTGCATGGCTGGAAAACACAGGGACATTATATTCCAAATGGTCATGAGTGAGGTTTGGAAAATGAAGTGCACGGGCCAGGCTGCGCCCCACACACAAGGTTTGGGCTACGGATTCTGCGCTTGTTGACACTGAAGCTGCTGCAGGCGGTCGTGACTCTTAGAGGTCCCATTCATTCACCCCCTGGATAAAGGCAGCCATTCAAGCAACCAGAAAGCTATTTATTGAGCCTGGAACATTTCCTCCTTCTCAGGCCAACGCTGCGAGATCTGGCCCATGCAGGCTGAGCCGGCGCGCCGGGGCTCATTGTGTGGAGCTGTGAGAAAATAACCATTTATTCTGCAGAGAAAGGCGGCTGGGCGCGGAGCGGATTCACACCATTGATGGCCGCAGCCTCGGGAAGGAGGAATTTGCATTCAGACGCCTTCAAAGTGCAAGAAGGATCTGCGCAAAAGATGGATCATTCTCCCAGAGAATGGACCCAGCGAGCGTCGCAGCGACCGAGGTGGCCCAAAGCTGCCAGCGAGCCGGGGTGCACCATCTGTGCCCGAGACATAAGGGCAAGTATCGAAAAAGGGGCTTCTAAAAAGGAAACTAGTCAAAAGTTATAAAAGTTGAAAAAAAAAGTGCTGCCCATGATCGGGCTATGTTCACACATTGCATTTTGCAGCTTTTTTTAATGCTAATTAAAAGCTGCTTTTTACATTACCAGCAAAAGCTATAAGAATTCAGAAATCTCCTGCAAATGATTGGTTTTTTTCCCGACTGAAATGGAAAACTGCAGCGTGGCAATTCTTTCACTCTTTTTGCGGAGTTTTTCAGCATAGAAAGCGGCGAAACAGTGCAGAAATGCTGCAAAAACGCAACCGCTGTGTTTTTGCAACTTTTTGCTGCTTTTTTTCTACTCTGTTTGGGGAGTATAATGAACTTTATTTCAATATATTATCATAGAGGTGTCGAGGTCACTAAAGCAGGGACCCCTAAACTGGCCCTCAGACTAGAGAACCTGTGCTGACCCTTATCCCAGAGGTAGGCTTGATGGTGGCCAGGTCTGGACCACCAGCGTGACCCTAACTTCTGTCTGAACCCTGATCTAACACCGCCTCTCCCACCACCCTGGGAGTAGAGATGTAAACCCCACAAATACCACACACTGGGGGGAAAAAACAAAACTATGGGCATCCTGAAGATAACTGAGCGCTGCAAATGAGGGGCGCAGGACCTTCAGATTGTTGGGGGTTCCAGCAATCAGACCATTCTCTGAACTCACATCTTCCTGCAAACGGCACAATCCTGGATTTGGTTTTAGGTGTGAATGGAGGAGAAAACATCAACTCAAATGCAGGGCACGAGAAGGAAAGGATTTGAACGGCAGTCATACAGTTGTATATACTGAGTTGTATATACTGTATCTAGTGGTATGATGGTCATACAGTAGTGCATAAAGCCCCCCGCAGGTGCCGAAGATTATGTGACTGCCCCGTCCCTGTGACGTAGACCGCAGGGCCCCGTGAACCATTCCCCACTGTACCATGTCTAATGTGATGACACAGTGCTTGGGGCGGACGAGGACACATGTGGTTTTGGTGTAGTCGTCATTGTCGGGGATCAGGTGCTTCAAAAGAGGCAGGAATCTAAGTGCAAGACCTTTCCGGGAGGTCACCAGGCCCGAGAGACCCGGCGGGACCCCACGTTACACAAGCAGCTTGGGAAAACGTTTCTGAGGATTTTTTTTTTTTACAAGAAGTCCACAAGTTGTGGATATTTGATCTGTCACTAGAAATTCTAATAATTAATAAAACAGGAAAAGTCGTAGATCCAATGGAATAATCTCACTCTATGGTCAGGGCCGGAGTCAGCACCCACCGAACCCGAGAAAGTGCCAGGGACTACTGTGCCAGGTGGGGGGGGGGGGGGGCGCATGTGGTCCAGATTTCCACTATGAACATCCACTGGACATGTATGAAGGATGTGCGCACGGCACGTATGGAGCAGGCTCAGAAGCTGCTCTTATATACAGTGGCATGCAAAAGTCTGGGCACCCCTGGTCAAGATTACTGTGATTGTGAACAGTTAAGCAAGTTGAAGATGACATGATCACTAAAAGGCATAAAGATAAAGATGACACATATCCTTTGTATTTTAGGCAAAAAAAACCTAAATGGTACGATACAAAGGTTTTGGGCACCCTGCCTGGTTAGTACCTAGTAGCACCCCCTTTGGGAAGTATCACAGCTTGTAAATGCTTTTTGTAGCAGCCAAGAGTCTTTCAGTTCTTCCAGTTCTGTGAGATTCCTGGTCGTCTTGTATGCACTCTGTCACAAACCACCGGGGGGGTCACTCAGAAATCCCCCGCGCTGGCTACCAGTACGTCACAATCGGGGGGTAACAAGTGGGGGTCACCCCTCCTTTATACCTCCCGACCGACAGACAGAGCACGTGACGCGCTCTCTAGCGCCCCTCTTATAGTCAGGCCAATTATGGAATTGCCCGACAATAAGCAAGGAGGCCGCTATACTACTTATGCCGATTATTGAAGGGTCCCCGGTGAGAGTAAGGTATATATTCCCCCGACCTCCGCGGGCGGAATATATAAAATCTCCCCGAATCTCACTGGCCTCCCCACAATAATCCTTGGCACAATTCGCTGCCACCAACCGATTTACGGTAACTATTAGCCGAACACACAGACGTGGGATTCAAGATCGAGATAACAGAACAGCCCAAGATTAATTATATAATTTAATCAGCCTAAAGCACACTAGAACTACAATATATACAATAGGGAATCTACAGAATATACAGTTATGTCAGAGTACAGTTACAATCAAAGCATGGGTTACAAACAGGCATACACAGTTCCAGCAGTTACCTTGTTGCGTCTGGCCACAGGGGGGCGCTGTAGACCAGGTTTCCAGGAACTCCCTCACAGGTCTTTCCCAACCAGGCCCCCGAGCAGAAGAACACTGGAAAATGGCCGAAGTAGGGTTATCAACCTGGGCAGATCCAGGTCCCCTCCTACCTTAGTGACCTCACAGGGAAGCACTGCCACTCCCCCTGCATGGATCAGAATTATCCAGCAAAGGGGATATTGGCCATAACTTTGCCTGGGAGCGTCGTAGGCGGACGCCAATGCTCTCATTCTGACAGTTATGAATTTAGCTACAGAACGAGGGGACTCATGACCTGTCTGCCAGTTCCCCATTGGCTGATATCACGCCTGGGGCATTTCCCAATGTCCTGCTCCCATAAAAAGGGGGTGCCGGCATCGTCCACATGCGGAGACACCATTTTTATGGTTGCCATATTTATCGGAAATATGGCTTGCGAGATATGAACCATTTTTTACTGGAGTCGTTCTGTCTGGCTATTTCCATAGCCTTGCTAATGAGATACAACTCTTGTTACAGGGTGACGGCAGGGAGTCATCCTGTGTCCATTGTTCCCACACCACCTCATTTCCATATCACAGGACATGGCCATGGGATTTGTTGCTAAACCAGTTGTGTGAAGGAAAGGGGGGGTGACACCAGGAGAGGGCTTCCTGACATACTTGAATATCATGATTTATCGTCATATCTCCGGATTTACCTCACACCTCCCCCCTTTTGAGGGCGCTAGGGGGCAGCACACTCCGGTGTTCCCCCGTGCGCCCGTCCGCGACCTCTCCTTGTCGGGACAGCCCGTCTGCGTTACCGTGGTCACGGCCCCTTTTGTGGCGAATGGTGAAGTTGTATTGCTGGAGCGCAAGGCTCCATCGCAACAATCGCCCATTCGTCCCAGAGACGGTGTGCAACCAGCTGAGGGGATTGTGGTCCGTCTCCACGATGAAGTGGCGCCCGTATAGATAGGGTTGCAGACGCTGCAGGGCCCACACTATGGCCAGGCACTCCTTCTCCATCGTGGAATAGGCAACTTCCCTTGGTAACAGCTTCCTGCTCAGGTACAAGACTGGGTGCTCTTGGTTCGCAGAGTCCACCTGGCTGAGCACCGCACCGAGGCCGAAGTCACTGGCGTCGGTCTGTACTACAAACGGCCGCGTGAAGTCGGCTGCCTGTAGCACGGGGGGGCTGGACAGGGCGTCCTTTAGGGCCCGGAAGGCTGTCTCGCAGTCCATTGTCCAATCGACTGCAGAGGGCAGCTTCTTCTTGGTGAGGTCCGTCAAGGGCTTTGCCAGGCTACTATAGCATGGAACAAACCTCCTATAGTACCCAGCGGTCCCCAAGAAGGACATCACCTGCTTCTTGGTCCTGGGGGTGGGCCAGGATGCGATGGCTTCCACTTTCTCAGGCTCGGGCTTCAGTGTTCTCTCACCTACCCGGTGACCGAGGTACTGGACCTCGCTCATGGCCAGCTGACACTTTCCCGGCTTGATGGTCAAACCTGCCCGGTGGATCCGCCTGAGCACCTGTTCTAGATGCTCTAGGTGGTCCTCCCAGGTGGGACTGAAGACGGCAATGTCATCCAGGTACGCGGCCGCGTACCCTTCAAGTCCCTTGAGCAGGGTGTTGACCATCCGCTGGAAAGTGGCAGGGGCATTCCTCATCCCGAATGGCATCACCGTGGACTCGTACAGTCCAAATGGGGTAATAAAGGCAGAGCGTTCCCTGGCCTTGCGAGTCAGGGGGATCTGCCAATATCCCCGGCTCAGATCCATGATGGTCAGGTACTGAGCCCCGGCCAACTGATCGAGCAGGTCATCGATGCGTGGCATTGGGTACGCATCGGCGACCGTGACCGCATTGAGCCCCCTGTAGTCCACGCAGTGGTTCGGTCCTTCTTAGGGACGAGGACTACAGGCGAGGCCCAAGCGCTGTTGGATGCCTGGATCACCCCCAGCTTCAGCATCTCGTCAATCTCCTGGCGCATGTGTTGCTGCACCTCCAGGGAGACCCGATATGCTGAACGCCGGATCGGGGGATGATCCCCAGTGTCCACGTGATGGACAGCCAAGTCAGTCCTTCCGGGCTGGTTGGTAAACAACCCCCGGAAGGGGAGGAGGGTGGCCCACAGCTGGGACCGTTGGTCTTCCAAGAGCTGGTGGCCAACCTCCACATCCTCAATGGATCCGCCTGCCCTAACCTGGGCTAGCATATCCAAGAGGGTTTCCGCTTCTCCCTCCTCGGGCAGGTTGCACACGGGGAGCGCACATGCCTCCCGCTCATGATGTGCCTTCATCATGTTCACATGGAAGGGCTTCCGCCTTCCACGGGCAGGGTCCAGGGTGACCAGGTACGTTACAGGGTTGAGCTGCTGGTACACGAGGTATGGGCCTTCCCAGGCTGCCTGAAGCTTGTCCTGTGGTACGGGGACCAGTACCCACACCTTTTGACCCACTTGGTAGGTCCTCTCACAAGCGTTCTGGTCGTACCAACGCTTCTGATCGGCCTGGGCTTGAGCCATATTGTCGTGTACCAGTTGCGTCAAGGCCTGCATTTTGTCCCGGAAGCGCATGACATACTCGATAACCGACACTCCAGGGGTGGCCAAATCCCCTTCCCAAGCCTCTTTCACCAGAGCCAGGGGGCCCCGCACACGTCGCCCGTACAGGAGCTCAAACGGTGAGAATCCTGTTGAGGCCTGTGGAACCTCCCGGTAAGCAAATAACAGGTGTGGGAGATACCGCTCCCAGTCACGCCCATGGGAGTCGACCAACATCTTAAGCATCTGCTTTAAGGTGCCATTGAACCGCTCGCACAGGCCATTAGTCTGTGGATGGTACGGGCTGGCCACCAGATGTCGCACCTGGACTTGCTTACAGAGGGCCTCCATCAGCTGGGACATGAATTGGGTCCCCCGGTCAGTGAGCATTTCCTGGGGAAAACCCACTCGGGAGAAAATCTCCAGCAATGCGGTGGCCACCTTGTCAGCCCGAATGGACGACAAGGCCACTGCTTCTGGGTACCGGGTGGCATAGTCCACTACCGTCAGTATGAAGCGTTTCCCGGAGCTGCTGGGGATGGCCAGCGGGCCGACCAGATCCACAGCCACCCTCCTGAAAGGCTCATCGATGATTGGCAGAGATACTAGTGGGGCTTTGGGGTGTGGCCCCGCCTTCCCCACTCTCTGACAGGTTTCACACGAACGGCAGTAGGCAGCCACATCGGCCCCCATTTTTGGCCAGTAGAAATGCTGGTTTAACCTGGCCTTGGTCTTAGCGATCCCTAGGTGTCCGGCCATCGGAATCTCATGTGCGATCCGCAACAACTCCGTCCGGAACGGATAGGGTACCACCAACTGTCGGTCCCTGGGCCACGCCTCCGGTGAACCCTGCTGGACCGTGGCCCGGTACAGCCGTCCTTGGTCCCAGACCACTCGCTCCGGGTCCGAGTCCGAGGGAGGCTGTGCCGCCTGCTCCTTAAGAGCTTTCAGGCTGTCGTCAGCTTCTAACGCTGCCTGAAACCCCTGACTAGATGTGGCCAGAATCGACGAGACTGTCACATCTTCGGTCAGTACCCCGGGACCTGTGTCCTGGCCTCCACCTGACTCGGCTGCCACTTGGTCAGAAGGGGAAGAGCTATCGGACCTCCGGGAGGCCCCTTGGCTTCCAGCACTCCCACTGCGGGTGACAGCGGCCACAGCCGCTGCGACCGTGGGTCGTGCCTGCTCCTCCTCCGTTCCTGACCAAGTCGCCGGTTCAGGCAGACCTACCTGGCTTCCTGACACCCCGGTTGTGGGGGAACCATGCACCGAGATCTTACCTGGGAGCACTTCCGCTCCTGGACCGGCCCCAATCTCACCTGCCTGTTCCCCTCCTGCAGCAACAGAACCCCGCTGTGAAATCTCTGGGGACCCCACATTTGCTGTGGTAGCCCCCACCCCACACACTGGTCCTCCCCCTGCAGCACCCTGCTCTCTGCTTATCCCTGCAGAGGGCAACAGATCCCAGCTCACAGGCTGATTACTTGTAGAGGCATTGTCACACCTTTCTCTGACCCCCTCCCCTGTCACAGCTGCAGCTGAGTGTGTGTCTATGGTGTCTATGCAAGCAGAAATATCAGAGTTCACTCCCTCCTCCCTTACATCATTCATAGATAACACATTAACATTGTTAGGAGTCATGTCAGTACGGGCTGAAGGTTCAGCCCTTGGGGGGGGCCCAAACTGGGAGGTTATCTGCCCCAAATCTGTCCCAAGTAGCACGTTTGCAGGGATCCGATCAGTTACCCCCACCTCCCTCACCCCCCGCCCTGCGCCCCAGTCCACATAAATGTCAGCAACAGGCAGCGCCGGGTCAGTGCCTCCAATCCCGGAGACAGCGAGGGTTTTTCCAGGGATCAAGTCTTGGGGGGACACCATCTCAGGCCGCACCAGAGTCACCTCCGAGGCGCTGTCTCGCAGTCCTATGGTCACAGACCGGCCGACGGTGACAGGTTGGAAGCTGTCCAGGGACCTACCACCACCCCCACCCACACAATACACCTTGGGCGGCCCTTGGGACGGGGACGGAGCCGGGGCCTTGGGACGCTGAGGGCACATGGCCTTGAAGTGTCCAGGTAGGTTGCACTGGTGGCACCGTCTTGGCTCTGCCACGGGCCTGGAGAGGGGAGTTGAGGGGGACACCCCCTGCAGTCTAGGGGCAGGTGGGGCAGTCGCAGAGTTCATCTTACCCCCTCTCCAGGTGCTGCTGGTGGCCGCTCTCCTGGCCTCAGGGGCCCGGTTGTTGGTGTAGTCATCGGCAAGGGCAGCTGTAGCCGTGGACCCCTTTGGCTTCTGGTCTCGGATGAACTGGCGGAGATCCTCAGGGCAGTTCCACAAGAGTTGCTCCGTGATGAACAAGTCCAGGATCTCCGGTCCGGTGGAAAGCTGCAGGCCTTGGGTCCAATGGTCGGCAGCTCGGGCAAGTGCCCGCCGGTGGTCAGCCCAGGAGTCCTTTGGTCCCTTCTGTAGGCTCCGGAACTTCTTGCGGTAGGACTCTGGAGTGAGGTTGTACTGTTGGATCAGGGCCCGCTTGATGGTGTCGTAGCCCTGATCTGCCTCAGCAGGCAAGTCCCCAAGGATATCCAGGGCCTTACCCCTTAAACGGGGGGTCAGGTATTTGGCCCACTGGTCCTTGTCCAGATGGTGCTGCAAGCAAGTCCGTTCAAAAGCAGTCAAGAAAGAGTCCAAGTCTCCATCCTTCTCCAGCACTGGGAAGTCCTCAACACGGACCTTTGGAAGTTTGGTGTCTCGAAGGTCACATGTGGCTGATGAGGGCCGGAGCTGAGCTAGCTGCAGCTGGTAGTCACGGTCTGCCTGTCGCTCTCGCTCTTCACGCGCTGCCTGCCGCTCTCGCTCCGCAGCCTCACGCTCTGCGTGCCGCTCCGCAGCCTCAGCGTCACGCGCTGCCTGCCGCTCTGCCCTGCGCTCTGCCAGGAGTTCCTTGTAGCCCTTCTGGTCTCCAGCCTGGAGAAGGGCCATAGCCATTTGAAGAAGGCTATCCGAGCCTCCCAGGCTCGGTGGAATGGCACGTGGTGATCTGCGGCACGCTGCAGAGCTAGGCGATTCACTGTCCCTTTCAGAGCGGAGGGCTGGCATCTGGCTCGTTGAGGAACCTTGGGTGAGCTCCTCCTCATCTTGTCCAGCAGTGCCAGGTTGCGCAATGTCCTCGGCAGAACGGTTTTCTGGCGTCGAGCTCCTGGAGGACTCGTGGGCAACCTCCTCATTGCTGTCCACAGCACCGTCCTCCCTCTCTTCGGCTCCTGCCTTAGCATTGGCCAGTTGCATAGCTCTGCTCCTGGTGCCATCAGCCATTCTTGCAGACTTTTGGTCACTGACACAGAACTGACACCTGATGCCTCCACACACCTTACAGTATCTGCACTCTGACACTCTAGTGTTGAGCTAGTCTGAAGACCCCAGCAGCCACAGCTGCTGCAGGCAGTCTTTAGTGTCTGGGAGTATGGGTCTCACACTCACACACACTATTATCTCGATCCCACCGCTATGCCACCAATATGTCACAAACCACCGGGGGGGTCACTCAGAAATCCCCCGCGCTGGCTACCAGTACGTCACAATCGGGGGGTAACAAGTGGGGGTCACCCCTCCTTTATACCTCCCGACCGACAGACAGAGCACGTGACGCGCTCTCTAGCGCCCCTCTTATAGTCAGGCCAATTATGGAATTGCCCGACAATAAGCAAGGAGGCCGCTATACTACTTATGCCGATTATTGAAGGGTCCCCGGTGAGAGTAAGGTATATATTCCCCCGACCTCCGCGGGCGGAATATATAAAATCTCCCCGAATCTCACTGGCCTCCCCACAATAATCCTTGGCACAATTCGCTGCCACCAACCGATTTACGGTAACTATTAGCCGAACACACAGACGTGGGATTCAAGATCGAGATAACAGAACAGCCCAAGATTAATTATATAATTTAATCAGCCTAAAGCACACTAGAACTACAATATATACAATAGGGAATCTACAGAATATACAGTTATGTCAGAGTACAGTTACAATCAAAGCATGGGTTACAAACAGGCATACACAGTTCCAGCAGTTACCTTGTTGCGTCTGGCCACAGGGGGGCGCTGTAGACCAGGTTTCCAGGAACTCCCTCACAGGTCTTTCCCAACCAGGCCCCCGAGCAGAAGAACACTGGAAAATGGCCGAAGTAGGGTTATCAACCTGGGCAGATCCAGGTCCCCTCCTACCTTAGTGACCTCACAGGGAAGCACTGCCACTCCCCCTGCATGGATCAGAATTATCCAGCAAAGGGGATATTGGCCATAACTTTGCCTGGGAGCGTCGTAGGCGGACGCCAATGCTCTCATTCTGACAGTTATGAATTTAGCTACAGAACGAGGGGACTCATGACCTGTCTGCCAGTTCCCCATTGGCTGATATCACGCCTGGGGCATTTCCCAATGTCCTGCTCCCATAAAAAGGGGGTGCCGGCATCGTCCACATGCGGAGACACCATTTTTATGGTTGCCATATTTATCGGAAATATGGCTTGCGAGATATGAACCATTTTTTACTGGAGTCGTTCTGTCTGGCTATTTCCATAGCCTTGCTAATGAGATACAACTCTTGTTACAGGGTGACGGCAGGGAGTCATCCTGTGTCCATTGTTCCCACACCACCTCATTTCCATATCACAGGACATGGCCATGGGATTTGTTGCTAAACCAGTTGTGTGAAGGAAAGGGGGGGTGACACCAGGAGAGGGCTTCCTGACATACTTGAATATCATGATTTATCGTCATATCTCCGGATTTACCTCACACACTCCACAATAGACGACCTCAAAAGGCGCAAACTGAAGGTTTTACTATGGTCTTTACAGTCCCCTGATCTGATCTTTACAGTACCCTTCCTTGAAGACGTCTTCCAGTTCTGTGAGATTCCTGGCTCGTCTTGCATGCACTGCTCTTCCTTGGAGACGTCTTCCAGTTCTGTGAGATTCCTGGTCGTCTTGTATGCACTACCCTTCCTTGAAGACGTCTTCCAGTTCTGTGAGATTCCTGGCTCGTCTTGCATGCACTGGTCTTCCTTGGAGAAGTCTTCCAGTTCTCTGAGATTCCAGGCTCATCTTGCATCATCTTGGAGAGGTCTTCCAGTTCTGGGAGATTCCTGGCTCGTCTTCTATGCACTGCTCTTCCTTGGAGAGGTCTTCCAGTTCTGTGAGATTCCTTGCTCATCTTGCATGCTCTGCTCTTTCTTGGAGACATCTTCCAGTTCTGTGAGATTCCTGGCTCGTCTTGCATGCTCTGCTCTTCCTTGTAGAAGTCTTCCAGTTCTGTGAGATTCCTGGTCGTCTTGTATGCATTGCCCTTCCTTGAAGACGTCTTCCAGTTCTGTGAGATTCCTGGCTCGTCTTGCATGCTCTGCTCTTCCTTGGAGAAGTCTTCCAGTTCTGTGAGATTCCTGGTCGTCTTGTATGCACTACCCTTCCTTGAAGACGTCTTCCAGTTCTGTGAGATTCCTGGCTCATCTTGCATGCACTGCTCTTTCTTGGAGACATCTTCCAGTTCTGTGAGATTCCTGGCTCGTCTTGCATGCATGGCTCTTTCTTGGAGACGTCTTCCAGTTCTGTGAGATTCCTGGCTCATCTTGCATGCTCTGCTCTTCCTTGGAGACGTCTTCCAGTTCTATGAGATTCCTGACTCGTCTGGATTTTCAATGAGGTTCAGATCAGGGGACTGTAAAGGCCATAGTAAAACCTTCAGTTTGCGCCTTTTGAGGTTGTCTATTGTGGATTTTGACGTGTGTTTAGGATCATTATCCATTTTTAGAGGTCATTATCTTTTCTCCTCTTTTCAGCTTTTTCTTTTGGCTGGGATTAGACTGTGACTTTGGCCACGACACATGTCACGTGGCTACAAATCGCTCTGTGCCGCTGCTACATTGAAGCAAAATAGAGATTGCACTGAGATACTGCAAGGTGCTGCTGTGCTAATGTCTAGGACCTAATCTCCATAAGCAGAGCTGCAGTGTAAAGCATGGAGGATGGTCACTATATCTGAGCCTGTGGATTGCGGTGCTTGCTGGTAGTCATAAGCAGTGGAAAGTTTTTGCTTTCAGTAAGTAACTCTTTTATGTTCTTGTTTTTAACAAAAGGGCGTCTGTCTATTGGCCCCCTAGAGTTTACGATAAGAAACTTCATTTTCTCAAGGACCATAATACACATCGGTCCTGACCCCGCAAATGTAGCAAATAAACAAGGTACTGTTCAGAAACACTGAAGTGTACAGCGGCGGGGAGGGGACCCCAGCGCAGACCCCAGCGCAGACCCCAGCGCAGACCCCAGCGCAGACCCCCGAGTGCTTTATAATTACCTCTCATTAAAAGTAAAGAACCTCTTGCCTTGTCTAAATGGAAAGAGCCCCTTTATATCCGACCCCGGCCGATGGAAACGCCGTCATCACCGGCTATAAATCACCGGCAGCATCTTGTCAAGAAGACGTCCCGCAGCAATAAGGCGGCAAACATTAATGAGGTCGAGTCCGCAGAAGGCACAACCGGGCTTCCAAACGTGGGAACTACCCGGTGGGTACGATGTGCGGATCACGTTCCCAAAAAAAGCACCAAAAAAGCCAAAATGAGTACCTTTTAGGGCTGCTTTCACACATCAGTTTTTTGGCATCAGACACAATCCGGCGAAAAACGGATAAAAGGGATCCGGCGCTGGATCAGTTTTATCCTCATCGTCTTGTATTTGCGCCGGATTGTGCCGCATGGTGTTGCATTTCATCCGGCGTGCGCCGGATTGGGCAAAAGTTGTCTGTGCAGCCGCCGGACAGGACGCACCATGTATGGCCTTTTTCACACACCACTTTTTGCCATCATGCGGAATCCAGCGTTTTTTGCAAAAAAAACGGATCCGGCGCTGGATTCGTTTTTCCCTCATAGTGATGCTTTTGAGCCGGATTGTGCCGCATGGCCTTGCGTTTTGATCCGGCATGCAAAATGTGTCTGTGCGGCAGCCGGAAAGGAACGCACAATGCAACGTTTTTCTGTGTCCGGCAAAAAAAAAACGGATTGCGACGGATCCAGTGATGTCAGTTTTTTAAATAATGGTAGCCTATGGGCGCAGGATCCGTTGCCATCTGTAAAAAAAAAAAAAAACGGAATCAGGTGACGGATCCGTTTTTTGTTTCTGGGCATACCCAGAACATATGTAAATGTACTTCTGGAAATAAAAAAAAAAAAAAAAACCTCTCGCTGGAAGGGGAAAAATGAGACTGAACCATTTTTTTGCCTGATCCGTCACATTCTGTAATGGATCCGTCGCATCAGACACAATCCGGTTTGTGCCTGAAAAAAAAAAAAGTGAAAAAGTAAAGTAACTGGGGAAAAACAAAAAAAAAACGGACGCCGACAGATCCAGCGCCGTCCCGAGTGTTGTATAATGGAAGCCTATAAAAAAAAATCTATTTTTATATAGCACTAACATATTCCGCAGCGCTTCACATACATCAGGAACGCTGTCCCCATTGGGGCTCACAATCTAGAGTTCCTATCTGTATGTCTTTGGAGTGTGGGAGGAAACCGGAGAACCCGGAGGAAACGCACGCAAACACGGGGAGCACATACAAACTCCTTGCAGATGGTGTCCTTGGTGGGACTAGAACCCAGGACCCCAGCGCTGCAAGACTGCAGTGCTAACCGCTGAGCCACCACAAGACTGCAGTGCTAACCACTGAGCCACCACAAGACTGCAGTGCTAACCACTGAGCCACCACAAGACTGCAGTGCTAACCACTGAGCCACCACAAGACTGCAGTGCTAACCACTGAGCCACCATGCCGCCCTATGGGCGCCGGATCCATCGTAATACGGCAAAAAAACACAATACAGCAATGGATTGCGTTTTGTTAAACTGAGCATGCTCAGTATCACAATGGATCCTTTGAAAAACGGAAGAAACGGATGGGAAAAAACTGATGCGACCAATCCGTTTTTTCGATGGATCCGTCGCATCAGTTTTTTCGCCGGATTGTGCCTGTGCTTGATGTATGGGCATTAGCAGCAGTGGTGGGGGGCAAGGTTCATGTGGGGCTTAAATTCCCCACAAAATGTTGAACAGTCCAACCACGATACACTAAAATACGTTTTCACGGACTACAAAATTCATGACCTATGAGATTAGTGGGAGTCCCACACCCCGTAACATGAACAATCAGCTTTTTGCAGCTCACATTGCATCCAAATGTGAATAGTGTACAAAGGCAGAGTACCACAGCGCCATTCACTGCGTAGTGGCCGATCTCAGGTACTGCAGTTCATCTCCTATGAAAGTGAATGTGATATGAGTTGCAGTACCAAGAATGATCACTACATGATGTATGGAGCTGTGCTGAGAGGGGATAATGATCACGACCGGGGTACAGGGGGCCCGACAGCTCCAGGGCTTGTTTCAGCTGGATGGTCGTCCGAGGGTGCGCGTTCAGATGACATACATCGCAGCACAGAGACTTGTCGAGTCCCTGCACCGCGATGTGCCGGTTGCCATTAAGGCTACGAATGTTCACTGCTCCCCATGTCCATAATCCAGGGCATGGGGAGCAGAGAATATGCCGGCACCCGGCAGCTGACTGCGTTTGTAAGTGTGCGTGCTTACACTCTGGTCAGTTGTGGTATGCCTTCATTGGAGGACGACACCAGGAGCGAGGGAAGGAGAGTATAATTGTTATTTTCTTTTTTACTGTGTGCAGGGTATCATATGTCCCAGGATGAGGCCAAGCAGGGGCCGATATGGGGACATGTTTATCAGGATGGGGCCATTATGGGGACATGTAAACCAGGATGGGGCCATTATGGGGACATGTATACCAGGATGGGGCCATTATGGAGACATGTATACCAGGATGGGGCCATTATGGAGACATGTATACCAGGATGGGGCCATTATGGGGACATGTATACCAGGATGGGGCCATTATGGGGACATGTAAACCAGGATGGGGCCATTATGGGGACAAGTATATCAGGATGGGGCCATTATGGAGACATGTATACCAGGATGGGGCCATTATGGAGACATGTATACCAGGATGGGGCCATTATGGGGACATGTATACCAGGATGGGGCCATTATGAGGACAAGTATACCAGGATGGGGCCATTATGGAGACGTGTATACCAGGATTGGGCCATTATGGAGACATGTATACCAGGATGGGGCTATTATGGGGACATGTATACTAGGATGGGCCATTATGGGGACAACTATACCAGGATGGGGCCATTATGAGGATAAGTAAACCAGGATGGGACCATTATGGGCACATGTATACCAGGATGGGACCATTATGGAGACATGTATACGAGGATGGGGCTATTATGGGGACAAGTATACCAGGATGGGACCATTATGGAGACATGTATACCAGGATGGGACCATTATGGAGACATGTATACCAGGATGGGGCCATTATGGAGACATGTATACCAGGATGGGGCCATTATGAGGACAAGTATACCAGGATGGGACCATTATGGAGACATGTATACCAGGATTGGGCCATTATGGAGACATGTATACCAGGATGGGGCTATTATGGGGACATGTATACTAGGATGGGCCATTATGGGGACAACTATACCAGGATGGGGCCATTATGAGGATAAGTATACCAGGATGGGACCATTATGGGCACATGTATACCAGGATGGGACCATTATGGAGACATGTATACGAGGATGGGGCTATTATGGGGACAAGTATACCAGGATGGGACCATTATGGGCACATGTATACCAGGATGGGACCATTATGGGCACATGTATACGAGGATGGGGCTATTATGGGGACATGTATACCAGGATGAGGCTATTATGGGGACATGTATATCAGGATGGGGCCATTATGGAGACATGTATATCAGGATGGGGCCATTATGGAGACATGTATACCAGTATGGGGCCATTATGAGGACAAGTATACCAGGATGGGGCCATTATGGAGACATGTATACCAGGATGGGGCTATTATGGGGACATGTATACTAGGATGGGGTCATTATGGGGACAACTATACCTGGACGGGGCCATTTTGAGGACAAGTATACCAGGATGGGACCATTATGGGGACATGTATACCAGGATCGGGTCATTATGGAGACATGTATACCAGGATGGGGCTATTATGGGGACATGTATACTAGGATGGGCCATTATGGGGACAACTATACCAGGATGGGGCCATTATGAGGATAAGTATACCAGGATGGGACCATAATGGGCACATGTATACCAGGATGGGACCATTATGGAGACATGTATAAGAGGATGGGGCTATTATGGGGACAAGTATACCAGGATGGGACCATTATGGGCACATGTATACCAGGATGGGAGCATTATGGGCACATGTATACGAGGATGGGTCTATTATGGGGACATGTATACCAGGATGAGGCTATTATGGGGACATGTATATCAGGATGGGGCCATTATGGAGACATGTATACCAGTATGGGGCCATTATGAGGACAAGTATACCAGGATGGGACCATAATGGGCACATGTATACCAGGATGGGACCATTATGGAGACATGTATAAGAGGATGGGGCTATTATGGGGACAAGTATACCAGGATGGGACCATTATGGGCACATGTATACCAGGATGGGACCATTATGGGCACATGTATACGAGGATGGGGCTATTATGGGGACATGTATACCAGGATGAGGCTATTATGGGGACATGTATATCAGGATGGGGCCATTATGGAGACATGTATACCATACCAGGATGGGTCAATTATGTGGACAACTATACCAGTATGATGCCATGATTGGGACATATATACCAAGATGGGACCATGATGGGAACATATACGAGGATATAGCCATTATGGGGGTCATACATTAAGATGTGGCCATGATGGGGATATATACCAGGATAAGGCCATATATACCACGATGAGCCATATATTCCAGGATATAGCCATGATGAGGTCATACACCAGGATGGGGAATACATTTACCAGGAAGTGGCCTAGGATGGGAGTCATTACCACATAATGAAGGGGTGTGGGGGCAACTCATATGTCTTTATAGGATTTAGAAGGCTACAACGGCCCATACAACTGACCAAAATGTGGGGGTATCTGGGTAGGGGGGGATGCAGGCTCAAATTTTGCTCTGGGGCAAAATCGGTCTCTAGTTATGCCATTGTGTGCTGATTAACTCCATATACTGAGTACATTCCTCTACTGCCGGAGCAAATTACAGCTGATGTGTGGGGGGCGCAGACCCCCCACTAATTTCATATTGATGGCCTAATATAATAATAATTGTATTCATTTATTTAGCGCTATTAATTCCGCAGCGCTTTACATACATTGGCAACACTGTCCCCATTGGGGCTCACATAGGTCAGGTATATCCTCGACGGAGCAGAGGATGCGGGAACCAATGTCACAAGAGCAGAGGAATATTATTACAGCAGATTATGTGCGATCATTGCATAGTCTGGAGGGAAGACGTGAGCGATGCAGGAGAGGATGAGACGCGGAGCAATGCTCTGCAGATACACATGGCGGCTCTCCCCTGTCCATGGTGCGCTTTATTGCAGCCATGATCTATTAACGCCAATGGCACAGAACTGTGGCCAGGTGTTCCTGGAAGAAAGCACAATCCTCCGCAGCAATCAGCCGCACTAATGAGAGTAAGGCCCTGTGCGCACTACACGTTTTTTGTGACATTTTTACCGCGTTTTTGTGCAGAAAACGCTGTGACATTGCTTCCCCAGCAATGTCTATAGGTTTTCAGAAGTGCTGTCCACACACAGCGGTTTTTTTGTAGCTGCATTTTTGTGGTGACCACAAAAACGCAGCATGTCAATTATTTCTGCGTTTTTCACAGCGTTTTCACTCATTGAATGCAGTGCACAAAAACGCAACCAAAAACACGGTAAAGACGCATGTGCATTTTTTTGCGTTTGTGTGTTTTTGCGGACAAAAATACACAAAAAACGCAGCGTGAAAAAAAAAAACTGCCTAGTGCGCACATAGCCTTTGGCTATGTTCACACTGCATCTTATCTTAACCACAAAAATTCAGCGTTTTTGGCCCCAAAAAAAACCCCGCACCCGCAGCAAAAACACATGCATTTTTGCCGCATTTTTCCCAAAGCATTTTTTAAGTCACATTTATTGACTGGAAAGGCTCAAAAACGCTAAAAGCAAAAAGAATTGACATGCAGCATCTTCAAAAATGCAGCCAACAAAAATTGCGCTGTCTAGACAGCAAAATAGAAATCTCATAGACTGCACTCACTATTCTGCTGGTGCAGTCACTGTGTACATACATTACATTACTGATCCGGAGTTACCTCCTGTATTATACTCCAGAGCTGCACTCACTATTCTGCTGGTGCAGTCACTGTGTACATACATTACATTACTCATCCTGTATTATACTCCAGTGCTGCACTCACTATTCTGCTGGTGGAGTCACTGTGTACATGCATTGCATTACTGATCCTGAGTCACCTTCTGTATTATACTCCAGAGCTGCACTCACTATTCTGCTGGTGCAGTCACTGTGTACATACATTACATTACTGATCCGGAGTTACCTCCTGTATTATACTCCAGAGCTGCACTCACTATTCTGCTGGTGCAGTCACTGTGTACATACATTACATTACTCATCCTGTATTATACTCCAGAGCTGCACTCACTATTCTGCTGGTGCAGTCACTGTGTACATACATTACATTACTGATCCTGAGTTACCTCCTGTATTATACTCCAGAGCTGCACTCACTATTCTGCTGGTGCAGTCACTGTGTACATACATTACATTACTGATCCTGAGTTACCTCCTCTATTATACTCCAGAGCTGCACTCACTATTCTGCTGGTGCAGTCACTGTGTACATACATTACATTACTGATCCTGAGTTACCTCCTGTATTATACTCCAGAGCTGCACTCACTATTCTGCTGGTGCAGTCACTGTGTACATACATTACATTACTGATCCTGAGTTACCTCCTGTATTATACTCCAGAGCTGCACTCACTATTCTGCTGGTGCAGTCACTGTGTACATACATTACATTACTGATCCTGAGTTACCTCCTGTATTATACTCCAGAGCTGCACTCACTATTCTGCTGATGCAGTCACTGTGTACATACATTACTGATCCTGTACAGATCCTGAGTTACCTCCTGTATTATACTCCAGAGCTGCACTCACTATTCTACTGGTGCAGTCACGGTGTACATACATTACATTACTGATCCTGAGTTACCTCCTGTATTATACATCAGAGCTGCACTCACTATTCTGCTGGTGCAGTCACTGTGTACATACATTACATTACTGATCCTGAGTTACCTCCTGTATTATACTCCAGAGCTGCACTTACTAATCAAATGATAAATGTTCACGTTAACCCCTTCAAGCTATCATCATACCATACAATCAGTATTTATTTATTATGCATTGGATTTAAAGGGCCATCATAATCCGCAGCGCTTTACATACATTATCATCACTGTCCCCATTGGGGCTCACAACCACTCAGAGGAAACACACGCAAACAAGGGGAGATCATACAAATTCCTTGCAGATGCTGTCCTTTGTGGGATTTTAACCCAGGACCCCAGTGCTGCTAGACTGCAGTGCTAACCACTGTGGCACTGTACAGAGATAACCAGAGGCACTATACAGTGCTAACCACTGAGGCACTGTACAGTGCTAACCACTGAGGCACCTTCCAGTGCTAACCACTGAGGCACCTTCCAGTGCTAACCACTGAGGCACCATACAGTGCTAACCACTGAGGCACCATACAGTGCTAACCACTGAGGCACCATACAGTGCTAACCACTGAGGCACCATACAGTGCTAACCACTGAGGCACCATACAGTGCTAACCACAGAGGCACCATACAGTGCTAACCACAGAGGCACCGTACAGTGCTAACCACAGAGGCACCGTACAATGCTAACCACTGAGCCATTGTCTTCTGAGATAGGATTAAGTAGATATAGGAAGCTGCCATTAGTTTGCAGTTTGTCTGCAGTAACAGGGTTAATGTGTTGCCTCCTGAACATATGGCCCAGATTCCCCTGCAGGCTAGGTGTTTGGGGGAAGTGTGTCTGCTCCAGTGAAGCTTACAGATGGCAATCCATAGATTATATACCTCCTGAATGCAACCGTGAGGCAAAAGGACCCAAGGACTGGACATCTGTTTCTGAGCCCATCACGAACATATTAGAGAAAGGCGGTTCACAGGCATGAACTGAAGAAATGCTGCACCGCTGTATCAGTCAGCAGCAATGGACGAGCCTCAGGGGCCTGCTAGATGCAAAATTTTGAGGACCTTTACAAAGGACCTGTCATTAAGACAAGTGTAGCCAATTACTTTATTTCTTTTTTTATTTGTTTATTATTTATTGTCTTTACAACGAGGTGTGTGTTGCTGGTGGGTAATATATATATATATATACACACATACACACACACACACGCACACGCACACCGCCATATGGATCCAGAGATATTTAGTGCTAATTTGTGCTAATTTTTATCGTCTTTCAAGGGGGCGTTGCTCACATGGTAAAACAGAGCAGCCTGAAGACCCGCCCCCGAGGATCCTGTGAGCCGGGAAGACTGAATTGAGAGCAAAACCTGTCCACTTGTGACCTAGAAACTGGTGCTCTCTAAATAAGGGCTTTTGGAAGCCTCAACTTGGCTTTAGAGGGGCACATAAAAAAGCACAAAAAATGCCTTAAAGGGGTTGTCACTTATCCATGGCGTATAGAGGCTCATTGTAGAGATTGGTGGACATCCCAGTGGTGCCCCCCGCCTCGATTGGTGGACATCCCAGTGGTGCCCCCCACCCGATTGGTGGATATCCCAGTGGTGCCCCACCCCCAGTACACCTAAACCTAGGTACAGGGGCCCCTATGGGTGCTGTATTATGGATCCATATACAGTCACTATACACCTGTGTGCACTATTGACCCCTTCCAGTTTGGCCTCAAAGATCAGCATTTAGGGTCCTAGTACCCATACGAACTTGTGGCCCCCACCTATAGTCTTCTCTTAGCTTCTTCATATGTTCAGAGGACCCCTTTAAGCATCCTGCAGCTGTAGATGACACTGCAGCCCATTCACCAAATTCTCTATACAGCTGAACAGATTGTGATACACTAAGAAAACCCCCCTCTGTTCATAATCTCTAATAAAATAATACCGCCTATGCTGTATAGCGCTATTTTATGAGGCTGGAGACTAAAACTTAATATAACCTCAAATGGAAGAACTACGGCCATAAACCCTCATCTGTTGCCGCTTAGTCTGAGGTGCAGCAGCTGGCACCTCCGGGGCAAACTGACTTTGGGTTTACAGAGGTAATTAGGAAGTTATTAAAGAAGAGGCTTCTTCCTTCCATCTGCAAAATTAAACAAGGAGAATAAATAAAATACGTCTGTGTCCACCGCCCGAGGAAGGATCAGATAGACTGGAGTCTTGTAGAACATCAGCTCCGAGGAGTTTCTCATTGTTCCTTGTGACTTCCCTGTTTACTAGGAGGAATTTCATTATCTATTTTAGGAGGCCGGACCCCCATCAGGCCAGGGGGGGGGGGGACTACATTGCAATGGGGCGACAACTGCTTTAAAACACATATATGGCTCCGATCTGCAGTTGTCAATGTCATCTACCTTGATATTTTTCTGCAATGGGACAAGCAATAGGATGGACGCCGGAGGGTTTAATACAAAATTGGTGTAGACGTTTGGGTTCTTAAGATTCATGAGATTTTTATGTTATTTTTTTTACTCTAAACACAGCATTTTCTTTGCAAGACCACAGTCAATCAGGAGTCACGTCACATAGACCCTGACTGTGAACTTCATCCTTAAAGAAATCCTACTCAAGCCCCGCCTATGAGGAACTACTGAATTAGCAACACACTTAAGGAAATCCTATTCAAGCTACACCCATGAGGAACTACTGAATTAGCAACACCATTAAGGAAATTCTACTCAAGCCCTACCCATTAGGAACTACTGAATTAGCAACACACTTAAGGAAATCCTATTCAAGCTACACCCATGAGGAACTACTGAATTAGCAACACCGCTAAGGAAATCCTACACAAGCTACACCCATGAGGAACTACTGAATTAGCAACACCATTAAGGAAATTCTACTCAAGCCCTACCCATGAGGAACTACTGAATTAGCAACACACTTAAGGAAATCCTATTCAAGCTACACCCATGAGGAACTACTGAATTAGCAACACCGCTAAGGAAATCCTACACAAGCTACACCCATGAGGAACTACTGAATTAGCAACACCATTAAGGAAATTCTACTCAAGCCCTACCCATGAGGAACTACTGAATTAGCAACACACTTAAGGAAATCCTATTCAAGCTACACCCATGAGGAACTACTGAATTAGCAACACCATTAAGGAAATTCTACTCCAGCCCTACCCATGAGGAACTACTGAATTAGCAACATCGCTAAGGAAATCCTATTCAAGCTACACCCATGAGGAACTTCTGAATTAGCAACATCATTAAGGAAATCCTACTCAAGCCACACCCATGGGGAACTTTTGCATTATCAACACTGTTAAGGAAATTCTATTCAAGCTCCACCCATGAGGAACTTCTAAACTAGCAACACACTTAAGGAAATCCTACACAAGCTACACCCATGAGGAACTTCTGAATTAGCAACACACTTGAGGAAATCCTAATAGGGCACCCTTGGAGAAAATCCTGAATAGATCATATGTTGGAGTAAATGTTATAGAAGCTACAGTATTAAAAGAAATTTTACACAAGCCCAACCCATGAGGAAATCCTGAATAAACCCATGAGGAATAAGTCACACTGTTGATAAAATCGTACATTTGACAACCATGAAGGAATCATAAATTAGACACATCCTTTAGGAAATCTTTGATAAGCCACATCTTTGAATAAATCCTACACAAGCCAAACCTATGAGGAAATTCTAAATTAGGACATACCTTTGAGGAAATCCATTATAATCCACACCTTTGAAAAAGACTATGGGGTGAGAGAAACCTCGCACTGCACTCGCGTTACACCGGTGTAACGCAAGTACACTGCAAGAATCACATCAGCTGGCACCGGAGGACAGATGGAGATAAATCCCTCCTCTCCGCAGCGCCAGCCCTCCCCTCTGCAACTGTGGTCTGATCGCACGATCGGACCACAGTCGCATGACACTCGGCTTCCGCTGTGTGAGCGTGAGCCAAGTGTCATGCGAGGACTCGCACATAATCTTGTGTGGTCTCAGCCTTAAAGAAATCCTACACATACCTCACCCATTCAAAAAATCCCTATAAATGTCACACCTTGGAGAAAATCCTCAACAGGTCACATGCTTGAGGACATCTTATGTAAGACACACCTTAAAAGAAATATTACACAAGCCCAATGCATGGAAAAATCCCGAGTGAAGCCAAAACCTTGACTAGATCCTATTTAAGCAACAGCTCAAATCCTGACCAGCCACACCCTTGAAGAAATCTTTCCTAAAATCGAACCTTTGAGATAATCCTGTACAAGCCACTCAGGAAGCAATCCTAACTAGGACACACCCTTGAGGATATTCTACATAAGCCACACCCATGAGGAAATCCTTAAATGTCCTGCAACCACAAGGAACTCCTAAATAAGCCACATGCTTGAGGAAATCTTACACAAAACACACCCAAAAACTGAATAAGCCACACCCTGAAGAAAATCCTGAATAAGAAATATGATTGAAGGACTCATAACTCAGATCTTTAAAATAAAACTTGTATACAAACCCAACCAATGAGGAACTTCTGAATAAGCCACACTCGAGGAAACCTTATCTAAGCCATAGGTTTGAGAAATTTCTATACAAAGTCATCCCAACTAGTAAATCCTAAATTAATCCAGCCCAAACCATACTTTTAAGAAAATCCTACATAAGCCACATCTAAGAAGATATCCTTAATAGATTATATCCTAGAGGAATAACCTATTGTACAACCTTCATACAAATATTGTGAGGTTATTAAATAATCTTTATACAAATATTGTGATGTTTCCTTAGGGGTGTGACTCTACGAAAGTCACACCCCTGAGGAAACCTCACAATATTTGTATAAAGTCCCTGGGGACTTTATAAGGCTCATTTCGAGGCACAAAATTATGGGTTTTCAATCATCAGACTTGTCCTTATAGAAGTAGAAATACAGTTTAGGTCAAGGAATTGTCTAGGATTAGAATAAAGGCCAAACAGAGGCACTCTTCTCCTTGAGCTGTGGTATTGCGACGCAGTCTCAATCACTTCAACGTTGCAATACCAAACTCATCCTGTAAATAAAAGTGGCGCTGTTTTTGGATTACAAACAATGTCCTTTTTTCCAATTTCATGTATATTTTTTTGACACAGTATTCTGTGTGGTGAAGTGCAAAATAAAATTACTGTATTTATGATTTCTCCTATGGCGCAATATTGTATAAAGCTAGAGGAGCCCCATATACACCATGCATTCTTAGCACCCATAAATTGGAAATATGGCTAAGGACGGTGCAATATTACCGGATTTTATTGCCTGCCAAGAGCACGTAATTCCTTTTACTTTCTAGGGAGATAAATTATATTTAATGTTGCATCACGTACTTAGGGTTACAGCTGGATTCTAGCATTACCTTAAAAAGACCCATGTAGTGCTGACAGCCCCACTGACAAGTAAATGAGGGGGATGGCCACGTTCCAGAGACTCTAGAATCTGTGGCGAAAGGAAATCAGCAAATCTAGAACATGATATTAAGTGAAAGCAGACGGGGAGATGGACAGATCATCCTGCTGGAGACAGAAGTACAGACACTACAGCTCAGGTCTCAGCGAGGGGCTCTGGGGTCTATGAGAGCCATGTAATGCCTCCCCCGGTAGATTGGTGCAGCTTCATTTATTGCCCCCCTCTCATTTTGATATTTAGGAATATCCATTTGCAGATTTGCTCTAAACCTCATTTGTATGCAAGATATTAAAACTCCCATCTACATCTGTATGGCGCACAGAAACTATAAAACCGCTACATAGTAAAAGCATAAAATAATACTACAATACCCCTACAGCTGTGTATACTTGCAGACAATATAATACTATTATATTGTACAGTACTACGGTCCATAGTAAAGCCAAAAAGGGAACTACACCCCTCAACAGCCGGATATAATATCAACAAATACTATAATACTGCCACATAGTAAAAGCATAAAAGATACTACAATCCCTTTACAGCTGCATATACTTGCAGACACTATAATACTATTATATTGTAAAGTACTACAGTCCATTATAAAGACAAAAAGGGAACTACAACCCTCAACAGCTGGATATAATACCAACAGATACTAAAATACTGCCACATAGTAAAAGCATAAAACATACTACAATCCCTCTACAGCTGCGTATAATACTTGTAGACACTATTATGTTACTAGAACTAGATAGACCTAGGTCTTTTTTCAACCTATGTAACCCTCAACAGCCGGAAATAATATCAACAAATACTATAATACTGCCACATAGTAAAAGCATAAAAGATACTACAATCCCTCTACAGCTGCATATACTTGCAGACACTATAATACTACGGTACTATATTGTAAAGTACTACAGTCCATTATAAAGACAAAAAGGGAACTACAACCCTCAACAGCTGGATATAATACCAACAGATACTATAATACTGCCACATAGTAAAAGCATAAAACATACTACAATCCCTCTACAGCTGCGTATAATACTTGTAGACACTATTATGTTACTAGAACTAGATAGACCTAGGTCTTTTTTCAACCTATGTAACCCTCAACAGCCGGAAATAATATCAACAAATACTATAATACTGCCACATAGTAAAAGCATAAAAGATACTACAATCCCTTTACAGCTGCATATACTTGCAGACACTATAATATTACTATATCGTAAAGCACTATGGTCCATAGTAAAGACAAAAAGGGAACTACACCCCTCAACAGCCGGATATAATACTGCCACATAGTAAAAGCATAAAACATACTACAATCTCTCTACAGCTGCACATACTTGCAGACACTATTATGTTACTATATTATAAAGTACTATGGTATATCGTAAAGATAAAAAGAGCACTACAACCCTCAACAGCTGGATATACCGTAATACCAACAGAAACTATAATACTGCCCCATAGTAAAAATATTATAATGAACAAAACACAACACCTCTATACCTGTATATAATACAACATAACATATACTAAAAAGCTGTATATAATACAGAAATCGTAGTACTGCCACATGGTAAAAACATGAAAGAGCAAATTACTACATCCCACCCTATATCTGTATATAATACTAATTTCACTTCTACAAAGTAAAAATATAAAAAAAAATCAAGATACTGTGCCCCCTTTGCATATGAATATAATACAGAAGTGATAATGCTGCCATATAGTACATTAGTACATACATGAAAGAGTAAGATACTACACCCTCTATACAGCTGTATATAATACGGATATCATAATACTGCCACATAGTAAAAAATGAACTAAAAAGTAAAAGCCCGTCGCTGCTCTAGGCCACCAGGGATGTTTATATTAACCCCTTCACCACCTAAGTCAAGGATGGATGGGATAATGAACCTCTTAAGCACCCTAGATCTTCGGGTGTGATCACACAAAAAGTTCGATTACTCTAGTCATGGTCTGTATAAACAGCTTTTATTACCGCAGACAACCAGGACTGTTTAAAGGGGTTTTAAAGGGGTTGTCAGTCTTTATTTATTTTTATTGCATATTCATCTTGCATGTAAAAATAACAAAGTCGGCTTATTACCATCTTGACCCAACTCTCAACGGCTTCACCCAGCTTTCCTGTGGTTTTGAGGTTGCTATGACCACTTGTCATGGGGGAAGTACCAAGCGAACGGCGAAAGGGAAGGGAAACCCTGTGTCTGAGGAAGATGGTCACCCCTGACCAAATCTACCACTGGCCCCTGGCTTCCCTCACCACCCCAGATAGGTTCTGTACCTGTGCACCGAGCTAGATACCTGACCCTGCCTGACCCTGAAAAAGGCCCTAGCTAGGGAGCGGATGGGATGAGTGCTTAGTCAACCCCACTAAGCTCTAAAGAAGACACAGGAAGAACACAGGAGAAAAGCGAGTGAACATTTCATCTCCAGATGACTCAGGGAAAGTAACTGCAACAACCACAAAGATTCTCCAGATGTATGCAAGCCGACTGCTTACACTAAAGACTTGTTAAGGGTATAGGAGCCATCACCAGCACCGAGTAATAGGAAGTGAAGGTATATAAATACACCAAGGGAAGTGCTGAGGAAAAGCAGGTGAAAGGCTGAGGAAGTCTGCAAGGTCCTAAAAGGGAAAGGGATGAAACCCAAGCAGAAATAATAGAAGGTCAGGGAGCAGTTTGTCCAGCTGGACACCACAAGACTGTCTGTCATCCGTGTCACCACTGCAGTCAATCACTGGATTCAGCAGTGACGCTGATGTAGATGGCATGAGAGCGCCGAGCCCAGTGACTGGCTGCAGCAGTTGTGATGTCATCGTTGCAGCCTCATCAATAAAGACTGAGGACATGAGTGGAGAGTCAATGCTGAAACAGCAAAGAGGTAGGCTGGAATTCATATTTTTATTTCTAGGTAACCTATGGAATAAGAACAATTATAAATAGCCACTTTATATCACACCTTAAAGGTGTTGTCCCAACTCAGCTGACTGTTGAGAACACGATTACTGTGGCCCCCAGCAATCCTGAGAATGGGGCTCTGAAAGAGAACAGTAGTGCCAGCGCATTCTGATTTCAGCTCTTGGATATATGCGAAAGTCCTATAGACAATGAATAGGTCACGGATGTGAATGTGTCGCCAACAATCCATTCTAATGGGCATCTCAGATCTACGATTTAGATACTAGTGATTGGCCACCTGCCAACAATCAGCAAGTTTTATCCTAGGCTGTGGATCTGTGGATAGGGTGCAACTTGCTAAGTTATGGAAACTTCTTTAAGGAGGATCTGTCACTTTCCATCACTATGTAATGTTTCACCTGGTGTAAACACTGCCATTGTCCTGAATCTGGCGTAATTTTTATATATTTGTCCTGCGCCTCTCCAATCCTGAGATATGGCCCCTTCTCCCTGGTATGCAAATCTAATTTATTTCTTTTAGGCAAGTGGGTGTGTTCATGACTACCAAGACTAGATATATACACAGGGAAGAAAAAGCCATATCTCAGGACCAGAGAGGCTCAGGAGCAAAAGAAAGACAACGTCGGATTCGGGAGAACAGCGGCCTTTATATAAGGTTAACAAAAAGACATTTATTGCAAGTGACTCCAGACCTCCATGGATGCTGCCATTTTTGCTGAATCCTACAACACCATTGATAAATCATTGCTTTACTAATCAGAATACATGGGATTGAGAGCTTTGAAGCTTTGGTCGCCCACGTGTGCCCTATTCAAGAGTGGCGCAATACATGAAGCCAGGACATAAATCAATGTCAGTGATGACGGCTGACGCGTTTCAAGCCTCCACTGACAAGGAGTCTTCTATTTCAAGAAATGATGACGTCCAAATGTAGTCAAGGCTCAAAGAGAAATAAATGTGCTGTAGTTCTGTAAACTGCTCCCACAATGGCAAATGGATTATCATCTCCGACAGTCGGATAATTACATTACTCAGGCTTTTGTCAAGTCAAAGAGGATGAGGCCGGGATGGAGCGCACAGTATTTCTGCAGAGGTCAGGAGCCCAGCATCGCTTGCACTGATTCAGCAGATGTCTATTAGACAGGGGCATTGTACCAAGTAATTAGGCCTCCTGACAGGACAACATTGTCTATTCATTATATCCTCATTCTGGCTGCTATAATGGACTGCGGTTTAGGTCAGCACTCGTGTGGGAAGCTAAAGGCACCAGAATCACACTTTATATAAAGGGGTGTTATGTAAGCGATGGATTAGGACTCTGTGGAAATCAATCCACTCTTGGACCGAGATCCATTGATGTGTGTATCAGCCCTTATTAATAAATGAAAAAAAGTATATAATAAAATTGTAGAATTGTTTAAGTTTTAATAACTCTGCTTACTGTCGGTGAATGGAAATATTCTTCCACCGCTTACTTGGCTATGATTGGCTGCAGCGCTGATGTCACATTGACCAAACTACAGCCAATAACTGAGCTAAGCGGCTCTCCCTGAGTGTAGGCATGAGTTACTGAGTTCGGTGATTGGCTGCAGCGGTGACATCACATTGACAGCACTGCAGCCAATAACTGAGCTAAGCGGCACTCCCTGAGTGGAGGCATGAGTTACTGAGTTCGGTGATTGGCTGCAGCGGTGACATCACATTGACAGCACTGCAGCCAATAACTGAGCTTAGCGGCTCTGCAAGAGTCGAAGCACGAGTCACTAGAGTTCTGTGATCGGCTGCAGTGCTGATGTCACAAGAACAGCACTGCAGCCAATAACGGAGCTCAGCGGTTCTGCCCGAGTGTAGGCACAAGTTACTGTGTTCTGTGATTGGCTGCAGGGACAGACATCTCATTAGTGCAATCCATGCAGCCATACAGGGGCCCAAAAGGTAAAGGGGGCCACATCCAGCTCCAAAACAGGTGGAATTGTGCATTTTGATGAGTTATTGAACTGAAAATGGCCCATATATTGTTCTTGCATAGGGGCACTTTTTGGTCTGTGTCCGCCAGTGCCTATAGGTGAATGGTGTTGTCCGCCAGTGCCTGTAGGTGAATGGTGTTGTCCGCCGGTGCCTATAGGTGAATGGTGCTGTCCGCCAGTGCCTATAGGTGAATGGTGCTGTCCGCCAGTGCCTATAGGTGAATGGTGCTGTCCGCCAGTGCCTATAGGTGAATGGTGCTGTCCGCCAGTGTGAATGGTGCTGTCCGCCAGTGCCTATAGGTGAATGGTGCTGTCCGCCAGTGCCTATAGGTGAATGGTGCTGTCCGCCAGTGCCTATAGGTGAATGGTGCTGTCCGCCAGTGCCTATAGGTGAATGGTGCTGTCCGCCAGTGTGAATGGTGCTGTCCGCCAGTGCCTATAGGTGAATGGTGCTGTCCGCCAGTGCCTATAGGTAAATGGTGCTGTCCGCCAGTGCCTATAGGTGAATGGTGCTGTCCGCCAGTGCCTATAGGTAAATGGTGCTGTCCGCCAGTGCCTATAGGTAAATGGTGCTGTCCGCCAGTGCCTATAGGTAAATGGTGCTGTCCGCCAGTGCCTATAGGTGAATGGTGCTGTCCGCCAGTGCCTATAGGTAAATGGTGCTGTCCGCCAGTGCCTATAGGTGAATGGTGTTTGTGACTATGTGCACACTGAGTCCTAGCAGCAGGACGTCCATCGTTGTAGGGGCACAGATGAGGGTGCGGAGTGGCTGTCTGCGGGAAGTTTAGGAACAGAGACTTCTTTCTCTCTCGCTGAGAACTTTTTTCCCCAAACTCTAAAAAGTGAACAGTTCTGCCTGCTGTGTGTGTTGGACCCCGTCCTGCCATGATTTCCTGTCTGGGTCTGGATCCCATGGTAACAGCCGGGATCTGGCATAGGATGCTCTGTAAGGATAAGGCTGCCAGGGATTTTAAGATAACTGCAATGCCACGGAGAGACATGTACTGCCCAATGTAAAAAGCACAGCG
Organism: Anomaloglossus baeobatrachus; assembly: GCF_048569485.1. Lineage (NCBI taxonomy): Eukaryota > Metazoa > Chordata > Amphibia > Anura > Aromobatidae > Anomaloglossus > Anomaloglossus baeobatrachus. Next base: position 17,679,520 of record NC_134362.1, read on the forward strand.
AGGTGATGTAATGCCATGTCACGCCACCCCTGTCCAGGAGATGTGTCTGCTATTGCAGAGCAACCCCATTGAAGTGCATGGGGCTCATCCTGTAGTCATGTATGGCACTGTTATCCATGTTTTTCTAATCCTGAACAATCCCTTCAAATGAACACACTAGTGAAGAAAGTGTCTGGCATAGAACTTTAAGGGAATATTCCAAGCAAAACAAACACTCCACTAGGCCTCATTTGTCTTTGTTGCCTATAGCAACCAATCACAGCACAGCTCTCATTTTACCAGAGGCCTTTGAGAAGTAAAAGCTGAATTCTAATTGGTTCCTATGGGCAGCAAATACAGATTATTTATTAGATGGTGGGATGTCTAGGTCAGAGATGAGAGACATTACAAGACATTGGGAAATGCTCCACTCCATGAGATCCTTCATCAAAACTGCCTCATGTAAAAAAACAGGCCTTGTTGCCCTTAACCAATCACAGCTTAGCTTTCATTTCTGCAGAATACGTTAAACAATGAAAGCCGATTGGCCTTGTTGCCCATAGCAACTAATGTGGCTACCTGAGGCCTACTTAGTTTTCCTTAGAATGTTCCCACATAGCCAAAAATTTTGGTAATGACTGATCCCAAAATGGCTCCCTGGCCCTCCATCCTAAGTGGTGCCACAGTGGAAAGTACGTGTACTCAACTGTATCGGAAACGCACATAGAGGTCAAAGGAGGGGACGCATTCATGGCTACCTTCCCATTAACAGCAACCATGGCACCTATATCTATTCATCAGACAGAAAAGCATGACGACAAGTATTTAGGGTCCACAAGGTCAGGTGGGGTCCACAAGGTCAGACCCCACACCATGAAAACATCTTCAACTTTCCTAGTCTACACGCTTTTGCAGAAGATGCTTCTAAGGATCCAAGGATTGGCGACCCATCGGCCAGCATTATGCACGGCACGTGGAGGGTGGGTGGCCTTGCTCCAGATTTTGCATCGGGACCCAGGAGCCTCAAGTTATGTCTTTGACCCAACGATTGAATCCTTTATAGATTTCACCTCTTGAATTCCACCAAGTGTAGAGAAAACTTTCCATATGTCAGAACCTGTGTGACATTTCCAGATACAGACTCGCCACGTCTGGCTGATGTCTGTACAAGTCCTTGAAGTTTGACTTGTTTTAAGAGTCTCCAGACAGATGTCAAAACACAAATCAGTGCAGCCTGTGTAAGGGAAGGCCGCACTTACATTTACAAAGTCCTCAGATCGGCCATGATACAAAGATGTCTGGAGAGACCTCAACGAACACTACAAAGATTCAATACTATGGACCATCAGCTGACGCCAGCAGTGCATTGACCAAAAACGGTACAGGGCCCTGTGTACCCGACCATATGCTTATTCAGTGGCATAAATCTTAACTGTCATGCACGGAGTAGGAGATGTCCGTATGTAACTCGTGACACACGCCATCAAACCAACGGGCGTCTCGATGCACTACAAAAAAAAAACAAACACTTCCCCCCCCCAAAAAAAGGGGGAAACACTGGGGTCACAATACAACAGAGGTCCCTAACACTAGGCAGTGGAGTGCAGGGGTACCTCCTGCACTCACGTCAAGCTGACTCCTGAGCTTCCTAGCGTCCCTATAAAGGTTCTTTCAACCTGTCAGTGAGCAGGAGACCTTGGACCCTCCGCTGGCCCTACTCTCACCCTGCATAGTGAGTAGGCCAACGAGTACACTATACTCACCACTACACGAACAAACATGGATGGAAAATAAAGACAGATGGTGGAAATAAACAAAAGGATACAAAACATCAAACTTCATCATAGCAGAAGGACAGACAAGAGGACAAAACCTCAGCAGTTCCTTCCACCAGGCTGGCCAAAGTAGAAATGATTCTAACAGCAGCAAGGACTGCTGGGAAAGCTCCAGTATTTAACCTAACTGTTCATTATTGTCCCTAACTGGGCCAAAAACTGAGCCGGGAAATTATAGGCCGGTAAGTTTACCCTCTACGGTTGGTAAAATCCTTGAGGGTTTCTTGAGAGATGCTATACTGGAGTATCTCAAGAAAAATAACCTTATGACAGAGTATCAACATGGGTTTATGAGGGATCGATCCTGTCAAACTAATTTGATCAGCTTCTATGAAGAGGTAAGTTCAAGCCTGGACCAGGGAAATGCAGTGGATGTTGTGTATATGGACTTTTCAAAATCTTTTGATACGGTGCCACACAAAAGGTTGGTACATAAAATGAGAATAATGGGGATAGGGGAAAATATGTGTAACTGGGTTAAAAACTGGCTCAGTGATAGGAAACAAAGGGTGGTTATTAATGGTACGTACTCGGACTGGGTCTCAGTTCATAGTGGGGTACCACAGGGGTCAGTATTGGGCCCGCTTCTTTTCAACATATTTATAAATGACCTTGTTGGGGACATGCGGAGTAGAATTTCAATATTTGCAGATGATACTAAACTCTGCAGGGTAATCAATACAGAGGAGGATAATTTTATATTACAGGGAGATTTATGTAAATTGGAGGATTGGGCTGAGAAGTGGCAATTGAAGTTTAATGTAGATAAATGTAAGGTCATGCACTTGGGTAGAGGAAATAACATTTATGATTATGTACTTAATTGTAGAACACTGGGTAAAACAGACACAGAAAAAGACTTGGGTGTATGGGTGGATGGTAAACTTCACTTTAGTGGCCAGTGTCAGGCAGCTGCTGCCAGGGCTAATAAAATAATGGGATGTATTAAAAGAGGTAGAAGTGTTCATGAAAAAATCTAGTTCTACCTCTGTACAAGTCACTAGTGCGACCGCACTTAGAATACTGTGTACAATTCTGGTCACCGATATATAAGAAGGACATAGCTGAACTGGAGAGGGTGCAGAGAAGAGCCACCAAGATTATTAGAGGAATGGGGGGGCTGCAATACCAAGACAGGTTATTAAACTTGGGGTTATTTAGTTTGGAAAAACGAAGGCTTAGGGGGGATCTAATCACAATGTATAAATATATGAGGGGACAGTACAGAGACCTTTCCAAAGATCTTTTTACACCTAGGCCTGCGACTGGAACACGGGGGCATCCGCTACGTCTTGAGGAAAGAAGGTTTAATCATAATCACAGACGAGGATTCTTTACTGTACGAGCAGTGAGACTATGGAACTCTCTGCCGCATGATGTTGTAATGAGTGATTCACTACTAACATTTAAGCAGAGCCTGGACGCCTTTCTTGAAAAATTTCATATTACCAGTTATGTATATTAGATTTTATGACAGGGTATTGATCCAGGGAACTAGTCTGATTGCCGAATGTGCAGTCAGGAAGGAAATTTTTCCCCATTGGAACTTGTTTTCCACATTGGGGTTTTTTTTGCCTTCCTCTGGATCAACATGTTAGGCTACGGGTTGAACTAGATGGACTTAGAGTCTCCCTTCAACCTTAAAAACTATGATACTATGATACTATGATTATAGTCAAAGTTGTCCATTTTAAACGACTTGACTGATATGTACAGGGGACTCGTCACTAGATCTTGAACTCGAAACTGATCACAGACAACTTCTTTATGGAGTTTGTATGATCCTGGTCTTTGCACAAGTTGTTCCTTAAAGTTGGTCATACAGACAAGACAAGAGTTGGCCAAACCCATCACCCTTGGCAGGAATGCCTCACCAGTAGATGTTGGGAAAAAGAAGAATCGAGCATGTTGGAATTCCGAATTCCTTCATTGACTGTGATTTGGAATATGAAGAGGACTCTTCTGAATTTACAGTCAGATTAGAAAATCTCTTCAGATTCATCAGTTCAACCTGAATCTACAAACTCCAAGGATTTTACACTTTTTAGCTTAACATCTGATGGAACAGCTGATAAGAGCAGATGCGTGGTGTTTACCATGATAAGCCCACCAGCATGAGACACCTCTACTGCCAACATCAAAGTAAACCGGAGGCCATTGACCTTTTTGGCCTCACTGATGAGCAATGCCTTATTCCTCCCCCATTTCACTAAGGTGCAAGAGGTTTTATTTAGAAACGCAGCACTTGGAAGTCACCACCATACATCATGGCTGTCAGCTTTTCTCCCAGGCTCTAAAGATTTGAAGACCATGTAGAAGGACGCAGTTTAACAATCCAGGAAAAACAATACTGAACCTTCCAATCAATATTTTGTGTTTTTCATTATTAATTTTAAGGTCTGCAGATTAGGCGCAGACATTTTCTTCACAAAAAAAACCACGCACTTTGTGGCAGAAAAACGCACCCAAAAAACGCATGCTTTTTGGTGCATTTTTTTAGTGAACTCATTGTCTGGAAGAGCTGAAAACGCAGAAAAAAAAAAAGCACCAACAATTGACATGCTGCATTTCAGAATACTCAATGACTTTGCATAAGGATAGACATGCAGATATGGGCAACAAACTGCACAACAACTGTACCAAATAATGCAGAGTCAGGGGCGCAACGATCACGGTCGCAGTGATCGTGACCACAATCGAGGGTACGGGGCCCCAGCACCTGTTTCAGATGGATGTGCGTCCGAGGGCATGCATCCAGCTAAAATACGTCGCAGCACAGAGACTTGTTGGGTCCCTGCACTGCGATGTCCTGGCTGCTGATTAAGACTATGAATATTCACTGCTCCCCACACCCATTATACAGAGAATATGCTGGCACCCGACTACACTGTAAGTGGGCACACAGTGACGTCATGTGCTGCGCCGCTTACACACTGGTCAGTTGCTGCATGCCATCATTGGAGTTGGACATTGAGCGAGCAGGGGGAAGGCGAGTATAATAGTATTTTATTACTGTGTGCAGCTCCTGGGGTTATCATATTTACCAGGATGCGGCCTGGATGGGGACATGTATACTAGGATGAGGCCATTATGGGGACATGTATACCAGGATGGGGCCATTATGGGGATATTTATACAAGGATGGGGCCACGAAGGGGACATCTATACCAGGATGGGGGGGGGTCATACACCATTATGTGGCCATGATGGGGCCACGATGGAGACATATATACGTGGATGAGGACAGATATACCAGGATGGGCCATGATGGGGCCATGATTAGGGCATATATTCCAGGATGGGGCCATATATACCAGAATATAGCCGTGATGAATTCATACACCAGGATGGGGAACATTTACCAGGAAGTAGCCCAGAATGGGGGCCATTAGTACAGAATGGGGGTCACTGCTACACAATTAAGGAGTAGGGGGGGCAGCTTGTATGTCTTTATAGGATTTAGAATGCTACAACGCCCCATACATCTGACCAACATGTGGCAGGGGGGGTGGCTAAGCTCAAACTTTCCACTAGGGCCCATCGGACTCTAGTTACACCACTGCGCAAAAGGTGTTATCCAGACCTGGGTTTATTGTCTGCAGTCACACTATCTGCATGGATTTTCCGCATAGCCCATTTTTTTGCGATGCATCTGCCATGTGTCAATGTGCCCTAGGGTGAAGAGTAGGCAATTAGAATCAGCGTCAGTCACACCTGATTGTTTTTGCTTTGGGTAAACTGTTTTATTGTCCTTTACAAGAGCAATTAAACCCCATTACGACAACTATTACAGGTGACCCTTCTTCACAACATCATAAATCAAGAGATGCAAATCTGGTGTTTTTGCTTCTTGTTAACTTTTATTGGACGAACCATCTAAATCAATTTTCTTCTCGTGCGTCAATTACCATTTATTAAGTGTGAGGATGGAGATCGGTCAGTGAAGATGGAGAATTTGCAATGTAAATTTATGGATTCATTACTCACGTATTCATTTGTGACCCCCCCCCCCAAAAAAAAGAAAATATCCAAAAATGCAAGATACAATTCTGACAAATGTGATAAGTTAAATTTGTAATTGTGCCGACCCCGCGTCAGCAGCCGGGCTGATCTGATCCGGATCTGCGGTGGCTCGAGGGGGTCTCCGGACCCGGGGGTCGTGCGACCACTCAAATGAAGGGGGGTATTTACAGGGGATTGTGTTAAAGTTTGTGACGCCACCTGTGGTGTGTGGTAATTATGGGTACCACCGCTGCAGTTGGGAGTACCCGGGGGCGATGGAGTGGGGCAGCCAGGTGTTAGAACCCTCCACGGGTACGGGGGAGACCCGGGGCTTGGTGATGTTGACTGGGACGTGCCGTTGGGTGCGAAGGGGTCACTGTGGTACTCACTTAGTCCATAAAGCTGACACCGACAACTGGATAAACCAAAGTTCTGGACACCGCTGACGCTGAGGGGAGCTCATTCGGATCCCGTCCCCGATGGTGCTGCCTGGTGATCCGTGACCTGCCTCCTGGCACTAAGTTTACTTCTCTGTTGGTCCCGGTAGTATGGAACTTGCCGGGTCCCGCTCCCCACTATGGCTAAGTGTGGGAGCTTGCTCTCAGTGCTCACGCTTGGGATTTCCTGGACCATTTGTTTGGAAAGTCCTATCCCCATCGTTGCGCTAGTACCCCGATTTTGGAGCGGGTGGAGAGTGGATCTTGAAGACTCCGTTCTCGTCGGGTCAATTGTCAGGTTGCCTGAAGCTACTCCCTGACCTAGGTGATGATACAAGGCCGACGGCTGTCCTCCTCGACAGTTCCGTGCCCCTTGCCACGATCCCCTGCGATCCTCTAGGCCCAGACCACCGTCTGCCACCTAGATCTACTTAGGAGCCCTGCTCCTGACTTCCTCTCTCCTTCACTTCCAAACTACTTGTCTCTTCGTTCCTGACACTCCTGACCTCCCCTAACCAACCACCCAGGTGGACGACCCTATTCCACTCAGGCCGTCCACTGGAGTGTCTGGTGGGTGTGGTGCAGGGTGTACCTAGGATTTTGATTAACCGATGTAGGCAACACCATACAGTTGGGGACCCAAAACCAAGGAGGAGGTGGATATTGCACGGGAGGGCAGATTGTGCAGTACCCTGTGATGACCTGATAGGCCAGGGGCGTCACATAATTGCACTTCGTTGCAGAATGAACTCCCAAAATCCGTCCCCCAGACCTGAGATTTGCCTAATCTACAGCGGACCTGAAGGATAATGAGGTCATCTCCGTCTGACTCAGGATTTATTTTTTTTTGGCCATGGACAGAAACTTTGCTGGGAACCAGATGTAGAAAATAAAAATCACACACACAAAAAGATCCAGATGACGGAATCACTAAAAAGGGAAAGGGGACGAGACCGCAGCAGCCGGTGCCTTGTGGCAAATTCTCATAAACATGTGGCCAAAGAAAAACATTGGGAAAGGACTAATTATGTCACCCATTCATCACGGGCTGGAGGGAACATTGTCACGCTGTCAAAAAAACACATTTGGGGTCTCCCGGAAAATGTAAAAACCAACGTATAATTTTCTATTTAAAATTTCAAAATTAAATTCTTTTTTGGTTTATAACACTGCGAAAAAATGTGACCAAACTGCAGAGATCACTCCGAGAGGGCGGGACCCTCAATCCGGCCGAGAAGAAGCAATGGGTCCGAGTGGATGTCGCCCCCCGTCCCTGCACTGGAGAACGATCCGAACTATACGGGTCATGTGGAGTTTCATTATGGACCTGTATTTCCAAATTTTTATAACATTGGTTCTTAGTTCAAAGCTCAATCCATTCATTATCTCCCCCAAACAGACACGTCCTCGTAGCGTTCTTCTCACATGTCTAGTATTGCCAGTGCTGGTGTGACGCCCCTGGACTAGTCAGGTCGTCACAGGGTACTGCACAAACTATCCTAACCTTGCAGTATTCAACCCCCCCATGGTTCTGGGTCTCCATCCTGCAGTGTTGCCTCCATCAGCATTCACAAATCCTAGATACACCGTACACCACACCGGTCAGGCACACCAGTGGGCTGCTTAAGCAGGAATAGGGCCGCCCACCTAGGGGTCAGGCAGGGAGGTGGAAGGTGTTAAGGTGAAGGAGTTGAGTGGTGACCCTCGAGCTGTGAGGAGCTCTGAGGATGCTGGGAGTTGGAGCTCCCAGGGGAGAGGAAAACTAGGTCGCAGACAGTGGTCTGGACCTAGAGGAGTCGGACCCTAGTCACAGGGGATTGAGGCTAGGTGCCTAGGACCTGTCAAGGAGGACGGTCAGCAGCCTTGTCCTATCACCGGTCCGGGTCTGAAGGCACGACGGGGTACACGGACCTTAGGTCGAGGAGAAGCTTCAGGCAACCCGGCAATTAACCTGAGGAGAACAGAGCCTTTATGGACTCTTCCCACTAGCTCCCGAATCGGGGCACTAGCACAACGAGGGGGGATAGGGCTTTGCAAACAAGCAGGCTCCTCCACTTAGCCACAGTGGGGAGCGGGGCCCGGATAGCTCCAAGCTACTGGACCACAACGGACACTCTCAAATTTAGTGCCAGGAGGCAGGTTACAGACCACCAGTAGCACTGCAGGGGACGGGACCCGGACGAGCTCCCCTTGAGAGGCAGCGGCACCCATATACTTGGTTTACCCGGTCGTCAGCGTCTGCTTTATTGCTGAGTGAGTACCTTACTGACCCCTGCCGTGCACCCCGCATCACCATCCAGAGTCCCGGGCCCTACCCCTACCCGTGGAGGGCAACATCACCTAGCTGTCCCACTCCATCACCCCGGGTACTCCCAACGGCAGCGGCGGTACTCCCAATTACCACACACCACGGGTGGCGTCACAAACTATACAATATCCCCTGTCAATACCCACTTTACATTTGAGGGTGGCCCCTAAGCCCACGGGTCCGGAGACCCTCAAGCCATGAATGGACACTACCCCCGGATCCGAGCAGTCCGACTGCTACAGGGGCGGCACACTGGAGCATCTTTTCATAAATGGGTCGTTCCTCAGGTTGCCAATCGGTACCAGTGCACCCCACACTCATTGCATGCTACAAGCTAAGCATATCCATGTTAGCTGCCTAGAGGAATCACACCGCTAAGAAAAAAACAAAACAAAAGTAGTCCCAAAAAGTGTTAAAATAAGTTTGCAAGTGTAAAAGCAAGCAAGCTGTGCTTTACTCAACCATCCCAGGTACATGTCTCTGCTACCAGTGTGTTAATGACACTGACAGTACTGCAGGCAATCAGTGAACTTAACAGCTCTAACGAGTTGACGGCATGAGCCGCTGAGCTCACTGATTGGCTGCAGCGCTGTTCATGTGACATCAACAGTGTAGACCATAAAACACTGGGAACAGTAGTGGAGACTTAGCACTAGACCTGAGAAGGTGAGTAAGGCACAATTTGTTTCTTTTTTTTGAAACACAAACTACGGGGGGACAGATTTTGGAAAACCCCTTGTCCTGGGTTTGTCACGCTACTACACAAGCTACTCTCTAACTTTCCCTTTTTTCCTGCTTGGAGTTTAGCCCTCTCTCTTTAGGACCCTGCGGAGTCCTCATCTTTCAGCTGTTAATCATCAGCACTTCCCTAAGGCGGGCTTTGCACACTGCGACATCGCAGGTGCGATGTCGGTGGGGTCAAATTGAAAGTGACGCACATCCGGCATCGCATACGACATCGCAGTGTGTAAAGCCTGGATGATACGATTAACGAGCGCAAAAGCGTCGTAATCGTATCATCGGTGCAGCGTCGGCGTAATTCATAATTACGCCGACGCGATGGTCCGATGTTGTTCCTCGCTCCTGCGGCAGCACACATCGCTGTGTGTGAAGCCGCAGGAGCGAGGAACATCTCCTACCGGCGTCACTGCGGCTTCCGTAGGATATGCGGAAGGAAGGAGATGGGCAGGATGTTTACATCCTGCTCATCTCCGCCCCTCCGCTCCGATTGGCTGCCTGCCGTGTGACGTCACAGTGACGCCGCACGACCCGCCCCCTTAACAAGGAGGCGGGTCGCCGGCCACAGGGACGTCGCAGGGCAGGTGAGTGTGTGTGTGAAGCTGGCGTAGCGATAATTTTCGCTACGCCAGCTATCACCACATATCGCTGCTGCGACGGGGGCGGGCACTATCGCACTCGGCATCGCAGCATCGGCCTGCGATGTCGCAGTGTGCAAAGTGCCCCTTAGTGTCTTTATATACCCTCATTGCCCCTTACTCTGTGCTGGTGATAGGTCTTATATCCTTAGCAAGTCTTCAGTGCAAGCAGTCAGCTTGTATACATCTGGAGAATCTTTGTGGTTGTAGCAGTTCGTCTTCGAGTCATCTGGAGATAAGTTATACTTTCCCCTGTGTGCTCTTTAGAGCTTATGGGGTTGACTAAGCACTCACCCCATCCGTTCCCTACCTAGGGTTTAATTTAGGGTCAGGTATCCTGCTCGGCGCATAGGTGCGAAACCTATCTAGTGGTGAGGGAAGCCAGGGGCTAGAAGTAGGTTTGGTCAGGTGTCACCATATGCTCCTTTCCTAGACACAGGGTTTCCCTTTCGCTTGGTGCTTCCCGTACCTAGTGTGCTGTACAATGGATAGGACAGCACAAAATTCACTACCATGTCAGAAGGAATGGAGTGTCATGACTGCGGACACTCCATCCCCATCCTATGGCTGTGCACTCGGCTATCTTTGTGATACCAAAGGGAGTGGCAACAGTCATGCGTGACCCTTTAACTTTCAAGCTCTAGTGATAAGCAATGAGAACCCCGTCAGACATTTATCACCTACCAGGAAAATCCCCTTTAAAAAAGGGACTCTGTCAGGAGGTTCTGCAAAGCAATCTGAAAACAGCATGCTGCAAGAGTTAAACACAGACTTCAGCTCTGCCTCTTATCTCAGTGTCTTTTTTTTCCCGTTTACCTGCAATGTTAGCTTACGCCTTTTATCTTTATCATTAGTGGATCTCAGCAGCCCATGAGCTCTTGTCTGACTCCGCCCCCTTCTGTGATTAGCAGCTTGTCTATGGAAATATAAAACTGAATGCCTGGTGTTGGCGGGGATAGCTCCCAGAGATCTGCTACAGGCAAAATCTACAATCTTTCACTGTCAGAACAGCTGTATATATATATATATATATATATATATATATATATATATATATATATATATATATATATATATACACACATATACATATAATATTTATTCATTTATATAGCGCTAACATATTCTGCAGCGCTTTACATATGCTTTACATTATGTGCCCCAATGGGGACAGTGTTGGAAATCTAAATTCCCTATCTGTATGTCTTTGGAGTGTGGGAGGAAACCGGAGAACCCGGAGGAAACCCACGCAAACACGGGGAGAACATACAAACTCCTTGCAGATGTTGTATTTGGTGGGATTTGAACCAAGGACCCCAGAGCAGCAAGACTGCAGTGCTAACCACTGAGCCACCACAAGACTGCAGTGCTAACTACTGAGCCACCACAAGACTGCAGTGCTAACCACTGAGCCACCACAAGACTGCAGTGCTAACCACTGAGCCACCACAAGACTGAAGTGCTAACCACTGAGCCACCACAAGACTGCAGTGCTAACCACTGAGCCACCACAAGACTGCAGTGCTAACCACTGAGCCACCACAAGACTGCAGTGCTAACCACTGAGCCACCACAAGACTGCAGTGCTAACCACTGAGCCACCACAAGACTGCAGTGCTAACCACTGAGCCACCACAAGACTAAAGTGCTAACCACTGAGCCACCACAAGACTAAAGTGCTAACCACTGAGTCACCGTGCCGCCCCCTATCCATTAATCTAAGAGATACATCATAGCCATCAGGGTCTCTTTGCCTACATCATGCTGCTCTTAGATGAGGCAGCAAAAACCTGCTGACAGATTCCCTTAAAATACAAACAAATTACACATTAATAATAATACAATCTCTTCGGCGCCCCCTTGTGGTGGTTGCAAGCAGCTGAAATCTTGGCACTTAGGTCAGAGATATTTAGCAGTTTTGGATGCATGAAAAACACGTGTCTGATTTTCAATCCCAAGACACATTCTAGAGATGGCATGTTGCTGTAAAAAACGTGCATAAAATGCAGCCGTGTTACCGAAGAGTCGCAGTTGGGATCAGGAATCAGGTTACATTTTATATAAAAAGGATCAATTGCAGCAGATATAGGGTTAAAAAAACACACTCATAGTAATAATTATTGGTCTCTTTACCAGATCCCAAGGACCGGAGCGCGGTTTTGCGTTTGAGGATCTAAAGTTCATTTGTACATAAAAAATAGCTAATTGCTTTCATATATTTCAGATGGGATTTTGGAAACCGTTCAGACAACGCCCGGCTGGGATTAAACATCTGGACCCAGGACCCGGCGTAACCAGCAGATGAAGCTGCCACTGGTATGATGTAAAGAAGTAGAAAGGACCGGAGGCGACTTCAGGAGGAAAAGAAAAAAAATGCAAAAAAATCATGTAAGAAGAGAAAGTGGGAAAATAAGTCCAGGCTGCCAACGCCGAGCCTCGGGGGCTTCAAAGTGTACTGTTCAACTGAGCCACGGAGGACCCCATTAGGGAATTCTTAGTTAAAGGGGTATTCCTGCTGAACTCAAATAAACCGGATTAGGCCACGTGCCCCCAGCATCAAGATGCCCTCTATCCTTGTCACCAAGAGCGCAAAATAAGAGTTTCTTCTGTCGGCCAGCCCCCTTCTCTGTCTAAGTCGATGCATGGACATAGGAGGGGCTTAGCTATTGTAATAAGGAGTCAGCCAGCCCCATTCTTTGACAAAAGGTGATGCATTAATAGAGGAGCCGCTTAGCTATTCTAATGAGTCAGCCAGCCCCATTCGTTGCCAATGGTAATGCATTAATAGAGGATGGGGCTGGCTTGGCTATTGTAATGAGGAGTCCACAACCTCGTTTTTTGCCAATGGGGAGGATTAATAGAGGAGGGGGCTGGTTTAGCTATTGTAAGACGGAGTCACCCAGCCCCATTCTTTGACAAAGGTGATGCATTAATAGAGGAGGAAGCTGACTTAGCTATTCTAATGAGCAGTCAGCAACAATGTATATTTTTTGCCAAAGGTGATGGATTAATAGAGGAGGGGGCTGGCTTAGCTATTGTAATGAGGAGTCAGCCAGCCCCGTTCTTTGCAGAAGGTGATGGATTAATAGAGGAGGGGGCTGGCTTAGCTATTGTAATGAGGAGTCAGCCAGCCCCATTCTTTGCCAATGGTGATGCATTAATAGTGGAGGGGGCTGGCTTAGCTATTGTAATGAGGAGTCAGCCAGCCCCATTCTTTGCAGAAGGTGATGGATTAATAGAGGAGGGGGCTGGCTTAGCTATTGTAATGAGGAGTCAGCCAGCCCCATTCTTTGCAGAAGGTGATGGATTAATAGAGGAGGGGGATGGCTTAGCTATTGTAATGAGGAGTCAGCCAGCCCCATTCTTTGCAGAAGGTGATGGATTAATAGAGGAGGGGGCTGGCTTAGCTATTGTAATGAGGAGTCAGCCAGCCCCATTCTTTGCAGAAGGTGATGGATTAATAGAGGAGGGGGATGGCTTAGCTATTGTAATGAGGAGTCAGCCAGCCCCATTCTTTGCAGAAGGTGATGGATTAATAGAGGAGGGGGATGGCTTAGCTATTGTAATGAGGAGTCAACCAGCCCCATTCTTTGCCAATGGTGATGCATTAATAGAGGAGGGGGCTGGCTTTGCTATTGCAATGAGTCAGACACTGCTCTGGAAATACCATCCTTTACCGAGCAAAAGACCGGAAGAGAAGTGGTGTACCAGGACCCCGATGTTACTGATCTGGTTATGAGGTCTCGTGTATCAGTGTTTCCCAGGTTATTGCTTCCATTGTACAAATATAACACAGATCTGTTGACTTTCCACCTAATTATAAGAGTTTTGCACTTCTGTACCCCAAAGCGACATCAGCGCGGTGCGAGGACCCCGGTGCCTCATCCATAAACTGCAACTAAACATACAGATCTGTTTATACAGGTGTAGGACGCCATTCACATCCAGCCTCCGTGACATACCTATAGGAGGGTCCTATAGAAGAAGGGAGCGCGGCCCGAACACGGCTTCATTGTTAACTGCCCAGCATTGCGCTGACCTCTTACCAGGACTTGTGACGCAACGACAGGTCCGAGAGCATGGTAGTGCCCGCTCATCACTAGTTACCAGTACTGAGCACCCGAGCATGGTAGTGCCCGCTCATCACTAGTTACCAGTACTGAGCACCCGAGCATGGTAGTGTCCGCTCATCACTAGTTACCAGTACTGAGCACCTGAGCATGGTAGTGCCCACTCATCACTAGTTACCAGTACTGAGCACCCGAGCATGGTAGTGTCCGCTTATCACTAGTTACCAGTACTGAGCACCCGAGCATGGTAGTGCCCGCTCATCACTAGTTACCAGTACTGAGCACCCGAGCATGGTAGTGTCCGCTTATCACTAGTTACCAGTACTGAGCACCTGAGCATGGTAGTGCCCGCTCATCACTAGTTACCAGTACAGAGCACCCGAGCATGGTAGTGTCCGCTTATCACTAGTTACCAGTACTGAGCACCCGAGCATGGTAGTGCCCGCTTATCACTAGTTACCAGTACTGAGCACCCGAGCATGGTAGTGCCCGCTCCTCACTAGTTACCAGTACTGAGCACCTGAGCATGGCAGTGCCCGCTCATCACTAGTTACCAGTACTGAGCACCTGAGCATGGTAGTGCCCGCTCATCACTAGTTACAAGTACTGAGCACCCGAGCATGGTAGTGCCCGCTCATCACTAGTTACCAGTACTGAGCACCTGAGCATGGTAGTGCCCGCTCATCACTAGTTACGAGTACTGAGCACCTGAGCATGGTAGTGCCCGCTCATCACTAGTTACGAGTACTGAGCACCTGAGCATGGTAGTGCCCGCTCATCACTAGTTACCAGTACTGAGCCCCCAAGCATGGTAGTGCCCGCTCATCACTAGTTACCAGTACTGAGCACCCGAGCATGGTAGTGTCCGCTCATCACTAGTTACTAGTACAGAGCACCTGAGCATGGTAGTGCCCGCTCATCACTAGTTACCAGTACTGAGCACCCGAGCATGGTAGTGCCCGCTCATCACTAATTACCAGTACTGAGCACCCGAGCATGGTAGTGCCCGCTTATCACTAGTTACCAGTACTGAGCACCCGATCATGGTAGTGCCCGCTTATCACTAGTTACCAGTACTGAGCACCCGAGCATGGTAGTGCCCGCTCATCACTAGTTACCAGTACAGAGGATCCGAGCATGGTAGTGCCCGCTCATCACTAGTTACCAGTACTGAGCCTCCGAGCATGGTAGTGCCCGCTCATCACTAGTTACCAGCACTGAGCACCCGAGCATGGCAGTGCCCGTTCATCACTAGTTACCAGTACTGAGCACCCGAGCATGGTAGTGTCCGCTTATCACTAGTTACCAGTACTGAGCACCGGAGCATGGTAGTGCCCGCTCATCACTAGTTACCAGTACTGAGCACCTGAGCATGGTAGTGCTCACTCATCACTAGTTACCAGTACTGAGCACCCGAGCATGGCAGTGCCCGCTCATCACTAGTTACGAGTACAGAACCCCCGAGCATGGTAGTGCCCGCTCATCACTAGTTACCAGTACTGAGCACCTGAGCATGGTAGTGCCCGCTCATCACTAGTTCCGAGTACTGAGCACCCGAGCATGGCAGTGCCCGCTCATCACTAGTTACGAGTACAGAACCCCCGAGCATGGTAGTGCCCGCTCATCACTAGTTACCAGTACTGAGCACCTGAGCATGGTAGTGCCCGCTCATCACTAGTTCCGAGTACTGAGCACCCGAGCATGGCAGTGCCCGCTCATCACTAGTTACGAGTACAGAACCTCCGAGCATGGTAGTGCCCGCTCATCACTAGTTACCAGTACAGAGCAACTGAGCATGGTAGTGCCCGCTCATCACTAGTTACGAGTACTGAGCACCTGAGCATGGTAGTGCCTGCTCATCACTAGTTACCAGTACAGAGCACCTGAGCATGGTAGTGCCCGCTCATCAGTAGTTACCAGTACTGAGCACCCGAGCATGTTAGTGCCCACTCATCACTAGTTACCAGTACTGAGCACCCGAGCATGGCAGTGCCCACTCATCACTAGTTACGAGTACTGAGCACCTGAGCATGGAAGTGCCCGCTCATCACTAGTTACGAGTACTGAGCACCCGAGCATGGTAGTGCCCGCTCATCACTAGTTACCAGTACTGAGCACCTGAGCATGGTAGTGCCCGCTCATCACTAGTTACTAGTACAGAGCACCTGAGCATGGTAGTGCCCGCTCATCACTAGTTACCAGTACTGAGCACCCGAGCATGGTAGTGCCCGCTCATCACTAATTACCAGTACTGAGCACCCGAGCATGGTAGTGCCCGCTTATCACTAGTTACCAGTACTGAGCACCCGATCATGGTAGTGCCCGCTTATCACTAGTTACCAGTACTGAGCACCCGAGCATGGTAGTGCCCGCTCATCACTAGTTACCAGTACAGAGGATCCGAGCATGGTAGTGCCCGCTCATCACTAGTTACCAGTACTGAGCCTCCGAGCATGGTAGTGCCCGCTCATCACTAGTTACCAGCACTGAGCACCCGAGCATGGCAGTGCCCGCTCATCACTAGTTACCAGTACTGAGCACCCGAGCATGGTAGTGTCCGCTTATCACTAGTTACCAGTACTGAGCACCCGAGCATGGTAGTGCCCGCTCATCACTAGTTACCAGTACTGAGCACCTGAGCATGGTAGTGCCCGCTCATCACTAGTTCCGAGTACTGAGCACCCGAGCATGGCAGTGCCCGCTCATCACTAGTTACGAGTACAGAACCCCCGAGCATGGTAGTGCCCGCTCATCACTAGTTACCAGTACTGAGCACCTGAGCATGGTAGTGCCCGCTCATCACTAGTTCCGAGTACTGAGCACCCGAGCATGGCAGTGCCCGCTCATCACTAGTTACGAGTACAGAACCCCCGAGCATGGTAGTGCCCGCTCATCACTAGTTACCAGTACTGAGCACCCGAGCATGGTAGTGTCCGCTCATCACTAGTTACCAGTACAGAGCAACTGAGCATGGTAGTGCCCGCTCATCACTAGTTACGAGTACTGAGCACCTGAGCATGGTAGTGCCCGCTCATCAGTAGTTACCAGTACTGAGCACCCGAGCATGGCAGTGCCCGCTCATCACTAGTTACCAGTACTGAGCACCCGAGCATGGTAGTGCCCGCTCATCACTAATTACCAGTACTGAGCACCCGAGCATGGTAGTGCCCGCTTATCACTAGTTACCAGTACTGAGCACCCGAGCATGGTAGTGCCCGCTCATCACTAGTTACCAGTACAGAGGATCCGAGCATGGTAGTGCCCGCTCATCACTAGTTACCAGTACAGAGGATCCGAGCATGTTAGTGCCCACTCATCACTAGTTACCAGTACTGAGCACCCGAGCATGGCAGTGCCCACTCATCACTAGTTACGAGTACTGAGCACCTGAGCATGGTAGTGCCCGCTCATCACTAGTTACGAGTACTGAGCACCCGAGCATGGTAGTGCCCGCTCATCACTAGTTACCAGTACTGAGCACCTGAGCATGGTAGTGCCCGCTCATCAGTAGTTACGAGTACAGAGCACCCGAGCATGGCAGTGCCCGCTCATCACTAGTTACGAGTTCAGAACCCCCGAGCATGGTAGTGCCTGCTCATCACTAGTTACCAGTACTGAGCACCCGAGCATGGTAGTGCCCGCTCATCACTAGTTACCAGTACTGAGCACCCGAGCATGGCAGTGCCCACTCATCACTAGTTACCAGTACTGAGCACCTGAGCATGGTAGTGCCCGCTCATCACTAGTTCCGAGTACTGAGCACCCGAGCATGGCAGTGCCCGCTCATCACTAGTTACGAGTACAGAACCCCCGAGCATGGTAGTGCCCGCTCATCACTAGTTACCAGTACTGAGCACCCGAGCATGGTAGTGCCCGCTCATCACTAGTTACCAGTACTGAGCACCTGAGCATGGTAGTGCCCGCTCATCACTAGTTCCGAGTACTGAGCACCCGAGCATGGCAGTGCCCGCTCATCACTAGTTACGAGTACAGAACCCCCGAGCATGGTAGTGCCCGCTCATCACTAGTTACCAGTACTGAGCACCTGAGCATGGTAGTGCCCGCTCATCACTAGTTCCGAGTACTGAGCACCCGAGCATGGCAGTGCCCGCTCATCACTAGTTACGAGTACAGAACCCCCGAGCATGGTAGTGCCCGCTCATCACTAGTTACCAGTACTGAGCACCCGAGCATGGTAGTGTCCGCTCATCACTAGTTACCAGTACAGAGCAACTGAGCATGGTAGTGCCCGCTCATCACTAGTTACGAGTACTGAGCACCTGAGCATGGTAGTGCCCGCTCATCAGTAGTTACCAGTACTGAGCACCCGAGCATGGCAGTGCCCGCTCATCACTAGTTACCAGTACTGAGCACCCGAGCATGTTAGTGCCCACTCATCACTAGTTACCAGTACTGAGCACCCGAGCATGGCAGTGCCCACTCATCACTAGTTACGAGTACTGAGCACCTGAGCATGGTAGTGCCCGCTCATCACTAGTTACGAGTACTGAGCACCCGAGCATGGTAGTGCCCGCTCATCACTAGTTACCAGTACTGAGCACCTGAGCATGGTAGTGCCCGCTCATCACTAGTTACTAGTACAGAGCACCTGAGCATGGTAGTGCCCGCTCATCACTAGTTACCAGTACTGAGCACCCGAGCATGGTAGTGCCCGCTCATCACTAATTACCAGTACTGAGCACCCGAGCATGGTAGTGCCCGCTTATCACTAGTTACCAGTACTGAGCACCCGAGCATGGTAGTGCCCGCTCATCACTAGTTACCAGTACAGAGGATCCGAGCATGGTAGTGCCCGCTCATCACTAGTTACCAGTACAGAGGATCCGAGCATGTTAGTGCCCACTCATCACTAGTTACCAGTACTGAGCACCCGAGCATGGCAGTGCCCACTCATCACTAGTTACGAGTACTGAGCACCTGAGCATGGTAGTGCCCGCTCATCACTAGTTACGAGTACTGAGCACCCGAGCATGGTAGTGCCCGCTCATCACTAGTTACCAGTACTGAGCACCTGAGCATGGTAGTGCCCGCTCATCAGTAGTTACGAGTACAGAGCACCCGAGCATGGCAGTGCCCGCTCATCACTAGTTACGAGTTCAGAACCCCCGAGCATGGTAGTGCCTGCTCATCACTAGTTACCAGTACTGAGCACCCGAGCATGGTAGTGCCCGCTCATCACTAGTTACCAGTACTGAGCACCCGAGCATGGTAGTGCCCGCTCATCACTAGTTACCAGTACCGAGCACCTAAGCATGGTAGTGCCCGCTCATCACTAGTTACCAGTACTGAGCACCCGAGCATGGTAGTGCCCGCTCATCACTAGTTACCAGTACCGAGCACCTAAGCATGGTAGTGCCCGCTCATCACTAGTTACCAGTACCGAGCACCCGAGCATGGTAGTACCCGCTCATCGCTAGTTACCAGTACTGAGCACCCGAGCATGGTAGTGCCCGCTCATCACTAGTTACTAGTACCGAGCACCCGAGCATGGTAGTGCCCGCTCATCACTAGTTACCAGTACCGAGCACCCAAGCATGGTAGTGCCCGCTCATCACTAGTTACCAGTACCGAGCACCCGAGCATGGTAGTGCCACCTCATCACAAATAATGATGGCATTTCTGTTTTTTTTTGTTTTTTCCACTTACGTTGCATTTGGAAGACTTTTTCGCATTTTGAGCACATTACTGTATACTGAGAAGTTAAAAGAATCATGCAAAAAACTACACTCATCCTGCAAAAAAACAAAAAGAAAAAAAAACAAAACAATCTCTGTCACTGGGAAAAAAACAAACTGACTTTTGGAAGATGAATCGCAAATAAAATGAAAATGCAACAATGATAAAAACGCAAAGTCTCCAAGGGATTGAGAGGGACCTTTAGAGCAAAGGACAAGAAAAGACTGCAAAAATAAAGTAAAAAAAATACCCCATTGACTTGTCCTGCCCGGTTGTGATAGGGGCTTCCTTATTAGTCTACAGTTAACATATGCAAACCGTTGGACATTACAAAGGACGGAGCGGAGCGGTGCCGGCGGGGGGAGAGGACACCGCAGTCCCCATATGTCGTGCACACAATGCACCCGGCTGATTATTAAATGTCACCTCTGTCCTCATCAGGCCTCGCTATTTGCATACATCAATATTCAATGCATCTGGGGACAGAGATAGTAACATTTTTTGGTTGGAGGGGGGGGGGGTTCTATAATAAGATGCAAGGCTGATAATTAATTTCAGGCTATTATAATCCTCGTTTGTGTACAGGGTAAGTGCCAGACACATCGTTCATCAGTTTTGATTGACAGCCTGGAGATGACTGTGAATGTCTTCTAATAGGATCCACTTGGATACAATACCCACAAGCAGGAGACTAGAGCCAAATAATGAGTTGTACTGGACATTGGGGCGAGCAAAAGAGTCTTCTGGAGTCCATTGGAAAAATCAAAGGAAATGTTGAAAATTGGTTCAATTGTTCACCCACTACACAGCATTGTGCCGGTTAACATATGCACGGCTTAGAGGGTTTGTCCAGTCCAGGACTAGAAAACATGGCTACGCATCTGTCAACAGGTTGTATTTGAAATTGTAGCTCAGCACCAGTTACTTCAATGGAGCAGAGACACAGAACAAGTACAAGTCGCAGTACACGTACAAGTCGCAGTACACGTACAAGTCACAGTACAAGTCGCAGTACACGTACAAGTCGCAGTACACGTACAAGTCGCAGTACACGTACAAGTCACAGTACACGTACAAGTCACAGTACACCTACAAGTCACAGTACAAGTACAAGTCGCAGTACAAGTACAAGTCGCAGTACAAGTACAAGTCGCAGTACAAGTACAAGTCGCAGTACAAGTTCATGTCACAGTACAAATACAAGTCGCAATACAAGTACATGTCACAGTACAAGTACAAGTCGCAATACAAGTACATGTCACAGGACAAGTACATGTCACAATACAAGTACATGTCACAGGACAAGTACATGTCACAGGACAAGTACAAGTCACAGGACAAGTACATGTCACAATACAAGTACATGTCACAATACAAGTACATGTCACAGGACAAGTACATGTCACAGGACAAGTATATGTCACAGGACAAATAGAAGTCGCAGTACATGGGGACACACTGTTTTGGGGAAAAAAGCCACCATGTTTTTCTAATTCTGAGCAACCCCTTTAAAATGGGCATCTGGTTTAGAAAACCTATTTTCAGATAAATTAAAAAAGGTCAAATATAATATTGGAGGACCCTACAGAGGTTTCAGTCCCATTTTATTGGGCAACCAGACATGGATGAATATAGACCCAACTTGCGATCTGTGGAACGTTCTGTGAAGTGGTCAAAATATCTGACCACTATCTAGTTTGCTGTGGTTTCTTTAGTGGTAGCTCCGTGGGTTCACACACACACTGGGCGGCCCTGCTGCGTTTAGGGAATTCGGGAGTTGCCACCTTGAGAAGTTAGATTCATTCCGCCATACAGCATTTGTTGAGTATCTACAGGCCCAAGACACCAAACTTAGACACCCTATTACTGAGTTGACCATACACTTGATGGTGGACGGACAGGAGCCGGTTTGGTGGACAACTATTCTCATCGACTCCTCCGTACATACTTGGCTTAGAGTGAAACACCGTTGGCGGTGTCTTATATCATGTCAAAATATAAAAGGATTGGCCATGCTGAAATTTAGAAGCCTCTTTCTTCTTCTTTTGCCTTGACATCTGATGTCGAGGGAAAGAAGGTCCTGCCATAATCAGTAGGCTTGGTCCTACAATTATTCTGGTGCATGGCCACCTTTACCCTGGACCTAGAGACCACCATCTCAGTAGATCTTTCTATCTAGTCTATGTTCTACATTACTACAGAATTTCGGGCCAAATAATACAAGAACGGGCCGTGCTTAGAGAAGAAACTGAATGAGACAGTAGTGTGGAGCAAGCGTTATGAATGACATATCTCCACCTCTCCGAATACACATGCCCCACTGTTATCCAAACATCTCACGCCGGCAGACACAGCTTGTACAAGTGTCTGCATGGAGAACACAAGCTTATAGCTGTCAATCACAGCTCGACAAAAGGGGCTCCAGACCATCCAAACACCACCAAAAATAGAAGGCATTCTCCCTAGTGGCTTCCTAAGTAATTTGCCATAGATTGCAGGACCGTGCTCGACATATGGAAATCTCAGTTGTGAACCCTAGTGGCACTGTTTTTGGCACCAAATATGATGTTTGCATCTTACCATTGGCGTTCTTCCCGCAGATTAAGTGCTCATAGGGCTGCAGGACCCCCCAGAGTTCAGCATCATTGTTGATTGCCATTTCCAGGGCATCCAGAGATATCTCTGCCCCATCCGTCACTTGACTGGCAAGAACACGGTTACGAATCTCCTCCAACAAGTTCTCCATGCAAGCCGTCAAGCAAATAGCTGCGTATTCATGGATCCGCACTGATATTCTAGTGTCCACCATCCACCGGAAGAATCTGCCCACCGACATGGACAGACCACAACGAGCGGATTTTCCTTGCCGTAGTCCATCACCGGCACTCATGCTGTAAAGGGACAGAGCCCGAACCGTGGCCAGTGTGCAGCTCTGGGACAATGCCCAACTTAGAATGAGTTTCATGGCGCTCTGGATCTCATAACGTGTGCACTTGGCGTGAAGGACGCTCAAGCGTTGGGCTTCCCTTGATATCCGTATGAGAGGTCTCCTCAACAAAACCGACATTCTCCTTACCGCATCGTGGGAGAATTCCCACTTAATAACGCCATCCCCTTTACCCGTTCTGAGCAGTTTTCCGATATCCTCATCCGTCCACGGAAAGTCCTCTAGATCAGGTAACCGGTGGCACCTAGAGAACATATCCAACACATCAGGATCCTCGGTAAGAGCAGAATTCATGGTGTCCCAGCTGCTATTCCGGCTGTTCATGGACCCCGAGTAATACCACCAATTCCCACGGTGTTGAGAAGACGCCAATGGCTGGGAGTTGGATTTTGAGGATGAGAGGCTGAGGGACCTGCAGGAGTCCTCTGCCCCATATCCAGAGTCCAAGGTAAGGTCCTCCAAGGTCTTCAGGGTAGAGCTATATATTCCGGCCATCGGAACGAAGAATAGGAATCCCAAAAAAGAAGAGAAAAGTCCTGGCAGAAATCCTCAACGTTAATGAAAGCTTTCCATATTGTGGCACCTTACGTGAAGGATCTCGCTCTCCTGAAGGTACCGGAGAAGGGCTGGTGCTTTGTTTGCCATGTTCCTAAGAAATGTGAGGATTTGAGGAAAATGATCCAAGACTCCTGGAAGTGGATGGATTGGATTGTGCTGAAGCTTTTTGGAAAGGAAATTTCTGCTGGTCGTGAAAGGAACTGAGGAAAAATCCCAAAGCAGAACAGAGCGGAGCGGAGCGGATCCCTTTCTTCTCCGATAGAGAAGCTTTCTGCAAACTTTCATCAGTCAGTATGCTGATTCTCCAGGGCTGCAGCCAATCAGGAGCGTTACAGGGGAGGAGCAGCCCTGAAATTAAATCCAAGCAGCTCCAGCCCCAGATTTGCAGACCTCAGCCTGAGCCCATACCTTTGTTTCAAGTTTGCAAAAAACTTTTTGGATTTTTTTTTTTTTTGTTAAATCATAGACTCCCTGGAAAATGGAACCTCATTCACCAAGATCGGAAGAATCCGAGATGTGATTAGGGAGCGAAATGTTCACTTTTTCCTGCGGGATCTTATAGAACCTCAGGTTCCTGGTGAAGTTTGAGGAATCCCATTTACCTCCCAGTGAAAGCTCCGACATTCCTCTCCTGGCCCATAGAGACGCCCCCTCTCCCATATTCAGAGCCAGGTTTGTGGTTTGGCAAGAAAATCTAAAGAGAAACAAAAAGCCGTTCAGTCACCAGAAACGTTCACTAATTTAATAGAAAAGAGTGCAAGCTCCTGGGCTCACATTGCCTGTTCACACAAACAGATTTCTCTCTCCGATTAAGTCCGGACTCCACTCTGACCTCATTATAGTCAATGGCTCCGTTCAGATGAACCATTATGGAAAATTGGATAAAAAAGAATTTACAAAATTCACAATCAGATTCTGTTTTGTAAACAAACGTTGCAGTTAGGCTTTGTGCGCACACTGCAGATTTATTTCTCCAGTGAAAAATGCCTCCAGAAAAATGCATGCGTTTTTTTATTTATTTTGGTGCGTTTTTGCCCGTGTTTTTTTTTAACATTTGACAATGGCAAAACGCAGGGAAAACCGCAGAAAAGAAGTGACATGCTGCTTCTTTTTTCTGCAAAAAATAAAAATCACCAACAATAAGTGCAAGTTGCATAAAAATTAACTTTTATTAATCATAAAACATTAAAAAGTATTCAGAATGTCTCAGGAGAACAGGTCCCTCCAAAAAGGGGAAATGTGTATCAAAAAAATATTACATTGGGAGCACCAGATCAAAAAAATGTTTTTATGTAGAAGTTACCCCGTATATATAAAGTTATAATGATATATATATATATATATTATATATATATATATATATATATATATATATATATATATATATATATATATATATATATTAGAGGTACAATTTTTTACACTAATGTGTAGTTATAAAGATAGATTGGTTAAAATAAACCAAAGAAGAGAACAATAATAACAAATATACCTACAGGGGAACAATAGGCAAAAGTAACGGTGTCCCACACCCTCTCCGACGCACGTTTCGCACTGTGTAGTGCTTCTTCCAGGAAGTAGTCCCCTGTAGGTATATTTGATCTGGTGTTCCCAATATAATATTTTTTTATATATTGGGAACACCAGATTAAATATACCTACAGGGGACTACTTCCTGGAAGAAGTGCTGCACAGTGCGAAACGTGCGTTGGAGAAGGGGTGGGACACTGTTACTTTTGTCTATTGTTCCCCTGTAGGTATATTTGCTATTATTGTTCTCTTTGGTTTATTTTAACCAATGTATCTTTATAACTACACATTAGTGTAAAAAATTGTACCTTTAATCTATATATATATATATATATATATATATATATATATATATATATATACACACCATTATAACTTTATATATACGGGGTGACTTCTACATAAAAACATTTTTTTGATCTGGTGTTCCCAATGTAATATTTTTTGATACACATTTCCCCTTTTGGAGGGAACTGTTCTCCTGAGACATTCTGAATACTTTTTAATGTTTTCTAATTAATAAAAGTAAATTTTTATGCAAATTGCAGTTATTGTTGGTGATTTATATCTTAGTGTTTCTATTCCCTTATATTGATATATATTCTTGGTGTTGATGTTCTTTTTTCTGCAACCAAAACTGCAGGCAAAAAATAAAAAAAATTAAAAAAAAAAATTGCAACGTGCGCACAGACTTTCAGATTTCTCAGATTTTGCTGGGGAAGGTCATACATGCAGTTTAGGACCATAAGCTTCACCAATAAAGCAGCAAAAAAAAAAAAAAAGCAGTGTGCGCACAGGGCCTTAGAAGCCAAAGACCAAAGCGATACAATAAATGGGATTGTTAAATAGATCACTATAAAAGTCCAGTAATTATCCGTTAGAACAGATCATGCAGAGATCTGTTGGGGAAAAAGTTCTGCAACTTTTTTATCCATTGTGAAATAACTGATTTCTGCCGGATTGTTGTTTTTTTTTTTTTTTTGTTTTTTTTTAACATTCGAGTCTATGGAGGACGGATCCGTTAACTATTGCTATTTATCCATCCGTTTTCTTGCATTTGTAAGGCTGCTTTCACACATCAGTTTTTTTGGCATCAAGCACGATCTGGCAAAAAAACTAATGTTACAGATCCGGAAAAAAAACAGATCAGCTGCATCAGTTTTTTCCATCAGTTCCTTCAGTTATTTGATGGATCCGTTGTGGCGGCCGGATCCGTTTTTTTTTTTTGCCGCATTACGCCGGATCCGGCATCCATAGGCTTCCATTATAAAATACGCTGTACGACGCCGGATCCGGTGCGATCCGTTTTTTTTTTTGCCGCATTACGCCGGATCCGGCATCCATAGGCTTCCATTATAAAATACGCTGTACGACGCCGGATCCGGTGCGATCCGTTTTTTTTTTGCCGCATTACGCCGGATCCGGCATCCATAGGCTTCCATTATAAAATACGCTGTACGACGCCGGATCCGGCGCGATCCATTTTTTTTTTTTGCTGGACACAAAAACGTTCACTTCAACGTTTCATCCGGCCGCGGGACAAGTAAATTTTGCTGGCAAAAAAACGGATGAAACGCAAGGCCATCGGGCACAATCCGGCACTAACAAAAGTCTATGGGGGAAAAAATGGATCCGGCGGCAACAGATGCTGGATCAGGTTTTTTTTAGTTTTTGCCAGATTGTGCCTGATGGAAAAAAACTGATGTGTGAAAGCAGCCAAAGGCTATGTGTCCACGGGAGAATGTAGCTGCGGATTTTTCTGCATCAAAATCCGCAGCTTTCCCGCAAAATCCGCACCTTTTCAAAGGCTGGGAAGTGCCTGAGCTGCAGATTTTCGGGAAATCCGCGGCTTTTCCGCAGCGTGGACACATAGCCAAAGACGTAAATTGGACTTAACACGGGCATCATTTATCAATGGCAAAATACTAAAAAGCATTTCAGAATGCAAAAACAGTCAATGAACGATCCAGGAGGACGGGATGTGGAGTCCGGCAGCTCCGGGTTACGAGCCTGCATTACATACCAAACAATGAAAGGGGCACATACAGCGCAGCCCATCACGGTGGTCATATTTACACTAGGCCAGTACCCGAACCCTGTCCAGTCCTATATGTTCCCACACAGTATGGTACTTCTTTCATGGCCCCCCACACTCCGTATGAACCCCTACACATGAACCCCACTTGCCTGTGTCCTGCGTCTCTGCTGCGCTGGTCTTCTGCTGCCAGTGATATGACCTAATAATATCATACAGCTGAAGGTCCTTTAGGCTCTACGCAGAGGGATCCATGGAGCAGAGATCCGAGGGATCCATGGAGCAGAGATCCGGGGGCTCCATGGAGCAGAGATCCGGGGGCTCCATGGAGCAGAGATCCGGGGGCTCCATGGAGCAGAGATCCGGGGGCTCCATGGAGCAGAGATCCGGGGGCTCCATGGAGCAGAGATCCGGGGGCTCCATGGAGCAGAGATCCGAGGGATCCATGGAGCAGAGATCCGGGGGCTCCATGGAGCAGAGATCCGAGGGATCCATGGAGCAGAGATCCGGGGGCTCCATGGAGCAGAGATCCGAGGGATCCATGGAGCAGAGATCCGGGGGATCCATGGAGCAGAGATCCGGGGGCTCCATGGAGCAGAGATCCGAAAGATCCAAGGAGCAGAGATCCGGGGGATCCCTGCTCCACATTTCTATTCAGCTGTGGTTTTCCTCTGCAGACAGATCCAGTTGAAGTTTACTTTGACATCCTGAGGCCGCTCCCCAAATTCAGATCCAGTGGGATCCGGTAGGTACGGTGCTGCTAAGGTACTATATGCCCTACAATAGGAGACTGCTGTCTGTCATTAGAGGCACATACATGTAGTGTACGGGCCCATACACGGCAATGGGTGCCCTACTACAGCTCAATCCATACCACTTGTGTAATGGTGCAAGTGCTGACCTAGGCCCCCTCGATATGGCAGCACATTATTCAGCAAGCTAGCATATGAAATCATGTGCAATCTTTTATATAGCAGTAATGGCGACATTGTACAGTCAGTCCGCCACGCAGGCGGCCCATATGACGCTCATGATGTATAATCAGTGTCCTCAGGAGCCTCCAGCACGGCCTGTTCTCAGGATTTCCTTACATTGCACAGTGCTGGAATCATCACCTGTGCAATCAGGAAACCCTGAATCCATGACCTGCTGGAGGCTCCTGAGGATGGTGGTTGAGGAACTCTGAATTAAAGGGACTTCATGACCAGGTTTTTGCTCCCCCAACTGAAAGCAGCATAATGTAGGGGCAGAGACCCTGATTCCAGCGATGTGTCACTTACTGAGCTGTTTGCTGTCATTTTTATAAAATCAATGTTTTCTCCGCTGCTGATCTAGCAGTTATACAGAGCTCAGGAATATGCTGGACTACCTGCAGAGGCCAAATAGTCCTGCAATGATAATCTACTAGGAAAAAGAAAAAACAGACTTCAGCTTACCATAGGCGACTGCGCTCCAGGACTTGCAGGTGCTTGTAGTCCTCCAGGCCGGTATATAGTTAGGAAGGAGTGGGGGGTGGACCCGGCCCCACGATTCAGTATATTAAAATATCAGAAATGTATTAGATATTGAAAAGCCAGTGGATCCAAAACGTGAGAGAACATGCATAAGGGTGCCCTTATGCGTGTTCTCTCACATTTTGGATCCACTGGATTTTAAATATCTAATACATTTTTGATATTTTAATATACTGAATAGTGGTGCTGGGTTCACCCCCCACTCGTTTCTAATGATAATCTCCTGCTGATTAAACTATGATTTTATCAAACCTACACTAAGCAGCCCAGTAAGTGACATCACTGGAATCAGGGTCTCTGCCCCTACATTATGTTGCTCTCAGATTAGGTGGCAAAAACCTGATGACAGATTCCTTTAAGAGACAGTCCTTTGTTGATGACGGATGTGGTTGTGACCTTACGCAGCTTTCCAATATACTTTATCCATTTTCCAGACCTCTGCTTGCTGTCAGTGAACAGCTGGATTCTTGTTTGTTCACATATATTCTTCTAATTAAAAACAAAGAATCTTCCCGATCTCCGCTGACAATTACTGGTGAAGTCACGTTTCATTGATCCTTCTGGTTGTTTTTTTAATCCATCTCTTTTTTAGGATCATGTTATGGAACACAGACTCAGAAGACGGCGGACAAAATCAGGAGATACAAGAGCGCCCCCTGCAGGTCACCCAAAAATGTCACAACTCTCCCTGCAAATGACTACTACAAATCTAATGCTCACGATTGATGGGAATCCCGACATTTGCAATAAAAACTCCCCTCTGTATGAATTGGAGGATTATTGCGCTCTATGGCCCCCAATTTCTATGGGTGCAGTAATATGGCTCCATAGCATGCAGTGTGAATATTCCATTTCCTGTTTGATTGAGATGTGTCGGCTGGGACCCCCACTAATCCCCAGATCGGAGGGGACACAATGCTATTTCAGTGCCATGATGCTGCTGCCCCCCACCCCCGCCCCATTGCGCCCAATTCACCATGACCATCACCGCATCAGGAATAAGCTGAAGACACCTTCTTGGCCCTTCTGTTCTCCAGATTTTCGGACCACTACTGATCAGAATGTTATGGCCTTCTATCAATACCCATCGGATGAGAAAGACCCGCAATCCCATTATCAGGCCACTATGGGGGAAATGTCTCTACCCCCGGGTCTATGAGTGCAATATCTCTATCTCCACCCCCTTGGGACTATGGGTGCAATATCTCTACTCCCTTGGGACTATGGGTGCAATATCTCTACTCCCTTGGGACTATGGGTGCAATATCTCTACTCCCTTGGGACTATGGGTGCAATATCTCTACTCCCTTGGGACTATGGGTGCAATATCTCTACTCCCTTGGGACTATGGGTGCAATATCTCTACTCCCTTGGGACTATGGGTGCAATATCTCTACTCCCTTGGGACTATGGGTGCAATATCTCTACTCCCTTGGGACTATGGGTGCAATATCTCTACTCCCTTGGGACTATGGGTGCAATATCTCTACTCCCTTGGGACTATGAGTGCAATATCTCTACTCCCTTGGGACTATGGGTGCAATATCTCTACCCCTTTGGGACTATGGGTGCAATATCTCTACCCCCTTGGGACTATGGGTGCAATATCTCTACTCCCTTGGGACTATGGGTGCAATATCTCTACTCCCTTGGGACTATGGGTGCAATATCTCTACTCCCTTGGGACTATGGGTGCAATATCTCTACTCCCTTGGGACTATGGGTGCAATATCTCTACTCCCTTGGGACTATGGGTGCAATATCTCTACCCCTTTGGGACTATGGGTGCAATATCTCTACCCCTTTGGGACTATGGGTGCAATATCTCTACCCCCTTGGGACTATGGGTGCAATATCACTACCCCTTGGGACTATGGGTGCAATATCTCTACTCCCTTGGGACTATGGGTGCAATATCTCTACCCCCTTGGGACTATGGGTGCAATATCTCTACCCCCTTGGGACTATGGGTGCAATATCTCTACCCCCTTGGGACTATGGGTGCAATATCTCTACCCCCTTGGGACTATGGGTGCAATATCTCTACCCCCTTGGGACTATGGGTGCAATATCTCTACCCCCTTGGGACTATGGGTGCAATATCTCTACCCCCTTGGGACTATGGGTGCAATATCTCTACCCCCTTGGGACTATGGGTGCAATATCTCTACCCCCTTGGGACTATGGGTGCAATATCTCTACCCCCTTGAGACTATGGGTGCAATATCTCTACCCCCTTGGGACTATGGGTGCAATATCTCTACCCCCTTGGGACTATGGGTGCAATATCTCTACCCCCTTGGGACTATGGGTGCAATATCTCTACCCCCTTGGGACTATGGGTGCAATATCTCTACCCCCTTGGGACTATGGGTGCAATATCTCCACCCCCTTGGGACTATGGGTGCAATATCTCCACCCCCTTGGGACTATGGGTGCAATATCTCTACCCCCTTGGGACTATGGGTGCAATATCTCTACCCCCTTGGGACTATGGGTGCAATATCTCTACCCCCTTGGGACTAAGGGTGCAATATCTCTACCCCCTTGGGACTAAGGGTGCAATATCTCTACCCCGGGGCGCACACTTTATGCAATTGCTGCACGGATTTTCCAGCTACAAATCCGCTGCCTAAACAGACAACGCCATATAGAGGAGACTAAACAAACCGTGCAGACTTTTCCAAGCGTGGATTGATCTCTGATATAAATTGAAAAAGTCGCAGTATCGCCATTCATTTTGCATAATTAACCCCGTACCTCCCCCGGCGCGCAGCGAAGCCGTAGACAATTCTGCAGCTAAATTCTGAGCTGAACAGCGGCCGCCTCCTCTGTGACCAGAATATCTCGTCCGTCCCTGTTGGAGGTAGACGACATCTTACCAGGTGGCCATGAGACTCCTGTATCTGGTCACAAGACGTCTCCAGGGAATCTAAGCCCATAAACATGAGCTGGACCTGATTTCAGGAGGAGCGGGCAACCATCGAGGCTGGCAGATAAATGAGTGTTCAGCCCATGGCCAGCCTAAAGTGAACCTGTCCGTTCTTGCTGCTTCCGTCCCCCACAATCTGCTTTTGCTACATATACCCGTCCTATAGGTCCAGGAGCTGCAAATTCTCCATACTTTGTTATTTACCATCTGCTCTTTTTGAGTGGGTCGGTTTCCTCTTCTCCAGCATTCTCCCAGCACTATAGGTGTGGGGACCTCCTTTCCCAATACGCATTGCTCCTGCTATTGTCCATTTCCCTGCTTGGGGATAACTGAAAGCCCACCTCTCTATCGTGCCTTTATGCGGTTTGATAGAAAGGAAAACAGGAGCAGAGGAAACCCCTGGCCTCCGCAGAAAGAGCTCAGCCAATAGATTGGGTTCCTAAATTAGGACACCCCATGTATTAAAAATCATTGTCTCATTAGTAATTATATTTATTGCACAGATAAGTAACAATATTCACCATTTATGTATCAAAAATAATCTTAGTATAGCGCCACCTGGTGTTCAGAGTGAATAAGGAGGGAGGGAAAGGTGGGAGAGGGAAAGGGGGGAGGGGAGGGGAAGGGGGGGGGGAGGGAAAGGGGGAGAGGGAAAGGGGAAGGGGGAGAGGGAAAGGGGAAGGGGGAGAGGGAAAGGGGGGGGAGGAGAGGGAAAGGGGGGGGAGGAGAGGGAAAGGGGGGGGAGAGGGAAAGGGGGGGGAGAGGGAAAGGGGGGGGAGAGGGAAAGGGGGGGGAGAGGGAAAGGGGGGGGAGAGGGAAAGGGGGGGGAGAGGGAAAGGGGGGGGAGAGGGAAAGGGGGGGGGAGAGGGAAAGGGGGGGGGAGAGGGAAAGGGGGGGGGAGAGGGAAAGGGGGGGGGAGAGGGAAAGGGGGGGGGAGAGGGAAAGGGGGGGGGAGAGGGAAAGGGGGGGGGAGAGGGAAAGGGGGGGGGGAGAGGGAAAGGGGGGGGGAGAGGGAAAGGGGGGGGAGAGGGAAAGGGGGGGGGAGAGGGAAAGGGGGGGGAGAGGGAAAGGGGGGGGAGAGGGAAAGGGGGGGGGAGAGGGAAAGGGGGGGGGAGAGGGAAAGGGGGGGGGAGAGGGAAAGGGGGGGGGAGAGGGAAAGGGGGGGGGAGAGGGAAAGGGGGGGGGAGAGGGAAAGGGGGGGGGAGAGGGAAAGGGGGGGGGAGAGGGAAAGGGGGGGGGAGAGGGAAAGGGGGGGGAGAGGGAAAGGGGGGGGGAGAGGGAAAGGGGGGGGAGAGGGAAAGGGGGGGGAGAGGGAAAGGGGGGGGGGGAGAGGGAAAGGGGGGGGAGAGGGAAAGGGGGGGGAGAGGGAAAGGGGGGGAGAGGGAAAGGGGGGGAGAGGGAAAGGGGGGGGAGAGGGAAAGGGGGGGGAGAGGGGAAAGGGGGGGAGAGGGGAAAGGGGGGGAGAGGGAAGGGGGGGGGGGAGAGGGAAAGGGGGGGGGAGAGGGAAGGGGGGGGGAGAGGGAAAGGGGGGAGAGAGAGGGAAAGGGGGTGGGGGGGGGAAGAGGGAAAGGGGGGTGGGGGGGGAGAGGGAAAGGGGGTGGGGGGGGGAGGGAAAGGGGGGGGAGAGGGAAAGGTGGGGAGGGAAAGGTGGGGAGGGAAAGGTGGGGAGGGAAAGGGGGAGAGGGAAAGGTGGGGAGGGAAAGGGGGGAGGGAAAGGGGGGGAGGGAAAGGGGGGGAGAGGGAGAGGGGGGGAGGGGGAGAGGGTGGGAGGGGGAGAGGGGGAGAGGGGGGAGGAGGGGGAGAGGGGGGGAGGAGGGGGAGAGGGGGGGGAGGGGAGGGAGGGGAAAGGGGAGAGGGAAAGAGGGGAGAGGGGGAGGAAAAGGGGGGGAGGAAAAGTGAAAGGGGGGAGGTAAAGGTAAAGGGGGGGGAGGGAAAGGGGGGAGGGGAATACCGACCAGTGCAAAATATATTGCAGACCTACCCCAGTATACGGATTTTCCGGCTGACACGGGCGTTTCACGTCAGACCTATTATTAAGGCCGTCATGTAAAATATCAGTCTTAAAAGCAAAAGCTTCTGGGACTTATAGGGGTGAAATGCGCCCGTAGCCCACCCACGATGGCTTTTTGGGACTTCTTGTATGAACCGAATTTAGGGATTACACCTGATCGGGGGAATCGGACGACGTGTTATAAATGACGACAGTTGTCAGAAATGGTCGCGTTTATTGTATACCAACCAGCTAGGGTATTACAGATTGGGGGGCTTCTCTCGTGCTTTCCTCTGCTGGGTGGTCCCCCTTATGAAGGGTATTTCTGTCTCAATCAATCATGGCTGAGATTATCTGTCTGATTGTGGTGGTCGGTCACCATGGAAACGGCGGAAGCTTCCATTCACTTTGAATAGGGGTTTTGTGCTCACCTGTTACCCTCATCCCTAGTATTGGGGGAGGCTGCCAATACCTAGATATTCGGGCTGTTGGTGGGGATGGGTGTACCCCTTTAAACAGTTAAATAAACGTCAGTAAAAAAATAAAGTTCATGGCAGTAAAAGGTGCAGCTCCTCTCCTCCAGTGCGCTGCGGACTCCTTATATACAGTCATACGGAGCAGAACGTGTCCTCTACTTGGCCATGTCTATCAGGCTCTGCAGGGAGGTGGGCACCCAGGTCTTCTCACCCTGCACATAGACCACCCCCCGGTCTATGTAGATGATGATGCGGTTGAAGTTGTACAGCTGCTTGCCTTCGTGCCGTTTGCCGATAATCGGCATGAAGACGATGTTGTGCTCCTCGGCTTTAGACTGGATCAAGTCCTTGAAGTTCATGGGGACGGAGGTGACGCCGATGCCTCTCTGCGCGATGCTCTCTGCGTCCCGGCGCTCCTGCATGGCTTCGTACTGGAAGTCTTTCCTCCTCTCCGTCTGGGTCAGGTAGGCGATGCTTTCCCGGGCGCCGGGCTGCATGTACACACCTGGGGGGGGGGAGGACAGAAAACAAGGGTTACTTATGGCCGACTAGTGACGTGAACCGTAACGGCCCGGATCAAAATAATTCTAACGATCCTCTGTTTAGGATCCGCCGGTTTTAGCTTAGGGAAAAGGACCATTAAAGCCGCACGGACTGGCGCTTATACACTAAGGGGTACTTTGCACGTTGCGACATCGCTACTGTGATATCGTTGGGGTCAAATCGAAAGTGACGCACATCCGGCGCAAGTAACGATGTTGCAACGTGTAAAGCCTAGATGCACCGATTTACGATCGGCAATCTGTGTAGTGTCGGTCATTTCCATAATTTCGGGATGACCGATGTTACGATGTTGTTCCTCGTTCCTGTGGCAGCACACATCGCTGTGTACGAAGCCGCAGGAGCGAGGAACATCTCCTACCTGCCTCCCGCCTGCAATGAGGAAGGAAGGAGGTGGGCGGGATGTTTACGTCCCGCTCATCTCCGCCCCTCCGCTTCTATTGGCCACCTGCCGTCGCTATGACGCCGCACGACACGCCCCCTTAGGAAGGAGGCGGGTCGCCGGCCAGAGCGATGTCGCAGGGCAGGTGAGTGCATGTGAAGCTGCCGTAGCGATAATGTTCGCTACGGCAGATATCACAAGATATCTCATGTGCGACGGGGGCGGGGACTATCGCGCTCGGCATCGCAGCATCGGCTAGCGATGTTGCAGTGTGCAAAGTACCCCTAACTCGCGGACAGTCGTTGCCGGTGTGCCCCTGATGTTTGCCATTTTCACCACCCCCAGGATTGCACCGCCGGTCTGATCTGTGCACTCCCCTCTGCCTCTTTAACTCCCCTCTGCCTCTTTATAAAGTATCTTTACCTCTGCAGCGATGGTGGACACTAAAGTTGTCCGGATCCATAGCAGAGCCGTATAGCAAAAAAGCTTGAAACCAACCACCTCTGATCGGCTGCAGCGGTGGCTGGTAACCAAGGCAACAAGCTGTAAACTATCAAATTAAAAACCCCTGTGCTCTGAACAGGAGGATTATTAATAAGAAGTAAATTGCAAAGGATCTTATTTTACAAGCACTTTGCAATTTTACCCATACGATCCCTTTGTGCTAATGAGTACGGGGGGCTTTAGGCTTAATGCACAACATGCAAGAATCAAAGCACCCATAGAGGTCTACGGGCCTATAGATCCGCATAGCTCAGAGGTCACATTCCAGTAGAAGCCGTAATACTGAGGTGTAGCCTCCACGACGCATCGCTCACAGCCCTATGTGATAGGGAATACATGGTGCCAATAGCTCCATGATACAGAACGGTCGGGGATGTGGGGGGCATCAATCCCTACAAACACCAGGTAGAGCTGGTTTGGGTTTTTCCCCCATTCCCCCTCACAGGCGGTGATAGGGACCACCAGACGGACCGCAGATGCTGCACCTACCAGCATTAGAGGACACGGCCCTGTTCATTATGTCCAATGCTTCATTGAATCTGTCCTTGATTCCTGGATGGGCCAAAATCTGGTCAGAGAACATGGACTTCCAGCCGAGGTACCACTTTGTGATCTCTTCGTAGTTTGGGCTATTACTGAGCCAGGAGCACAGAACCTGCAAAAATCATCGAAAATCAGAAGGGGTGGATCTAACACCGTATAAAGATGGAGGGAAACGTCCGACTACACATTACTGCAAAACGTAAAGATAATATACGTCTGTATATGTATCAAGTCATCACCTATGCACAGATAACTTGCTGATTGTAGGGGGCGCCGCACTCCCACCATCCTGGAAGGGGACACGTGTGCCCCGTCTGAACAAAGCGATGGCCACCACTGGCACCACCACCACCAATCCTGGAAGGGGACGCGTGTGCCCCGTCTGAACGGAGCAATGTCCGCACATGGCCACCACCACCGATCCTGGGAAGGGAATGCGTGTGCCCCAGCTAAACGGAGCGATGGCCGCACATGGGCACCACCACCGATCCTGGGAAGGGGACGCGTGTGCCCAGTCTGAACGGAGCGATGGCCGCACATGGCCACCACCACCACCGATCCTGGGAAGGGAATGCGTGTGCCCCAGCTAAACGGAACGATGGCCGCACATGGGCACCACCACCGATCCTGGAAGGGGACACGTGTGCCCCGTCTGAACGGAGCGATGGCCACACATGGGCACCACCACCGATCCTGGGAAGGGAATGCTTGTGCCCCAGCTAAACGGAGCGATGGCCGCACATGGGCACCACCACCAATCCTGGGAAGGGGACGCGTGTGCCCCAGCTAAACGGAACGATGGCCGCACATGGGCATCACTACCGATCCTGGGAAGGGGACGCGTGTGCCCCGTCTGAACGGAGCGATGGCCGCACATGGCCACCACCACCGATCCTGGGAAGGGGACACGTGTGCCCCGTCTGAACGGAGCGATGGCCGCACATGGCCACCACCACCGATCCTGGGAAGGGGACACGTGTGCCCCGTCTGAACGGAGCGATGGCCACACATGGGCAGCACACCTCTGTTCATGGGGAATAACACTTGTTGGAGATATCTGGGTACAATGCAGATTGAATGGGGGAGCCAGTGGTGATGTGCTGTCCGCTCCTCCATTTCCAGTATTTCTTTTATCGGACCCACAGTGCTGGTGATCACCGGATCCAGAGACGGGGCCCCTCAGAATAAATCTGTGCCGGCACCGGTGCTCCGTGCAGAAACCAGTACACTGTATACAGCCATCTTCAATAGAGCGATTAGTGGCAAGCTCCATTAATCAGCAGAAGCCTCTGCCAGGCCGACGTTACACGTATGACCTATTTACTGCCGGCGTCTTTGAAGCTGGGCCGGGCTGTGAAGCACGAGCCGGGGTATAATCCGCTTACCTGGAGCCACTTGGAAAAGAAATGTTTCTCGAGGAGTCCCACGAGGTTGGAGAGAGAAATCATCCCCTCCCAGTCCATCATCCAGTGGAAGACGTCCATGTGCTGCTGGTGCGGATTAATCACAAACTCTCCCAGACACAAACCTGCAACACACCGGGACGTCGGCTGAGTTAGCCCGGATCATGGCGGTCACTACACATCACTTATATTGTCTGCTGAACAGTCCGGCTCTGGAATATCTATTTATTAACATTTTTAGTGCATCTGGGAAGATGATCCTACTCTATATAGGTCCAAGTACGACAATACAAACAATACCTGTCCTGTAACTCAACGCGCCAGAGCCGAGAAATCAAGCTGTGACTCCACATGCAAATTAGCATGGAAGTGCACAGGGGGAGTGTCCACGCGCGCCGAGTGCACAGGGGGAGTGTCCACGCGCGCCGAGTGCACAGGGGGAGTGTCCACGCGCGCCGAGTGCACAGGGGGAGTGTCCACGCGCGCCGAGTGCACAGGGGGAGTGTCCACGCGCGCCGAGTGCACAGGGGGAGTGTCCACGCGCGCCGAGTGCACAGGGGGAGTGTCCACGCGCGCCGAGTGCACAGGGGGAGTGTCCACGCGCGCCGAGTGCACAGGGGGAGTGTCCACGCGCGCCGAGTGCACAGGGGGAGTGTCCACGTGCGCCGAGTGCACAGGGGGAGTGTCCACGTGCGCCGAGTGCACAGGGGGAGTGTCCACGTGCGCCGAGTGCACAGGGGGAGTGTCCACGTGCGCCGAGTGCACAGGGGGAGTGTCCACGTGCGCCGAGTGCACAGGGGGAGTGTCCACGTGCACCAAGTGCACAGGGGGAGTGTCCACGTGCGCAGAGTACACAGGGGGAGTGTCCACGTGCGCAGAGTGCACAGGGGGAGTGTCCACGTGCGCAGAGTGCACAGGGGGAGTGTCCACGTGCGCAGAGTGCACGGGGGGAGAAGGAGTGTCCACATGTGCCGAGTGCACGGGGGGAGGGGGAGTGTCCACATGCGCCGAGTGCACGGGGGGAGGGGGAGTGTCCACATGCGCCAAGTGCACGGGGGGGAGGGGGAGTGTCCACATGCGCCAAGTGCACGGGGGGAGGGGGAGTGTCCACATGCGCCAAGTGCACGGGGGGAGGGGGAGTGTCCACATGCGCCAAGTGCACGGGGGGAGGGGGAGTGTCCACATGCGCCAAGTGCACGGGGGGAGGGGGAGTGTCCGCATGCGCCGAGTGCACAGGGGGATGGGGAGTGTCCACATGCGCCGAGTGCACGGGGGGAGGGGGAGTGTCCACATGCGCCAAGTGCACGGGGGGGAGGGGGAGTGTCCACATGCGCCGAGTGCACGGGGGGAGGGGGAGTGTCCACATGCGCCGAGTGCACGGGGGGAGGGGGAGTGTCCACATGCGCCAAGTGCACGGGGGGGAGGGGGAGTGTCCACATGCGCCAAGTGCACGGGGGGAGGGGGAGTGTCCACATGCGCCAAGTGCACGGGGGGAGGGGGAGTGTCCACATGCGCCAAGTGCACGGGGGGAGGGGGAGTGTCCACATGCGCCAAGTGCACGGGGGGAGGGGGAGTGTCCGCATGCGCCGAGTGCACAGGGGGATGGGGAGTGTCCACATGCGCCAAGTGCACGGGGGGAGGGGGAGTGTCCACATGCGCCAAGTGCACGGGGGGAGGGGGAGTGTTCACATGCGCCAAGTGCATGGGGGGAGGGGGAGTGTCCGCATGCGCCGAGTGCACAGGGGAGTGTCATCTTACCCAGTTTTGGCACAATGTTTTTCACCATGAAGGCTTCCCATGATCCAGGAGTGAAGACCTCCTTCCAGGGCTGCAGGATCAGTTTGGCGGAGGAGTCGCTCGGGTGCCACTTCTGCAGGGCGTTGGCGAGTTTGTTCCTGATTGGCGAGAACAGCGGCTCCAGCCGCGACTGCATCAATGGCAGCCAGGGGTGAATCCACGAGTGGATGGGGACCGTGTCTGTCAGGGGGTTCCAGTTTTCAACCTAGACACAAATGGTGTAAAAATAAAATAAAAACTAAAAAATGAAGGGAATTTTGTTTACTTACCGTAAATTCCTTTTCTTCTAGCTCCAATTGGGAGACCCAGACAATTGGGTGTATAGCTATGCCTCCGGAGGCCACACAAAGTATTACACTAAAAGTGTAAAGCCCCTCCCCTTCAGCCTATACACCCCCCGTGCTGCCACGGGCTCATCAGTTTTGGTGCAAAAGCCCGAAGGAGGAAAAAATTATAAACTGGTTTAAAGTAAATTCAATCCGAAGGAATATCGGAGAACTGAAACCATTTAACATGAACAACATGTGTACACAAAAACAGGGGCGGGTGCTGGGTCTCCCAATTGGAGCTAGAAGAAAAGGAATTTACGGTAAGTAAACAAAATTCCCTTCTTCTTTGTCGCTCCTAATTGGGAGACCCAGACAATTGGGACGTCCAAAAGCAGTCCCTGGGTGGGTAAATAATACCTCATAATAGAGCCGTAACGGCTCCGTCCTACAGGTGGGCAACTGCCGCCTGAAGGACTCGCCTACCTAGGCTGGCATCTGCCGAAGCATAGGTATGCACCTGATAGTGCTTCGTGAAAGTGTGCAGGCTCGACCAGGTAGCTGCCTGACACACCTGCTGAGCCGTAGCCTGGTGTCGCAAGGCCCAGGACGCTCCCACGGCCCTGGTAGAATGGGCCTTCAGTCCTGAGGGAACCGGAAGCCCCGAGGAACGGTAAGCTTCGAGAATTGGTTCCTTGATCCACCGAGCCAGGGTTGATTTGGAAGCTTGTGTCCCTTTACGCTGGCCAGCGACAAGGACAAAGAGTGCATCCGAGCGGCGCAGGGGCGCCGTACGAGAAATGTAGAGTCTGAGTGCTCTCACCAGATCTAACAAGTGCAAATCCCTTTCACATTGGTGAACTGGATGAGGACAAAACGAGGGTAAGGAGATGTCCTGATTGAGATGAAAAGGGGATACCACCTTAGGGAGGAATTCCGGAACCGGACGCAGAACCACCTTGTCCTGGTGAAACACCAGGAAAGGGGCTTTGCATGATAACGCTGCCAACTCAGACACTCTCCGAAGTGAGGTGACTGCTACTAGAGATAATCCTGAAGACGCTAGGATCCAGGACTCAATGGCCACACAGTCAGGTTGAGGGCCGCAGAATTCAGATGGAAAAACGGCCCTTGAGACAGCAAATCTGGTCGGTCTGGCAGTGCCCACGGTTGGCCGACCGTGAGATGCCACAGATCCGGGTACCACGACCTCCTCGGCCAGTCTGGAGCGACGAGGATGGCGCGGCGGCAGTCGGCCCTGATCTTGCGTAACACTCTGGGCAACAGTGCCAGAGGAGGAAACACATAAGGAAGCTGAAACTGCGACCAATCCTGAACTAAGGCGTCTGCCGCCAGAGCTCTGTGATCATGAGATCGAGCCATGAATGTTGGGACCTTGTTGTTGTGCCGTGACGCCATTAGGTCGACGTCCGGCATCCCCCAGCGGCAACAGATCTCCTTAAACACGTCCGGGTGAAGGGACCATTCCCCTGCGTCCATGCCCTGGCGACTGAGAAAGTCTGCTTCCCAGTTTTCTACGCCTGGGATGTGAACTGCGGATATGGTGGATGCTGTGGCTTCCCCCCACAGCAGAATCCTCCGGACTTCCTGGAAGGCTTGCCGACTGCGTGTCCCACCTTGGTGGTTGATGTAAGCCACCGCTGTGGAGTTGTCCGACTGAATTCGGATCTGCTTGCCTTCCAGCCACGGCTGGAACGCCTTCAGGGCTAGATACACTGCCCTGATCTCCAGAACATTGATCTGAAGTGAGGACTCTTGCTGAGTCCACGTACCCTGAGCCCTGTGGTGGAGAAAAACTGCTCCCCACCCTGACAGGCTCGCGTCCGTCGTGACCACCGCCCAGGATGGGGGTAGGAAGGATTTCCCCTTCGATAATGAGGTGGGAAGAAGCCACCACCGAAGGGAAGCTTTGGTTGCCTGAGAGAGGGAGACGTTCCTGTCTAGGGACGTCGGCATCCTGTCCCACTTGCGTAGTATGTCCCATTGAAGAGGACTCAGGTGAAACTGCGCGAAAGGGACTGCTTCCATTGCTGCCACCATCTTCCCCAGGAAGTGCATGAGGCGCCTCAAGGGGTGTGACCGACCTTGAAGGAGAGATTGCACCCCTGTCTGTAGTGAACGCTGTTTGTCCAGCGGAAGCTTCACTATCGCTGGAAGAGTATGAAACTCCATGCCAAGATATGTCAGCGATTGGACCGGTGTCAGATTTGACTTTGGAAAATTGATGATCCACCCGAAACTCTGGAGAATCTCCAGAGTAACGTTGAGGCTGTGTTGGCATGCCTCTTGAGAGGGTGCCTTGACCAGCAGATCGTCTAAGTAAGGTATCACCGAGTGACCCTGAGAGTGGAGGACCGCAACTACTGTAGCCATGACCTTGGTGAAAACCCTTGGGGCTGTCGCCAGGCCGAACGGCAGTGCCACGAACTGCAGGTGTTCGTCTCCTATGGCGAAGCGCAAGAAGCGCTGATGCTCTGGAGCAATTGGTACGTGGAGATAAGCATCCTTGATATCGATCGATGCTAGGAAATCTCCTTGGGACATTGAGGCGATGACGGAGCGGAGGGATTCCATCCGGAACCGCCTGGTCCTTACGCGTTTGTTGAGCAGTTTTAGGTCCAAAACAGGACGGAAGGACCCGTTCTTCTTTGGAACCACAAACAGGTTGGAGTAGAAACCGTGACCCTGTTGCTGAAGAGGAACCGGGACCACCACTCCTTCTGCCTTCAGAATGCCCACCGCCTGCAGAAGAGCCTCGGCTCGCTCGGGAGGCGGAGATGTTCTGAAGAATCGAGTCGGAGGACGAGAGCTGAACTCTATCCTGTAACCGTGAGACAAAATGTCTCTCACCCAACGGTCTTTTACTTGTGGCAGCCAGGTGTCGCAAAAGCGGGAGAGCCTGCCACCGACCGGGGATGCGGTGTGAGGAGGCCGTAAGTCATGAGGAAGCCGCCTTGGTAGCGGCACCTCCGGCGGTCTTTTTAGGGCGTGATTTAGACCGCCATGCGTCGGAGTTCCTCTGATCCTTCTGAGGCCTTTTGGACGAGGAGAATTGGGACCTGCCCGCACCCCGAAAGGACCGAAACCTCGACTGTCCCCTCCTCTGTTGGGGTGTTTTTGGTTTGGCCTGGGGTAAGGATGTTTCCTTTCCCTTGGATTGTTTGATGATTTCATCCAATCTCTCACCAAACAAACGGTCGCCAGAAAATGGCAATCCAGTTAAGCACTTTTTGGAAGCCGAATCTGCCTTCCATTCCCGCAGCCACAAGGCCCTGCGTATTGCCACCGAATTGTCGGCTGCAACCGCCGTACGGCTCGCAGAGTCCAGGACAGCATTAATAGCGTAGGACGCAAATGCCGACGTTTGAGAGGTTATGGACGCCACCTGCGGCGCAGACGTACGTGTGAGTGCGTCAATTTGCGCCTGACCAGCTGAGATAGCTTGGAGTGCCCATACGGCTGCGAATGCTGGAGCAAAAGACGCGCCGATAGCTTCATAGATGGATTTCAACCAGAGCTCCATCTGTCTGTCAGTGGCATCCTTGAGTGAAGCTCCATCTTCCACTGCAACTATGGATCTAGCCGCCAGTCTGGAGATTGGAGGATCCACCTTGGGACACTGAGTCCCGCCCTTGACCACGTCAAGGGGGAAAGGGTAACGTGTATCCTTAAGGCGCTTGGAAAAACGCTTATCTGGACAAGCTCGGTGTTTCTGGACTGCCTCTCTGAAGTCAGAGTGGTCCAGAAACATACTCTTTGTACGCTTAGGAAACCTGAAACGGAATTTCTCCTGCTGAGAAGCTGACTCCTCCACTGGAGGAGCTGAGGGAGAAATATCCAACATTTCATTGATGGACGCAATAAGATCATTCACTATGGCGTCCCCATCAGGAGTATCAAGGTTGAGAGCGGCTTCAGGATCAGAATCCTGATCAGCTACCTCCGCTTCATCATACAGAGAGTCCTCTCGCTGAGACCCTGAACATTGTGATGATGTCGAGGGGATATCATAGCGAGCTCGCTTAGTCGGTCTGGGGCTGCGGTCCGTGTCAGAGACCTCACCCTGGGATCCATGAGACACCCCGGGAAGACATTGCTGTTCCAACTGAGGGGGACCAGGGGGCAATGATACCACAGTGCCCCTGGCTTGAGATGCCGGCCTGGACTGCAAGGCTTCTAATATCTTAGCCATAGTCTCAGAAAGTCTTTCAGTAAAAACTGCAAACTCCGTCCCTGTCACCTGGACAGTGTTAACAGGTGGTTCTCCCTGGGCCACCCCTAGCAGAGGCTCCGGCTGAGTAAGTGCCACAGGGGCCGAGCATTGCACACAATGAGGGTCAGTGGAACCTGCCGGCAGTATAGCCGTACATGCTGCACAGGCAGCATAGTAAGTCTGTGCTTTGGCACCCTTGCTATTTGTGGACGACATGCTGTTGTCTCCTCTGAGCAATACAGGAGGGTAAATAGCCACAAATCAACAGTGCACCATACAGTGTAAAGTATAGTCTATAATCATATAATCTATAAGTACACTTCTGCACTAGTGGGGCCAGCACCACAGGTGCTGATTACCGCCTGCGCAATGCGGTTGTGTGGGCACCAGAATTCCTGCCTGGGTCTCCCTGCGCTTGTCTCTCCTCTCCAGCGTTAGCAGAGCTGAGAGGAATGGCTGCCGGCGTCCTGAGGAGAGGAGGGAGCCGTGGGCGTGACCCAGAAAAGTGCGGGAACTGGTGCCCCACTGTGCAGAGTGAGGGGGGTGGAGTATGCAAAGCATGCTCCAGCCCTCAGTGCTGCCGTCCTGTACAGCGTCCCGCCCTTCCCCTGACTGGCAGGGCTGGGGGCGGGAAAAGAATGAGACTAGGCCGCAAAAGCCGGGGACTCGAGTTATAAGCGCGGCCGCCGATATAAGCGCGGTCGGCGCGGAAGTCCCCGGCGCACTAACAGTCCCAGCCGCGCCGCAGTGATAACCATGGCAGCGGCGGTCAGCGCGGCAGTCCCCGGTGCACTAGCACACCCAGCAATGCTGGAGTGTTGCTGTGCGCGGTCCCCACGGGGACACAGAGTACCTCAAAGTAGCAGGGCCATGTCCCTGAACGATACTC
The DNA here is from genome assembly GCF_048569485.1 of Anomaloglossus baeobatrachus. Taxonomy (NCBI): domain Eukaryota; kingdom Metazoa; phylum Chordata; class Amphibia; order Anura; family Aromobatidae; genus Anomaloglossus; species Anomaloglossus baeobatrachus. Next base: position 17,723,785 of record NC_134362.1, read on the forward strand.
GGCTCCTATCCAGCAGAGTCCTCAGGAGCTGTGGATGGAGCACGGTCTCCTGTGCCTGGAGACCGATGGGATCCCACTTCACCCAGAGCCCTAATTGAGGGATGGGGAAGGAAAGCAGCATGTGGGCTCCAGCCTCCGTACCCGCAATGGATACCTCAACCTTAACAACACCGCCGACAAGAGTGGGGTGAGAAGGGAGCATGCTGGGGGCCCTGTTATGGGCCCTCTTTTCTTCCATCCGACATAGTCAGCAGCTGCTGCTGACTAAGCTGTGGAGCTATGCGTGCATGTCTGACCTCCTTCGCACAAAGCATAAAAACTGATGAGCCCGTAGCAGCACGGGGGGTGTATACGCAGAAGGGGAGGGGCTTTACACTTTTAGTGTAATACTTTGTGTGGCCTCCGGAGGCATAGCTATACACCCAATTGTCTGAGTCTCCCAATTAGGAGCGACAAAGAAATTTTAATTTCAAGGCTTAAAAAAAACAACAAAAAAACAAATCCGGAGCCGTTTTGTGCATTCACCTCCTTGCAGATTTTTTTGTGTTTGTGGTTATGAACCTTCTCATATTCTGTAACCATAATTTACTGACTCCTTCCTGCCCAGTTTTCTATGGTCTAGAAAGAAAAAAGGGCATAAAGAGAAAATCCACCCGAGTACGGAGGGGTCATGGAGACGCATAGGTCTGCACAGGAGCTGTATACACAAAGAGGAAGGGCTTTTATTTATTAGGAATTCTCAATACTGGAGATTATAATATATCCAAAATGTAAGTGATGTTTCTGATTGGTCGCTAGGACGCCTCCGATCCCGCGCCTGCCATCGCGCCATTCACAATCAATGATATAGCAAGTACAGCGCATTCTGACAGGTCTTTTTAGAGGCCAGTTTTCGGGATTGGTGGGGTCCACACAGTAAGACCCCAATGACCAGCGAGTTATCACCTTTTCTGTAAACCTTTCCAATGGCGGGAACAAGCCTTTAAAACAATTTATAAATTTCCATATTTTATATACCGGATTTTTCGGATTATAAAACGCACTTTTCTTCCCAAAAATTTGGGAGGAAAATGAGGGGTGAGTCTTAAAATCCGAATGTAGCTACCAGGTGGTGATTGAGAGGGGTCACAGGAGGCAGGGGCTCTGTGCGGTGGCAGGCGGAGCTGCTGTGTGCGGGGGCGGCCGGCGGAGCGGCTTTCTGCGGGGGCGGGCGGCCGGCGGAGCTGCTGTGTGCTGCGGTAGTCAAGATACAAGCCATTCTGATGTCAGCAGTAAGGACTTCAAATATTAGCACCCAGAGTCCGCATGTGCACAGATGGAGCTCTTGTCTCAAAAGCTCAAGAGCTCCATCTGCGCACATGCTGCCTCCGGGCGCCATTTATTTGAAGCACAACTTCAGAATAACTCATGCATCACCCCCGCACGGAGCAGAGCCAGCAGGGAGCAGAGCACAGCCAGCAGGGAGCAGAGCACAGCCAGCAGGGAGCAGAGCACAGCCAGCAGGGAGCAGAGCACAGCCAGCAGGGAGCAGAGCACAGCCAGCAGGGAGCAGAGCACAGCCAGCAGGGAGCAGAGCACAGCCAGCAGGGAGCAGAGCAGAGCCAGCAGGGAGCAGAGCAGAGCCAACACGGAGCAGAGCAGAGCCAACACGGAGCAGAGCAGAGCCAACACGGAGCAGAGCAGAGCCAACACGGAGCAGAACAGAGCAGAGCCAACACGGAGCAGAACAGAGCAGAGCCAACACGGAGCAGAACAGAGAAGAGCCAACACGGAGCAGAACAGAGCAGAGCCAACACGGAGCAGAGCCAACACGGAGCAGAGCCAACACGGAGCAGAGCCAACACGGAGCAGAGCCAACACGGAGCAGAGCAGAGCCAGCACGGCGCAGAGCAGAGCCAGCACGGAGCACAGCCAGGACGGAACAGAGCAGCACAGAGCAGAGCTAGCGCAGAGCCTGCAGCCCCAGCACAGCGGTAAGACACCACCGGATTATAAAACAGACCCCATATATGTTTTTGTTTTACCTTTTTTATCCTCTGATTTTGGGGTGCATCTTATAAAACGAAAAATACTATATATATAATAAATAATAGGACAATATATCGGCAGCCGCCATCTTACCTCTTTCTGCAACTTGGGGAAAATTAATTGGTCCAGGATATTATCCAGAATCCAAACCGGCAACAAGGGCACCCAGTTATCCAGGAAGTCCACCATAGGGGCGCAGTTTCGGGGCTGCCATTGTGAGATGATGTTTCTTAGGAATGGAAGCCAAGTGTCCCAAAGAAGTCTGCAAAAGGCAAAAAAAAGAAGATTTCAAGGTAGAAATGTCACCATGGACTCACCTGTGACCAGCTACACCTGGAAATACGATGGGACCAGTTTGGGGGTGGAATGTCTGGTCAATGGGACCCTAATAATCACATTTACAACACTATATGGGATTGGAGCAAAACAATTGCCGGACCCTGGTGTAGCAGACACAGGACTAGTCCGTGGCCTCCAGATCACAGCCCCGCGCGCCTCCTCCTATCTGCCGGTGGCTTCTCTGATTAGTAATACTGATCACAGCGATGATGTCGCACCGGCAATACTAATCAGATGAGGTACCACAGATGCCGGCGGGCGGGCGACGGTACACAGGGCTGTGGTTCGGGGGCCACAGACTAGTTATGTGGCTACTAGACCAGGGTCCTGCAACTCTGCTACGAGTGAATGATGATGGATGGCGTTTCACTTAGTGGTCTGTCACTAGAGAAGCCAGGACCTACCTGTGATAGGAGTCCATCGATGCGTCCTGCGCACTATGGGATAGGTGACCTTCCTCCAGGAGAATCTTCCATTGGCTCATGATGTCAATACCGTATAAAGGGTCCTAAACCATCAATCGATCAGAATTAGTCAGTTATTCGAAAATAACAAAAATACTGGCAGTGATCAAATATGGCGGCACGGTGGACATACTGCTATACTGTCCCGTGTCATGAATGTGCGAGTTATACCAAGACGGCACAATCACAGCAGCGGGACCGTTTGCCCCCCGTTCACTCACCCTCAGGGGGTTCCAGTCTTTTAGGTATTCTTTCATCAGGGGGTAGACGATGGCCATGGCCAGCTCGGTCTTCTCGGACATCTTGTATTCTTCGTAGTACTTGTCCTGCAGCATCTGGAAGACGCGTGCACACTCCTCCAGCGTGAGCGGATCGTCACAGCCCGGCTGCATCCTCCGCTCGCACTCCTCCACCGTCTTCAGGACCTGGCTCAGGTTATGGATGGCCCTGTCCTCGCGGGATAAGACTTCAGACAGTTTCTCCAGCTCGTGGGTGAGGTTCACGACCATGTCCCTCTCGTACTGCAGCTGCCGGTCGTTCTGGATGATCTCCTGCTCCGTCATCTCGATCAGCAGCTGCAGATTGTGCTCCAGCTCGGGCAGGACAAACCCCTGAGGCTTCTCCTCTTTTCCCCCGGCGGGGGTCTCGGCTGGGATGTTGTGTTTGTGGGAGATCTGGCTGTAGCTGTAATAGACTTTCTGCTCTCGCCCCGTCATATCGATCACCTGGGAAGGAGGAAAGCCGGGATTTATCAAAACGCCATATTGGTAAGAAGGTGATGCCGGAAACACGGGAGAGGGGCGACACTAAGTCAACTTAAAGGGAACCTGTCACCAGTTTTTTGCCCTATAAGCTGCGGCCACCACCACCGGGCTCTTATATACAGCATCTAACATTGTGTATATAAGAGCCCAGGCCGCTGCATACAACATAAAAAACACTTTATAATACTCACCTAATGGCCGCTGCGGTGGAGTTGGGTCAGATGGGCGTCTTCGTTCTCCGCTGCCGGCGCCGCCTCTTTCGGCCATCTTTGTCGTCCTTCTGTCGCCGGGGTCCATGACGGGTCCTACATCACCCACACGCGCCGACATTGAGGTCCTGCGCAGGCGCACTTTGATTTGCTCTGAGCAGGTCAGAGCAAAGTATTGTAGTGCGCCTGCGCAGGACCGGCGAGTGTGTATGACGTAGGACGCGTCATGCACCCCGGCTTCAGAAGGACGACAAAGATGGCCGAAAGAGGAGGCGCATGCATCGGACAACGGAGACAGCCCATATGGCCAACCGCGCGACCGTTAGGTAAGTACAGTGGAACCTCGCTTAACGAGTAACCCAGTTAACGAGAATTTCGCTTAACAAGCAAAGCTTTTGGTAAATTTGTAACTCGGTTTACGAGCAAGATTTGCTGTACGAGCAATATACTCACCGCACACACTTCCGGTTCCGTACATCCACCGCGCTCTGACCCGCTCTTGCAGTCCACACAAACACACACGCACGCACACACATACAGTATTATGCTGACCTTACCTTCCGTTCCACCGCCGGCCTGATGGTTCTTGTAGTCCGCCGGTGCAATGCGATGAGGGAGGAATCCTCGCGACGAACTACAGGACCCAGGAGGCCGGCGATGGAACAGAAGGTAAGGTGAGCATATGTGTACCTTTCGTTCCATCGCCGGCCTCCTGGGTCCTGTAGTTCGCCGATCCAGGCTGTGTATCGGCAAGCATAGCGACGAAGCAGGAACTTCCCCTGTCAAACGCTACTCAAAGGCAGCCCGCTGGCCAATCAGAGGCAAACTGCTCCTGCCTTTGACGTCAGCGCTCTGGGTGCGGAAGTTCCTCCCTCGTCGTGATGGTTGCCTGATACACAGCCCGTACCGGAGAACAGCAAGTCCCAGGAGACCGGCGATGGAACGGAATGTAAGGTGAGCATAATACAGTATGTGCGTGCTTGTGAGTTTGTGCGTGCTTGTGAGTGCGTGCTTGTGTGTGCTTGTGCGTGTGTGTGCGTGCTTGTGTGTGCGTGCTTGTGTGTGCGTGCTTGTGCGTGCGTGGAATGACAAAATAGGGGACCAGGATGGGACATTTAACACATTGTGGAACGAACTGTCTGCATTGCAATGATTTCCTATGGGAAATCTTGCTTTGCTGAACGAGTAACTTGGTTTACAAGCAGAGTCCCAGAACGGATTGTTCTCGTTAACCATGGTTCCACTGTATTATAAAGTGTTTTTTATATTATACCCCCGGCCTGGGCTCTTCTATACACCATGTTAGAATACTGTATATAAGAGCCCACTGGTGGTGGCCGCAGCTTATAGGCCAAAAAACTGGTGACAGGTTCCCTTTAAAGCTTTATCAGGTCATATACATAATCGCCTGTTCTGTTGCTTTGATGGGTCATCAATATGTGACGATTGGGACTGTGACCAGAACTCTGGAAGGAAGAGGCCATGATGCTTGTTCAGTCACCATCCCGAACTGTGCGCTCTCCAATGCTGCATCGGAGGAGCTCAGGGGATCATACATGTATCTGCCTGGATTTCATTGACGAGTGTTTTATGGGACAGAATTAGTAGTAGAGGCTTCTTCTGGGCCGGCTACTTAACATTGACAGGTCTCGCCCATAAGTACAAATAATCAGTGACCGGACAACTGAAGCGAAGACCGGACCTTGACTTGTGAGACTTCCTTCTGGGGCGCAGACATCGCCTTCCCTCCCATGCCCTTGGCTTTCAGCTCCTCCACCGTCTTGTAGGCATACTTCAGCTTCTTCTTGCCACCTCCTGGGTCTTTTCTCCATTGACTCAATTCTTTCTGAAATTCCTGGATATAACACAGGAGAAGAAAAATGTAGATTTAGAACTATATAAAAATAAAACGGAACATCCCGCGTTTCCAGCCTTCAGCGGACTCGTTACCGACCTTCTCCTCCTCTTCCTCTGAATCCACCGTAGGGAAGTCCTGCAGGGACTGCTTGGTTCTTTCGGAGCCGTACGCACCCACTGCGCCTTTGCCTTTTCTTTGCTTGGCCTCAATAGGCGCAATGATACCTGCGGGAAAATAATGTTCTTTTTACTCTTTTCATAACATATTAAAGTAGTGAGATATTGAGGACCTCTCAGGCCAATATCAGATCGGTGCAGATAAACCTCGTCATCATTAAAGGGAACCTGCCACCAGTTTTTTGACTATTAAACCCAAAGTGTCCCCTTCTGCAGCTCCTGGGCTGCATTCTATGAAGGTGCACCTCGTTGCGGACCCCCCCCCCTTCTTGCAGACCCCAAAAAGAACTTTATAAAATCCCACCGTGTTGTTTGCTAATGAGCTGTGATGGCCAGATGGGTGGGCTCTATTTCGACTCCTGTCCCTCCTTGTTTGCCATCCTCCTGTCATGGTTGACAAGGATGGCGCTGCAGTCATCATCCCACGCTGCTGTCCAAGTCTCGAGCAGCGTGGGATGACGACGAGCAGCGTGGGATGACGACGAGCAGCGTGGGATGACGACGAGCAGCGTGGGATGACGACGAGCAGCGTGGTATGACGACGAGCAGCGTGGTATGACGACGAGCAGCGTGGTATGACGACGAGCAGCGTGGTATGACGACGAGCAGCGTGGTATGACGACGAGCAGCGTGGTATGACGACGAGCAGCGTGGTATGACGACGAGCAGCGTGGTATGACGACGAGCAGCGTGGTATGACGACGAGCAGCGTGGTATGACGACGAGCAGCGTGGTATGATGACGAGCAGCGTGGTATGATGACGAGCAGCGTGGTATGATGACGAGCAGCGTGGGATGATGATGAGCAGCGTGGGATGATGACGAGCAGCGTGGGATGATGACGAGCAGCGTGGGATGATGACGAGCAGCGTGGGATGATGACGAGCAGCGTGGGATGATGACGAGCAGCGTGGGATGATGATGAGCAGCGTGGGATGATGATGAGCAGCGTGGGATGATGATGAGCAGCGTGGGATGATGACGGCGGCGCCATCCTTGTCAATCATGACAGGAGGATGGCGAACAAGGAGGGACAGGAGCCGAAATAGAGCCCACCCATCTGGCCAACACAGCTTATTAGGATACAACACGGTGAGATTTTATAAACTTTTTTTGGGGTCTGCAAAGATGGGGGGGATGGGGGGGGTCACCAACAAGGTGCACCTTCATAGAATGCAGCCCAGGAGCTGCAGAAGGGGACACTTTTGGTTTAATAGTCAAAAAACTGGTGACAGGTTCCCTTTAATGATCCGTTACCTTGCGCGTTCTTCCCCAGGCCTCTCCCGGGGACGTAGCCCATCTTCTGCAGGAGCTTCTGCCCAATTCCCTTCGTGTGTTTCTCCCAGGAGCCAAAATCAGTCCCGGATCTGATTCCACCGGCAAATGTTTTCTGTAAAGGCTTAAAATTTCCACCCTGCAAAATGCAAAGAGGATGGAACAGATTTACTACACCCGATAGGAAGGCGTGACGTCAGATACACTCCTCTGAGCTCTGCCCCTGGGAGATTTCGGGAGCATTTGGAATAGAAAATCTTCCCCAAAATCAAATTCTTAAGATACTGGAAAACGTTGGGTCATTCTATAATTGATGCAGAAATGAATATATTTTAGAAGAAGCTCCTATATTTCACAGAATCGTGTATGTGACCCCCTAATAGGGTGCGGGGACGTCACCCCCTCAACTAGCCAGAGCACAGGTCTGGCAGATATGACCACTGATGTCTAACATGGCCGCCTAGTCAGATTAAAGGGTTTTTGCCACCGAATCTGAGAGCAGCATAATGTAGGAACAGAGACCCTGATTCCAGTGATGTGTCACTTACTGGGCTGCTTACTGTAGCTTTCATAAAATTACAGTTTAATCAGCAGGAGATTATCATTACAGGACTACTTGACATGCTGCAAGTAGTCCAGCATATTCATGAGCTCTGTATAACTGCTAGATCTGCAGCAGAGAAAACATTGATTTTATCAAAATAACAGCAACCAGCCCAGTAAGTGACAAATCGCTGGAATCAGGGTCTCCGTCTCTACATTATGCTGCTCTCAGATGGGGGAGCAAAACCCTATTAACCAATTCCCTTAAAGCCAGCAGTGACAATCACGGCAGATTTTTCTCTGAAGCGGTGGATTACCAGGGTGCTTTGTTCTAGGAGGGGGGGAATCTTCTATTTAGGACAACCCCTTTAAGACGTTCTGACATGATAAGTGACGCACCGTTCTCAGCTTCTTTGGCTGGAATTCCTCCACTTTCGGCGCGGTCTCGTTCTCGGAGTCGCTGTCGGATTTCTCTTCGGCTGCAGGCTTGCGAATCCCAGCGCTGATGAAATTTACCGGTGCGGAGTAATCACGAGCCCTGAGGAAGACAGAACCGTACGAGGTGATACACGCCGAGCCCCTTCAATGTACAGTTATACAGGAAGCATTGGGAATGTGGGAGCATCCGCGAACTACAAGCATCAGCATGCCCTGTGCCAAAACATCACTACTGTATGGGGCTGCGTGCAGATTGGATGAAGGCAGATGCCTTTAGTAAGTGCAAGTCTGCAGCCGATCAGCAGAAGCGGAGGCGGCAGCACAAAGCACCGACACTGCGCAGATAGGGGGCGGATAGGGGTATGTATTTATTCTTTAAAAGCCACCTTGGCCTATTGAGAAATCTTTTAAGAAAAGTGGCCATTCCCTTTAATGTGGTATCCAGCCTAAATCCATCTCCTATCTGCTAGATGGATGGGAAATGGCAGAGTGATGGATTGCTGCTGCACACCACTGACTGCAGCGGACCCTCCATCCCCGGGGTCCACAGCTCACACCTCACCAGGCTAATGGTCACCACCGACACAGTGGACCTCATACATAACGCCGGCCCGCGGACCCCTGTAATCTCATGATGAACACCTATACAGTGTCCATATACGGTAATGTGATCCATATATACAGTATATTTTATATATTACACACACACATATACATACATACGCACACACATACAGTTAGGTCCAGAAATATTTGGACAGTGACACAAGTTTTGTTATTTTAGCTGTTTACAAAAACATGTTCAGAAATACAATTATATATATAATATGGGCTGAAAGTGCACACTCCCAGCTGCAATATGAGAGTTTTCACATCCAAATCGGAGAAAGGGTTTAGGAATCATAGCTCTGTAATGCATAGCCTCCTCTTTTTCAAGGGACCATTGTAATCAATGAAGTAGTTAAAAGGTCTGGGGTTGATTACAGGTGTGTGGTTTTGCATTTGGAAGCTGTTGCTGTGACCAGACAACATGCGGTCTAAGGAACTCTCAATTGAGGTGAAGCAGAACATCCTGAGGCTGAAAAAAAAGAAAAACTCCATCAGAGAGATAGCAGACATGCTTGGAGTAGCAAAATCAACAGTCTGGTACATTCTGAGAAAAAAGGAATTGACTGGTGAGCTTGGGAACTCAAAAAGGCCTGGGCGTCCACGGATGACAACAGTGGTGGATGATCGCCGCATACTTTCTTTGGTGAAGAAGAACCCGTTCACAACATCAACTGAAGTCCAGAACACTCTCAGTGAAGTAGGTGTATCTGTCTCTAAGTCAACAGTAAAGAGAAGACTCCATGAAAGTAAATACAAAGGGTTCACATCTAGATGCAAACCATTCATCAATTCCACAAATAGACAGGCCAGAGTTACATTTGCTGAAAAACACCTCATGAAGCCAGCTCAGTTCTGGAAAAGTATTCTATGGACAGATGAGACCAAGACCAACCTGTACCAGAATGATGGGAAGAAAAAAGTGTGGAGAAGAAAGGGAACGGCACATGATCCAAGGCACACCACACCCTCTGTAAAACATGGTGGAGGCAACGTGATGGCATGGGCATGCATGGCTTTCAATGGCACTGGGTCACTTGTGTTTATTGATGACATAACAGCAGACAAGAGTAGCCGGATGAATTCTGAAGTGTACCGGGATATACTTTCAGCCCAGATTCAGCCAAATGCCGCAAAGTTCATCGGACGGCGCTTCATAGTACAGATGGACAATGACCCCAAGCATACAGCCAAAGCTACCCAGGAGTTCATGAGTGCAAAAAAGTGGAACATTCTGCAATGGCCAAGTCAATCACCAGATCTTAACCCAATTGAGCATGCATTTCACTTGCTCAAATCCAGACTTAAGACAGAAAGACCCACAAACAAGCAAGACCTGAAGGCTGCAGCTGTAAAGGCCTGGCAAAGCATTAAGAAGGAGGAAACCCAGCGTTTGGTGATGTCCATGGGTTCCAGACTTAAGGCAGTGATTGCCTCCAAAGGATTCGCAACAAAATATTGAAAATAAAAATATTTTGTTTGGGTTTGGTTTATTTGTCCAATTACTTTTGACCTCCTAAAATGTGGAATGTTTGTAAAGAAATGTGACAATTCCTACAATTTCTATCAGATATTTTTGTTGAAACCTTCAAATTAAACGTTACAATCTGCACTTGAATTCTGTTGTAGAGGTTTCATTTCAAATCCAATGTGGTGGCATGCAGAGCCCAACTCGCCAAAATTGTGTCACTGGCCAAACATTTCTGGACCTAACTGTACATATAGTGTGTATATATATAGTGTGTGTATATATACGACGGCGTGTCGTTTCGCTAGGACTTAGCTTCCACTTTGCACTGGGCCCGTGGAAGCTAAGTCCTAGCGAAACGGCACGCCGTCGTCCGGCGTTGTGTGGCTTGTCTCACCCTCCCCACTGTCTGTACCTTCATGTTTCTTCTGAAATAAAGACGGAGTGATACGGTGATCATCTTGGAGTGCGACTCTCTTTCTCCCTTGGATTAATTGTGGCTTACACCGTGAGTCTGCACCAGGATCCCCTCCATGGCTTATTGGGGCTTAAACAGCTGAACATACAGCAATACGCGGAGTAGGCGGTGCACGTGGACTCTTACTTCTACTAAATATATTTATATATATATATATATATATATATATATATATATATATATATATATATATATATATATATATATATATATATATATATATATATATATATATATATATATATACACACACACACATACATATACACATATATATATATATATATATATATACATATATACATATATATATATATATATATATATATATATATATATATATACACACACATATATACTATATACACACACACGCTATAAAATGATGCCCACCAGTCAACCCATAAAGGGATTCTGTGGTTCACTATCACTGGGTGCAGCAATGACAACTCATTTCAGTGCTTGTGACCACTGCAGTCAATCACTAGCTGCAGTGGTCGCATCACACTGGTCAGGATGTCATCTCTGCAGCAGAATATAAAGATGTGATGTTGTAAAAAAAATATTTCTTTTTAAGAGATGAGCGGATTGATTTGAGGGTCTCCGGTCCGGCGTCCAGGTCAGTTGCAGAGAGGATATCGCTCCAGCCCTGGATAATCTAACGCTGCGCCGAGGACGCAGAGAGGTAAGAGATTGTCAACCGCCAGGTGCCACCGACCTCAGACGCTGCACCAGAGTCCTGTGGCTTGAGCCGCTCATCTCTAGTACTATTTGTACTTGCAATGCAATGTAAGTTATTTAAAAAAGCATAACCCCCAATATATCTGCACCCCATAGCTCCGGGGGGAGGAAGAGAGTATTGGAGTACACAGGTTACTGGTAACATGCTAGGACCCCTGTCTGCATATTGGGGTCACTGATAACATGCTAGGGCCCGTCTACATATTGGGGTCACCGATAACATGCTAGGACCCGTCTGCATATTGGGGTCACCGATAACATACTAGGACCCGTCTACATATTGGGGTCACCGATAACATGCTAGGACCCGTCTGCATATTGGGGTCACCGATAACATGCTAGGACCCGTCTACATATTGGGGTCACCGATAACATGCTAGGACCCATCTGCATATTGGGGTCACCGATAACATGCTAGGACCCGTCTGCATATTGGGGTCACCGATAACATGCTAGGACCCGTCTGCATATTGGGGTCACCGATAACATGCTAGGACCCGTCTGCATATTGGGGTCACCGATAACATGCTAGGACCCGTCTGCATATTGGGGTCACCGATAACATGCTAGGACCCATCTGCATATTGGGGTCACCGATAACATGCTAGGACCCATCTGCATATTGGGGTCACCGATAACATGCTAGGACCCATCTGCATATTGGGGTCACACCGAGGTCACTGATAACATGCAAGGACCCCGTCTGCATATTGGGGTCACATCGAGGTCACTGATAACATGCTAGGACCCCTGTCTACATATTGGGGTCACTGATAACATGCTAGGACCCGTCTGCATATTGGGGTCACTGATAACATGCAAGGACCCCTGTCTGCATATAGGGGTCACCCCGGGGTCACTGATAACAAGCTAGGACCCCTGTCTGCATATTGGGGTCACTGATAACATGCTAGGACCCCGTCTGCATATTGGGGTCGCACCGGGGTCACTGATAACATGCAAGGACCCCTGTCTGCATATTGGGGTCACTGATAATATGCAAGGACCCCTGTCTGCATATAGGGGTCACCCCGGGGTCACTGATAACATGCAAGGACCCCTATCTGCATATTGGGGTCACTGATAACATGCTAGGACCCCTGTCTGCATATTGGGGTCACTAATAACATGCAAGGACCCCTGTCTGCATATTGGGGTCACTAATAACATGCAAGGACCCCTGTCTGCATATTGGGGTCACTGATAACATGCTAGGACCCCTGTCTGCATATTGGGGTCACTAATAACATGCAAGGACCCCTGTCTGCATATTGGGGTCACTAATAACACGCAAGGACCCCTGTCTGCATATTGGGGTCACCCCGGGGTCATGTGACTGGGTGGCTGGCGCTGCACTCACTTCTTGCCCCCGAAGCTCGGCCTCTCGTCATCGGAGTCCCGCTCGGCCCACACCCCGTAGGTGGCCTCCTCCTTGGTCTGCCAGTGCTTCCGCCGGTTGGGGTTGAACTCGTTCTGGATGTCCCAGTCGGTGATCTGGAAGCTTTCCATCTCCACGCCATCGCTGTCCTCATCTTTACCGTAGAGGTGCGACATCGACATGATGATCTGCGGAAAACAGAGGGAGAAGACCTGAGAACGGGGGCCACAGTGAAGACCCCTCCAATACAAAATACCAAGGCTGTGTCATGTGATTCAAGCCAATGACGTCTTGGCCCCTGGTGAACACAAACCACAAGAAGTCATATAGGAGTGAATGACCGACCATGAAGCTGAAGCCTGAAGTGTAGAGCATGGTGGATAACTCTGCCTACTGGGTTACATTTCAGTACACCGGCTGCGGACTCATTCTACACCGCAGTGATAATACTCCCCATGCAGAGCAACGGGGAACCGGAGCAGTTGTCATAGCTACCTGCGATCCGGTGCCGCGGCCTCTAACGCTGGAATCAACAAATCTACGGAAAGCAGCGAGGAACCGAGCACTAGCCCCGCCTCCATCAGTGACGCCGACGCGCAAGGCATTCCGGGAGTTGTAGTCTAGTACGAGTAGTTCCATGGAGATGTGAACTTTTCACGTTGCTAGTGGCTGAACTGCTGAGACTTGTAGTTTTATTAAAGTGATACATTTATTGGGGTCTGTATTTGTTTAGGGGATCTGTCTGGGGTCTGTATATGGGTTTTGATTTTTTTCAAGGGGTCCAATCAAGATCTGTATATTTATTCAGGGGGTCTGCGTTCAATAGTGGGGTTGGTCTGGGGTCTGTATTTGGTTATGTGGGTCTGGTCTGGGGTCTCTGATTGATTGGGGGTCTAGTCTGGGGTCTCTGATTGGGGGTCTGGTCTGTAGTCTCTGGGGGTCTGGTCTGGGGTCTCTGATTGGAGGTCTGGCCTGGGGTCTCTGATTGGGGGTCTGGTCTGTAGTCTCTGGGGGTCTGGTCTGGGGTCTCTGATTGGGGGTCTGGTCTGGGGTCTCTGATTGGGGGTCTGGTCTGGGGTCTCTGATTGGAGGTGTGGCCTGGGGTCTCTGATTGATTGGGGGTCTGGTCTGTGGTCTCTGGGGGTCTGGTCTGTGGTCTCTGTTTGACTGGGGGTCTGGTCTGGGGTCTCTGTTTGATTGGGGGTCTGGTCTGGGGTCTCTAATTGGGGGTCTGGTCTGTGGTCTTTGATTGGGGGTCTGGTCTGGGGTCTGTTTCATTGGGGGTCTGGTCTGAGGGTCTCTAATTGGGGGTCTGGTCTGGGGTATCTGATTGGGGGTCTGGTCTGGGGTCTCTGCTTCATTGGGGGTCTGGTCTGAGGGTCAGTTTGTATTTAGGGGCTTAGATCTGGGTTCTGGGTTTGTGTAAGGGGTCTGATGTGGGTCTGTATTTTCTCAGGGCCTCTGGGCTATTTTCTTGGGCCTGGTCAGGGCCTGTGTTTGCTTAATGAGTAAGGTCAAAGGGTCTGTTTTTGTGTAGGGGGTCAGATCTGGGGTCCATATTTATTCTGAGTTTCTTATGCAGAATATTTGCTCACAGGGTCTGGTTTGGAGTCTACATTTATTTAGGGGGCTTTGTTTTGGCTCTGGGATTTTTTAATGAGTTTCACCTGGAGTCTCTATTCATTGGCTGTGGGTCAGTTTAGTGGCTTTATATGGGGTCTGTATTTGTTTAGCACATCTGGACTTTTGTCTATTTTCACATGGGGCAGGGATGTCATACTCAAAGACACAAAGGGCCAAAATTAAGAACTTAGACAAAGTCGTGGTCCAACCTAGTCACAGGCCCCACGTGGGCTCTGGGTGGCTTTTTGGCTTGGTCTGAGGTCTGCATTGCTACAGTCTGTATTTGCCTACGGAGTCTTTTTGAGGGGTTTGTATTTCTTTAGGGTGCCTGGTCTTGGGGCTAGGATTGTTTCATGGGTTTGATCTGGGGTCTGTAGTTATACATGGGCTCTGGGTTACTTTATTCGGCCTGGTCGTGGGTCTTTATTTATTCTTTGTCTCTGGGTTACTTTATTAGTCCTGGTCTTGGGTCTGTATTTATTCATGGGCTCTGGGTTTCTTTATTGGGCCTAGTCTTGGGTTTGTAGTTATTCATGGGGTCTGGGTTACTTTATTGGGCCTGGTCTTGGGTCTGTAGTTATTCTTTGTCTCTAGGTTACTTTATTGGTCCTGGTCTTGGGTCTGTATTTATTCTTTGTCTCTGGGTTACTTTATTGGGCCTGGTCGTGGGTCTGTGTTTATTTATGGGCTCTGGGTTACTTTATTGAGCCTGGTCTTGGGTCTGTATCTGTGTAAGGGCCAGATTTTGTCCGTGTTCATTCTGGGGAGTAGTGAAGTGACTCTATGCACTATTTTTGATTCTAATGACTTAGGTTGGGGGAGTTTCCTGTAGTAGTGGGTGAATGTTGGCGGTGATCCCGCTTTCTGCATGTTTCAGATTCTGCCCGATGTCACGTAAGCCTGATATTTCGCATGCACGATACGCTTCATATCAGTGGGACACGGAATAGAATATGATATAATATTACATAATGGATTTTATTACACATTAGTCATCTAATGGAAGAAATCTATGAGAATTTCTGTTTTCCATACTGGGAAGACGAGCAACAAAACTCCTCATTACACAAGACTGGGATCACACCCAGAATCAAACGCTAATTACACAGTCATTTGCATTATGGAGTCATACTCCTAATGAGCCCGTGATATTGTGAGTAGTAGTAAAATGTGTTTTGATGGAAGTGGTTTGTCCGGTTTTTGGCCCAGGAGACCTTCATCCTGTACGGCTTCGGAAATGGACGGGATCAAGACTAGTGACCTGATCCTTGGTGGTGAATCCACACTAGTAAAATTTCTGTGGGTTGGTCCACATCCAAACCTACCATGATCACTGCTGGTAAAGTGGGGACATTGACGTTCCACCCTGGGAAGACCCTAAATCTTACAGGAATGCCCACTTTTTGTGTGGGGTTTACATCACCCCCTTTCTTTTTTAGCCATGGAAACACCTCAAAATTCGGGACTGTTGGCAACTATGGTCACATCACTGGGTGGTTGTGACTTAAGGCAGGTGAGGAAGAGGAGTGGGTGCAATGCTCACACTATATTCTTGGGGTCTCTCACTGTTATGGTGGGCCCAAAACTGGCAGTGATAAGGAGTCACATAGCGGTCACTGTTTAGCCCCATTGTATATTGTTAACTGTCCCATCCGCCAATTTTGTGCCCTTTATAATACTGGCGTCTTCCTTTGTGGCCGGTGTACAGTTATGCCATCTCGAGCAGTAGGGATTGGGTACAACTGCTACCTATGCACCCAATATGGCTGCCTCCCTAGGTCCGGTAACTGTCACTGTACATGTAACCTATGTGCCGAAAATGCTGCCACCCTGTGCCGGAAATTCATCCATAGTCCACATGTGCCAAATAGAACACAACTTAGCTTTCATTCGGACCTAAACATTGGGGTTTCCATAGACAGGGCTACAGAGTCATCTGATAAAAAATATTATATGGGATCTGTTTTTTACACTCAAATCCCATGGGTAATGGGGTTGTAACGCTCACGGCTGGTGTAGGGGCAGCGAGCGGGATTAGTGGACCCACTGGCACAGGGTGACGGACACAGGGATAACGGGACAGGAGCTCAGAACCTGACAACTAACTAGGTAGCAGACTGGAGACTGACTGACTAACTAAGGTGTTGCGCAGGCACCTCCCCTAATGGGAGGGTGCATTAAATACACAGTGCCTGTCAGCCATAGGCTAAGAGGCATTTCTGGGAAATGGCACATCACCTTTTAAGAGTAGGGCCGGTATGTGTACCTGCGCCTCAGGTGCACTCCTGGGAACCTTGTGCGTCATGTACAGGCCCCAGGAGAAGAAGGAGGCAGCAGCACATGTGGATGGCCAGGGAAGGATGCGACATGGATACCGTAGGGTGCTCAGTAAGTTGGCATCTCTGCAGAGATGCCGATGCTACAGTGGGCCACTGTTCGGCTACCTAGCAGGTGCACTCCAGGGAACCCTGTGCGTCATGTACAGGCCCCAGGAGGCGAAGGAGGCAGCAGCACATGTGGATGGCCAGGGAAGGATGCGACACAGATACTGTAGGGTGGAAAGTTGGTGTCTGTGCACTGATGCTACAGTGGGCCACTGTTCGGCTACCTAGCAGGTGCACTAATATGGAAAATATTTGGCCATTATTAAGTCTCAACCTCCAAATCAATCCATCAGCACCCCATGATCACATCGCAGGGAATGGATAGAGGAATCCTTCTCACTATGTCTAACCGCTTAGATGCTGTGGCCATTATTGACACTGGTACATAGGGGGTACATTGCAGACTCTTCACAGCATTCATCCGGTTTGGATCAGCAGCACAACATGGACATCCACCACGAGATGGGCCACCACTTAGAAAAGAAGGCTTCCGAGTGATAGAACATGCACTATGGCACACCTAAAAACTCACTAAAAGGTAATGAACATTACAGGGGATTTATGGAATTTGGAGGCCTGGGCAGAAAAAAAGCAATTGAATCTTAGTTTATCAATAACTATAAAGTAACAAAATGTATAATTATGTAGTAAATGGTAAAAAACTGGGTTAACCTGTCACTGAACAATGGGTGGACGGTGGCAAACTCTACTTTAGTGACCAATGCCAGGCAGCTGCTGCCAAGTCAAGTAAAATAATAGGATTCTTTAAAAGAGGCAGAGATGCTCCATAACAAGAACATCGTTTTCCTCTTTATAAGTCACTAGTGCTGCCACACTTAGATACATGCTACAGTGTATAAAAAAGATGTCGGTGAGCTAGAGCGGGTACAAAAAAGAGCAACCAAGGTTATTAAGGGACGGGTGCACTGCAGAAGACGGGTTATCCAACTTCAGATTATTCAGTTTGGAAAAGCAAAGGCTTAAGGGCGATCTTATTACAATGTACAAATGTATGCATATGTAGAATGATATTTTTACACCTAGACCTGTGATGGTGACAACTGCCTACAGTGAGACATGGTGGTGCTGATGTCCTTACGTGGATCTGCTGGTGTTGGGAGCTATACGTCCTTGACGGTATCATAAATTCACAGATTTACTGCTCTATAGTGAAAGAGAAGATGTCGCCATCACTCCATGCCTTTGGTAGACGAGCACTTTACCAACAATGATACAAAACTCACATCTGCTACAATTCTGAAGAACAGGGAGAAAGTGATTGTTAGGTCGAGCGTCTCCAGATCTGACCCAA
Source organism: Anomaloglossus baeobatrachus (assembly GCF_048569485.1). Classification (NCBI taxonomy): domain Eukaryota; kingdom Metazoa; phylum Chordata; class Amphibia; order Anura; family Aromobatidae; genus Anomaloglossus; species Anomaloglossus baeobatrachus. The sequence continues at coordinate 17,741,869 of NC_134362.1, forward strand.
CCGGATGAAGAGACAAGATGTCATCACTCTCCATCCATCATCCAGGCGCTAAAAGAGCCCGATCTGAAAAATGCAAGAAGGTGGATGTAATTTGTCACTAACTTGTTCATTCATTGAAAAAGTATTCATACCCCATGAATGCTTCCGCATCTCTACACGTTACACCCCCAAAAATGAATTTTATTGAGATTTTATGTGGTACAAACACTAAGTAGCAAGTGTTTGTGAAGTGTAAAGGAAATGATACAGGGTTTCCTAAATATTTTAAAAATATAAAACTGAAAATTGTGACTTGCGTTTGTATTCATCCCCCGGAGTCAGTACTTTGTAGGGCTACCTCTCTCTGCCTTGCATTAGTATTCATCCCCCGGAGTCAGTACTTTGTAGGACCACCTTTCTCTGTCTTGCATTAGTATTCATCCCCCAGAGTCAGTACTTTGTAGGACCACCTCTCTCTGCCTTGCATTAGTATTCATCCCCCGGATTCAGTACTTTGTAGGACCACCTTTCTCTGTCTTGCATTAGTATTCATCCCCCGGAGTCAGTACTTTGTAGGACCACCTCTCTCTGCCTTGCATTAGTATTCATCCCCCGGAGTCAGTACTTTGTAGGACCACCTTTCTCTGTCTTGCATTAGTATTCATCCCCCGGAGTCAGTACTTTGTAGGACCACCTCTCTCTGCCTTGCATTAGTATTCATCCCCCGGATTCAGTACTTTGTAGGACTACCTCTCTCTGCCTTGCATTAGTATTCATCCCCCGGAGTCAGTACTTTGTAGGACCACCTCTCTCTGCCTTGCATTAGTACTCAGCCCTTGAATTAGTACTTTGTAGGACCACCTTTCTCTGTCTTGCATTAGTATTCAGCCCCCAGTCAGCACTTTGTAGGACCACCTTTCCCTGTCTTTAGGGGTCTGTCTCTCCAGCTTTGCACATCCAGAGGTGACATGTTCCTCTTCTTTGGATGGAGACGTCTGATCAGCATTTCTCCCGTCTTGTCGCAGATTATCAATCAGATTTAGGTCTGTACTGTGACTGGACCTTTCACATGATCTGAACTAAACCCTCCATTGTAGGTCTACAGGATGTTGAGGGTTGTTGTCCTACTGGAAGGTGAACCTAAGCCACAGTCTCAATTCTTTTGCAGCCTCTACCAGGTTTTCCGCAAGAATTGCCCTGTATTTAACTCCATCCATTTTCCTCTGACCAGCTTCCCTGCCCCTGCTGAAGAAAAGCCTCCCCACAGCAGGATGCTGCCTCCACCATGTATGACGGTGGGGAGGGTGTTTTCAGTGTGATCTGCAGGGTTAGTATTCCGTCACACAGCGTTTTGCATTCAGCTCAAAAATGTCTCCTTTGCTCTCATCTGACCAGGCACCCTACAAAAGGGACCTCTTATAAACATGGTTTCAAAAATGTCTTTCTTGTTTCTTCCCCTTCTCCATAAAGGGGGACATAAAGGACAGACTTTTTCCTTGTGTCCTTTCTCATTATTGCACATAACCTAATTTATGGACATCTATGGATTGATTTCTTTACCTGTGTAGATTGGATAGGTTGTTACCGACATCTAGTGAGAATTTTATGTGAATAGCTGCTTTAGAAATATATTTTCTTAAAAAATTGGTGACGTGTTCAATACTTATTTCATTGTATCTCTCTGCAGCTGAGCATTAACACAGATTACAGGCAGTGGAAAAACTGGATGAGCGAGGGAGCCGGAGGCTAATGGCAATATAATTATTTTCATCCTGTAATCAGGACTTTGTATAATAATATAATAATGTGAAGCAGCATGAAGCTATTACTACAATGTGTGACGCGTCTTCCCATATTTGTGAGTGCACATTCCCGGGGTCAGTAATCACAGAGGAATTAGGCGGCCCGGATGGGAACGTGAAGGGTGAACCATTACAAAAGTCCGTGATCGTCCGTCCGGGATCTGACGCTTCGCACTGATAACAGAACTGCTGTTGGTGTTGTTTCCCGCGCCTAATGAATATTATTTAGTGTAGATTTGCATGTACACTTTCACACATTTTTTTTTAATTTTTTAATTTTATTTTTTGCTCTCCATTTCTTTTTTTTCTCCCTCATTAGGTGTCTTAACGTCAGCATTTAATTTACTATTTAATTCATTAGGAAAATAAAAAAATAATCCCTGCGGTCCGCCCCGTGCCTCTGGGAATGGAGATGTGGCCGCACGTGCATCGTTCTCTCTATTAAGTTTTATGGACGTTCCAAATAATATATACAACAAGCACACACGACACATCCCTTTAATTGTACACCACGAGCATCCATAATGTACGGGTTAGGAAATCACCAATTAGCTACTGTATGTCCCTATTATTCCCTGCATGATAAAAAGTCATTAAATGATCCATTTGGCCACATTTATTTTTGGAGAAGGTGGTTCTGAGTCCAAAATGCCTAATATTACCAGTACTAATAGACATTACAGGGGTTGTGCACTACTAGGCGATCTCTGCTTAATCACTTCCGTGCCCTATACAGTTAGGTCCAGAAATCTTTGGCCAGTGACACAATTTTCGCGAGTTGGGCTCTGCATGCCACCACATTGGATGTGAAATGAAATCTCTACAACAGAATTCAAGTGCAGATTGTAACGTTTAATTTGAAGGTTTGAACAAAAATATCTGATAGAAATTGTAGGAATTGTCACATTTCTTTACAAACACTCCACATTTTAGGAGGTCAAAAGTAATTGGACAAATAAACCAAACCCAAACAAAATATTTTTATTTTCAATATTTTGTTGCGAATCCTTTGGAGGCAATCACTGCCTTAAGTCTGGAACCCATGGACATCACCAAACGCTGGGTTTCCTCCTTCTTAATGCTTTGCCAGGCCTTTACAGCCGCAGCCTTCAGGTCTTGCTTGTTTGTGGGTCTTTCCGTCTTAAGTCTGGATTTGAGCAAGTGAAATGCATGCTCAATTGGGTTAAGATCTGGTGATTGACTTGGCCATTGCAGAATGTTCCACTTTTTTGCACTCATGAACTCCTGGGTAGCTTTTGCTGTATGCTTGGGGTCATTGTCCATCTGTACTATGAAGCGCCGTCCGATCAACTTTGCGGCATTTGGCTGAATCTGGGCTGAAAGTATATCCCGGTACACTTCAGAATTCATCCGGCTACTCTTGTCTGCTGTTATGTCATCAATAAACACAAGTGACCCAGTGCCATTGAAAGCCATGCATGCCCATGCCATCACGTTGCCTCCACCATGTTTTACAGAGGATGTGGTGTGCCTTGGATCATGTGCCGTTCCCTTTCTTCTCCACACTTTTTTCTTCCCATCATTCTGGTACAGGTTGATCTGTGTCTCATCTGTCCATAGAATACTTTTCCAGAACTGAGCTGGCTTCATGAGGTGTTTTTCAGCAAATGTAACTCTGGCCTCTCTATTTTTGGAATTGATGAATGGTTTGCATCTAGATGTGAACCCTTTGTATTTACTTTCATGGAGTCTTCTCTTTACTGTTGACTTAGAGACAGATGCACCTACTTCACTGAGAGTGTTCTGGACTTCAGTTGATGTTGTGACCGGGTTCTTCTTCACCAAAGAAAGTATTCGGCGATCATCCACCACTGTTGTCATCCGTGGACGCCCAGGCCTTTTTGAGTTCCCAAGCTCACCAGTCAATTCCTTTTTTCTCAGAATGTACCCGACTGTTGATTTTGCTACTCCAAGCATGTCTGCTATCTCTCTGATGGATTTTTTCTTTTTTTTCAGCCTCAGGATGTTCTGCTTCACCTCAATTGAGAGTTCCTTAGACCGCATGTTGTCTGGTCACAGCAACAGCTTCCAAATGCAAAACCACACACCTGTAATCAACCCCAGACCTTTTAACTACTTCATTGATTACAGGTTAATGAGGGAGACGCCTTCAGAGTTAATTGCAGACCTTAGAGCCCCTTGTCCAATTACTTTTGGTCTCTTGAAAAAGAGGAGGCTATGCATTACAGAGCTATGATTCCTAAACCCTTTCTCCGATTTGGATGTGAAAACTCTCATATTGCAGCTGGGAGTGTGCACTTTCAGCCCATATTATATATATAATTGTATTTCTGAACATGTTCTTGTAAACAGCTAAAATAACAAAACTTGTGTCACTGTCCAAATATTTCTGGACCTAACTGTATTACATAAAAGCAGCCAATAATCACCATGTAATGGCGCCATTCCTGCAATGTCAGCGCCGCTATTTACAGGGCATTACATGACAGTATTGTGACATGTGACCATCGCAGCTAATCAGTGGCTACTCTGCAGCTCATTCCCCTCTGACAAAATAGTAATGGCTGCAGGTGATCAGTGGCTGCTGATTAGCTGCAGCGGTCACGTGACCTGTGGGTAACAGTAATGGATAACCACTTTAAAATGTTATTTATGGAAAATGTGCATATATGTTGAAATTGGTAGGTTAGACCAACAATAGCCAACATTTATGTGCCTGAAATTTGATGTCAAAGCTCACCTCCTCCTCCTCCTCCTGTACAGTGACTCATAACACCTCTATATACAGTAGATCACACAGGATCCACCATTCACAATAGGTGATGTCACAGCTCACCTCCTCCTCCTGTTGTCAATGATTGATAACACCTCTATATATGATGGATAACAGAGGACCCACCATTCACAATAGGTGCTACCACAGCTCACCTCCTCCCCCTCCTGTACAATGACTGATAACACCTCTATATACTAAATAACACAGGATCCACCATTCACAATAGGTTATGTCACAACTCACCCCTCCTCCTCATGTACAATGACTCATATTTTTTTGTTTGTACAGGATACAGCCAGGCCCCTTTCTGTTGGGCCTTGCATTGTAGAGTGTCTGTCCGTGCATGATATACAGTGGAGTACGGCTTGGCAGCCCGCCTGATCTTATAGAAGGGCGTTACCTAATAGGCTGCGGGTTTGTGACTGTGTCATCTGCATGTGAACAGCGCTCTATGCAAGCCACTTGTGTGCAGTTTTATCATCTAGCAGTCACCTCCCCTCCATTCCATGAAGGTGTGTGTGTGATCTGCTTCTCCTGCACCTGTGATGCCTTCACTTAGTGGGGGTTTAGCTGTATCCTGCTAGAGCATCAGTTTTTGGCCAGGGCGATGTACACACTGCAGCCCAACTTGCTGTGAGTAATACTTGATTTTTGGAGGACATTATCCTCTTATTGTTGCTTTTTTTATATTTAGTGTAGGGACCTACAGACATGAGGTCCCTTGACGAGGGTGTAGGCTTACGTTTTATGGCCATAAATACCAACAAAAACCTCATATTTTTTTGTTTGTACAGGATACAGCCAGGCCCCTTTCTGTTGGGCCTTGCATTGTAGAGTGTCTGTCCGTGCATGATATACAGTGGAGTACGGCTTGGCAGCCCGCCTGATCTAATAGAAGGGCGTTACCTAATAGGCTGCGGGTTTGTGACTGTGTCATCTGCATGTGAACAGCGCTCTATGCAAGCCACTTGTGTGCAGTTTTATCATCTAGCAGTCACCTCCCCTCCATTCCATGAAGGTGTGTGTGTGATCTGCTTCTCCTGCACCTGTGATGTCTCCACTTAGTGGGGGTTTAGCTGTATCCTGCTAGAGCATCAGTTTTTGGCCAGGGCGATGTACACACTGCAGCCCAACTTGCTGTGAGTAATACTTGATTTTTGGAGGACATTATCCTCTTATTGTTGCTTCTTTTTATACTCATGTACAATGACTGATAACACTTCCATATACAGCTGATAACACAGAATCCAGTATTCACAATAGGTGATGTCACAGCTCACCTCCTCCCGCTGTCCAATGACTGATAACACCTCTATATACTGTAAATAACACAGGATCCACCATTCGCAATAGGTGATGTCACAGCTCACCCCCTCCCCCTCCTGCACAATGACTGATAACACCTCTATATATGGTGGATAACACAGGCCCCATCATTCACAATAGGTGATGTCTCAACTCACCTGTCCTCCTCCTCCTGTCCTATGGCTGATAACACCTCTATATACAGTACAGTAGATAAAGCAAGATCAACTCCTCCTGTACAATGAATGATAACACTTTTAAAGTAGATAACAGGATCCATTATTCACAATAGATGATATCACAGCTGACCTCCTCCTCCTCCTCCTGTACAATGAATGATAACACTTATAAAGTAGATAACAGGATCCACCATTAAAAATAGATGATATCACAGCTCACCTCCTCCTCCTGTAAAATGACTGATAACACCTCCATATAGGGTAGATAACACAGGATCAACCATTCACAATAGGTGATGTCACAGCTCACCTCCTCCTCCTGTACAATGACCTCTGCATTGGTTACAGAGCATGCCAACAATACACATAGGCATCCTCTGTAGATTACAGTGCAGACCAGGCTCTATGTCACTGCTGTTAAGCTATCTCTCTGTCCTGGTAATAGCAGCTCAGGTACGATGACCGCCCCCCATAATCACGTATAAAAAAATAGAATCATTATTATTTATTATTATAGCGCCATTAATTCCATGGCGCTTTACAAGTGAAAGAGGGTATACGTACAACAATCATTAACAGTACAAGACAGACTGGTATAGGAGGAGAGAGGACCCTGCCCACGAGGGCTCACAGTCTACAGGAGGAGAGAGGACCCTGCCCGCGAGGGCTCACAGTCTACAGGAGGAGAGAGGACCCTGCCCACGAGGGCTCACAGTCTACAGGAGGAGAGAGGACCCTGCCCGCGAGGACTCACAGTCTACAGGAGGAGAGAGGACCCTGCCCGCGAGGGCTCACATTCTACAGGAGGAGAGAGGACCCTGCCCGCGAGGGTTCACAGTCTACAGGAGGAGAGAGGACCCTGCCCGTGAGGGCTCACAGTCTACAGGAGGAGGAGGACCCTTCCCATGAGGGCTCACAGTCTACAGGAGGAGAGAGGACCGTGCCCATGAGGACTCACAGTCTACAGAAGGAGAGAGGACCCTGCCCGCGAGGGCTCACAGTCTACAGGAGGAGAGAGGACCCTGCCCACGAGGGCTCACAGTCTACAGGAGAGAGGACCCTGCCCGCGAGGGCTCACAGTCTACAGGAGGAGAGAGGACCCTGCCCGCGAGGGCTCACAGTCTACAGGAGGAGAGAGGACCCTGCCCGCGAGGGCTCACATTCTACAGGAGGAGAGAGGACCCTGCCCGTGAGGGTTCACAGTCTACAGGAGGAGAGAGGACCCTGCCCTCGAGGGCTCACAGTCTACAGGAGGAGGAGGACCCTTCCCACGAGGGCTCACAGTCTACAGGAGGAGAGAGGACCCTGCCCGCGAGGGCTCACAGTCTACAGGAGGAGAGAGGACCCTGCCCACGAGGGCTCACAGTCTACAGGAGGAGAGAGGACCCTGCCCGCGAGGGCTCACAGTGTACAGGAGGAGAGAGGACCCTGCCCGCGAGGGCTCACAGTCTACAGGAGGAGAGAGGACCCTGCCCGCGAGGGCTCACAGTCTACAGGAGGAGAGAGGACCCTGCCCGCGAGGGCTCACAGTGTACAGGAGGAGAGAGGACCCTGCCCGCGAGGGCTCACATTCTACAGGAGGAGAGAGGACCCTGCCCGCGAGGGCTCACAGTCTACAGGAGGAGAGAGGACCCTGCCCGCGAGGGCTCACATTCTACAGGAGGAGAGAGGACCCTGCCCGCGAGGGATTACAGGGGATGGGTGAGAGTACAATAGGTAAGGACAGAGCTGGTTGCGCAGTGGTGTACTGGACTGAGGGTTATTGTAGGTTGTAGTATTGTTGGAAGAGGTGGGTCTTCAGGTTCCTCTTGAAGCTTCCACGGTAGGGGAGAGTCTGATGTGCTGGGGTAGTGAGAAATCTTGTACGCGATTGTGGGAAGAGGAGATGAGAGGGGAGCAGAGAAGGAGATCTTGTGAGGATCTGAGGTTGCGTGCAGGTAGGTACCGGGAGACTAGGTCACAGATGTAGGGAGGAGACAGGTTGTGCATGGCTTTGTGTGTCATGGTTAGTGTTTTGAACTGGAGTCGTTGGGCGATGGGAAGCCAGTGAAGGGATTGGCAGAGTGGCGAGGCTGGGGAATAGCGAGGGGACAGGTGGATTAGGCGGGCTGCAGAGTTTAGGATAGATTGCAGGGGTGCAAGAGTGTTGGAAGGGAGGCCACAAAGCAGGAGGTTGCAGTAGTCGAGGCGGGAGATGATGAGGGCATGCACTAATGTTTTTGCTCATTTTTGGTTAAGGAAAGCATGGATTTGGGAGATATTTTTGAGTTGTAGTCGCATGAGGTGAAGAGGGCTTGGATAAAAGAATAAAAAATTCTACAATAAAAACTGATTTGAAAAAGAAAAATGTTGATTATCTGGTTTTAACTATTAAAGATAATATGAGTGGTGCAGTCCCCTTAAGCCGGCTTAAGGTCGCTTATCCTCCCTGCCCAGTTCTGAGTCCCTATAAAGCTGCGGGGAGGAGCGGGACATTCTCCGCTGTGAGAACACAAATCTTTGGGTGTTACAAGATACACATCCTACTGGTCACATCGGCCGTCCTCTCATGTCTATGGGACCTTGACTGGCCCTTGATGGACAATGTTGGCTGTAAGAGGGATTGGGCATATCGGATTTCAACATGTTTGACCCTTTGAGATGAGTTGTCCATCAAGTGCTTATTCCCATCCCCCCACTGAGATGCATATGCATGCTTATGGTCCAGTGGGAGCCAACAAAAAAAAAATCTTGCAAGCCTCTGTGCGAAATCAGAGATGTACAGAGTTACTATTGGCCTCCATAGACTTCTGTGGGTGTCATATAATGGAGCAAATATAAGGTAAATTAAAGGGAATGTATAGGATTGATATATTTATGACTTATATTTAATATAGTTCAATAATATCAGAGGCGGGTGCCAGACCACCCACCCATCAGTGGATATCTGGAGCTGGGGCTACGGGAAGTACCGACCGCTGCAGTTCAGCTGTCATTCATGTCAGTCCTAATAGTAGGTCATCAATAATTCAGTCCTGCACAACCTTAATGCCATGATGTGACTGTAGGATAGCAAGGGACAAGGGACTCCTATACTGTTCCTCATGGTAAGGGATCCTAGGCTATCCCTGTCCTCAGGATTACCCCTGATGGTGGAGATGTCTGAGTCTCGTGCCTTGCTATGCTCCTAAGTATATGTAAAGTGCTATGGAATAAATGGCGCTATAATAGTAAATAAATAATAATTATAATAAGTAAAGATAATCTGTCCACCCCCAGGGAAGGACTGGCCAGGAGTGTAAGGGAAAACAGTTTTAGAGAACAGGAATAGCTCAGTCACACTGCACACTACCAGGAAAAAACAGTGAGAAACTAAAGTGAAAAGCAAGTGAAGCAAGCTAACAACACAAAGATAAAAACCAAAACCGCTCACAACAATATTACATACCAGACCAGAATAGACAAGCTATAGCTGGCACTACAAGAACAGTGCTGCCAGCAAATATAGGAGGAAAGTGAATATGATTGGTTCTCCCATAGCATGTGACTAAAGGAGATTAACAAGCTGACCAGCAGAGATTAACTATTGCTAGCCTGCCTAGGAACTACAAGTCTGTGAGTCAACGTCCGAGTCTCCCTGCGCTGATCACAGACATCCGAGGAGTTAGAAGACAGAGTGCTAGGATCTGGAGTTTGTAGGAGGCCAATGTAACGGGTGCCATATCATAAAAGTTGCCATGCTCCAAAATTCCTGCAGCTCACTCCAGTTACAGTAGGTGACCCCATGCCGTTTGCAAAAAATGTGTCTCATCTTGAATACAAATGATGCTCGTCACCTGCGTTACGTTCCTGATGCGCGGTGCGCCACTTCTCTTGTGTAATGTGCATTTGATGAATGCGTCGGTTTTGCCTTAATTTTTTCTTTGTATATTGATCTGAGCACAGACCTGTAGATAACAATTATAGAAATCACAGCCATCACTAATAGGATTACTAGTATCACGAGGTGCAGGGAGAGTATGTCGGCTTTAGTCACCATGTTCCTTATTTATGCACACTATTTCCTGTGACTTCTTGATGAAGAGCATACCCATTACAAACTTCGCAGACTGTCATGGTGGCATCAAGCTCTGTTCACATTGCAGATTCTGATACTTCGTCTGATGGTTTCTCAGGTGTCTGGGATCAACACAGGCAGACTCGGACGTCGACGTGCTGTGTGCTGATTCATAGACAGGCTACCAAGAGTTAATCTCTGCTAGTCTGTGGCGGGGAAGCCAATCACATGTGCTCCTCTCCTATTTAAGCTGGATGACATCTTCTACCCATGCCAGCTATAGTTTATTCTATGTTGGTCTGTGCAGTGTGGTGTCCCAGATGGTGAAAATTGTTCTGTTTGCTGTTGTGGAGTTTCCCCTGTTGTTTTGTAGCTTCCTCCCTGCTCTTGTTTTCCTCCTGAATCTCTTATTGTCTTTATCTTTGTGTGTGTTGTGTGACAGAGTTTTAGTTTTCCCTTGTCTGTCTTTATCTGTGGAATAATACATGTCTGGTCCCTCTCTGGCGGGAGGTGGAATCAGATCAGGACTAATCAGGAGCAAGGCCAGGAAGGAGACTCAGGCATCTCTATCATTGGGAGTATTCCTGAGATAAAGGATATCATAGAGTCCCCTAGCTTGAGAGACAGTAATGAAGCCCCGATTTCCCTATATTCCAAAGTCATTGTGACATAATGCCATATTCACTCCGTCCTTGGCCTATTTCTGAAAATATTTTCCAATTCCCTGCGACCTCTAGAGACTTCCTGACTCACGTAAGAGATGGTGACTCTCAGGGGCAGGAAAGTCTTCCGGAAAGTAGCGCTCCCTGAGTGTTTTCTGTGCTCGGTGTCGGGACTATTGGACTCCAGATGCACATTTTGTATTGGGAACAGGGTGTGACCCATAAAGGGGTGTGTTTCCAGTTTAAAAATTTCCCTATTTTCCCGAAGAAGAATTTCTAAAAGTTGGCAAGTGCTCTCCTGCGTAGACTAAGGTGCTCAGAGGTTTGCAGCTTAGAGGAACCATTGGAAGAAAAAAGTACCAAAGTATCAGCATTGTGCGATCTGGATTCCACGATGACTTATTCATCTCTACTCACCATCAGTACAAATTTAAGATTTATTTCTTTCCATATTGTTTTTCTATTTTTCTTAAGCAAAAGGAGAGTATGTCCCTTCTTTGAAGCGGCTTGTGATGGAATCATCTTCCAAACTAGGCAATGTCCAATCAAAAGGCTGCAAAAACAACGCTTCCGGAAAAAAATCTCTTCCAATAGGGATCTAAACTGCTCCAGAAAACTAAAAATTCCTCCAAAAACTCCCCAAAGAAGGAGCTTTTCCTGAAGCAGTTTTTCTGCTAGAAAAACTATTATTTTTGTCTGCCTCGAAAAACATTGTGCACACATACCGTACCATTAGCCTTACAGATTTTGCACTATGTTCACACTGAGTATTTTTATGAGTTTTTGTAGCAGAAACTCTCCAAAAACCAAGACGAGTTTAAACATCATGAGTTTTGATTGGAGAGTTTTGGTGTGTGCACATGACGTTCTTTAAAGCACCACTATAGTGGTTTTTGTAAATTCCCTTTTGGAGTGGTGGTTTAAATGTAAGTCCCCTGCCCCGTGTTATCCTCCCCTGCCGGCGTTTCATCTTTTTCCAGCGTCGCTCTGGTCGGTCTCTGAATATTTGTGACTTGCCGAGAGCTCCAGTCTTTCATGGAGCGCCGAGGTTACAACGAAATATAAGTCTATGAGAGACTCTTTCTGGCCTCGTTCTGGTGTCATCCTGGCCTTGTTCTGCTTTTGTTTTGGCCTTGTTCTGGTGTCTTGTCTTGGATTTGTTCTGGTCTCGTTCTAGTCTTGTTCCAGACACGTTCTGGCCTCGTTCTGGTCTCATTCTGGTTTCGTTCTGGCCTTGTCCTGGTCTTTTTCTGGCCTCGTTCTGGTCTTATTCTGGACACATTCTGGTCTCGTTCTGGCCTTGTCGTGGTCTCGTTTTGGCCTCGTTCTGTTCTTGTTCTGGACACATTCTGTTCTCGTTCTGGTCTTGTTCTGGCCTCGTTCTGGTCTTATTCTGGACACATTCTGGTCTTGTTCTGGCCTCATTTTGGCTTAATTCTGGTCTTGTTCTGGCCTTGTTCTGGTCTCATACTGGTCTTGTTCTGTCCTCTTTCTAGCCTCGTCTGGCCTCGTTCTGGCCTTGTTCTGGTCTCATTCTGGTCTTGTTCCGGACACATTCTGGTCTCTTTCTGGCCTCGTTTTGGCTTAATTCTGGTCTTGTTCTGGCCTTGTTCTGGTCTCATACTGGTCTTGTTCTGTCCTCTTTCTAGCCTCGTCTGGCCTTGTTCTGGCCTCATTCTGGTCTCGTTTTGGCCTCGTTCTGGTCTCATTCTGGTCTTGTTATGTCCTCTTTCTAGCCTCGTCTGGCCTTGTTCTGGCCTCGTTCTGGTCTCGTTTCGGCCTTGTTCTGGTCTCGTTCTGGTCTTGTTATGTCCTCTTTCTAGCCTCGTTGTGGCCTTGTTCTAATCTTGTTCTGGTCTCGTTCTGACCTCGTCCTGGCCTCGTTCTTGCGTCATTCTTCTGGCCAGTCCGAAGCTACAGTCACAAGATGGTACAGTGGGACCAGAGGGGCGTCAGTAACAGGTAAAGACACAATAAGGTAAATATATGCCATTGCTCAGGGGGTTTAGATTTAAAGCGCCACTCCAGCTCTACAAAAAAAAACACTGGAGTGGTGCTTTCAACTCAGGCGAGCCTAGTAAGCATTTTCAGTACTTCTTCCCTGTGTCAGTTCTTATTATTACACATCACTAATTAATTTATGGTTTGATTTCTTTGCCTGTGTGGTATATACAATCTTATGTTTATGGAGCATACAACGTTTGTATGTGGATACAGCAGTGTGCACTGTTTGTGCTTGCACAATACCTGTAACGTTGGCTCGGGAGGCAGGGTGGATGCGGCTCTCGATCCGTCTCTAGCTCAGGCGCCCTCCTTCTTTTATTGTGTCATGCTGTATAATCAGGATGTTTATTAGCTGCAATGTTTTACATACCGGAGCTGGAGGGAGGTGTATGTGTCACCTGTGCTATATATATGTCGTGTTCATTAACTTCAAAGAGTACACATCTGTCATCATGGCTGGACGATGTATGTATAGTGCTCCGATCCAGAAGGCTGGGAAGGAAGCCCAGGGTCCTCAGGTAATGATGCTAATTTACTAAACTTTTCTTTAAACCGTATATTATGAGTATTTTTATGGGTGAGTCAACTGCTTTTAGTGAAACTTCTTCAAAATAACACCCTAAAATAGACCACCCCTGATCTAGACCATATTTGATGATACAGGTTTGCTATCCCTATCCATACTGGACCTCTTAAAGTATAGTAGCTGACCACCCCTGATCCAGACCAGATTTTTCTATGTTAGGTTTTGGAATTCCTATCCATACTAAGACCTCTTACTTGAGATGACCACTGCCAATCTAGATCATATCTTTCGAAAATACATTTTGTAATCCATACCCATATTGGAGCTTTTCTATGAGATGACCACCACCAACCTAAACTGATCTTTCTAACATACATCTTGGAATCCATATCCATATTGGAGCTCTTGCACAAGATGACCACCACCAACCTAATTTGATCCTTCTAAGATACATCTTGGAATCTATACCCATATTGGAGCTGTTCTACAAGATGCCCACCACCAACCAAACTTGATCTTTCTAACATACATCTTGGAATCCATACCCATATTCGGGATCTTCTACGAGATGACCACCACCAACCTAACTTGATCTTTCTAAGATACATATTGGAATCCATATCCATGTTGGTCCTTTTCAATGATATGGCCACCAATGATCTAGACCTGATCTTTCGATGATACATCTTGATATCTCTATCCATGTTGGACCTCTTCAGTGAGATGACCTCATCTTTCAATGACAACGTTTGGAATTCCAAACTTACTGGACCTCCCCTCTTCTATGAGCTGACCACCATTGATCTAGACAAGGTATATCAATGATGTATTTTGGAAAATGATCCATACTAGACCTCCCCTCTTCTATGAGCTGACCAACATTGATCAAGACCAGGTATATGGACCTCCCCTCTTCTATGAGATGACCATCATTGAGCTAGACCAGGTGTATCGATGACGTATTTTGGAAAATGATCCATACTGGACCGTTTGAATGAGACGGTTAAACGTTTTTGGAATCTTTATCCATATTGTACCTGGATTTTGAAGATGACCTCCCTGGTGGCATATCTTCTAATTCTAAAATATATACAATGAGATAACTATAATCAAAGCACGGTGGTCTCCTCATGGAAGAAGGTGATCATATGTAAGAGATTACGGAATCCATATCGATCAGTCTGGTCTTGATCAGGAGCAGTCTTCGTTTTTTTAGATTGGTTTCACTGTTTTCACAATTGTCAGCTAAACATCAATTTAGACTAATCAGTCTTCTAGGTGATTGGTAGTTGTATCTCAGAGCCCTGTGTGGGTTCTTGTTTATGGACTATGTAGTACAATATTGCAATATAATGATTTATTGCTGATTCTTCACGGATCTTAAGTTGGATTTATGTCGCTAACTGCTCTACAAACAAACTAGTAATTTAAAGGGAGCAATACACATTGAGCAAGAAATCAGATCTGTGAGAACATGTTACAGGAGGAGCTGAGCAGATTAATTGTTTTCCAGGAAAACCTTCAGTAGAACTCGTATTTTAATCATATAAATCCCGTCTCATCCAGAGGTCCAGTGGTGGTCCTAATCAGAGACTGACCGCACACGGGAAGACATCACTGATAGGACCACCCACTGGACCTCTCAGCCTAATCTGATCACTTTATTTCTGATGGTAGAGATTCTTAGTAGGAAATATTGTAGAATTGTGATTGGTGGGGTCCACCGTAGCAAATCAAGAAAAGGATATTTGAAGTTTCAGCTGTACATCTGTCATTGAGATGATGCCATTTTGTTTGTTAACACATACAATACATGGCGATCACAAACATTTCCAATAGTACATGATCCCTTATGGGGGGGGAGGGGTCAAAGTGAGTTGAACTTTCATTATATCTTTCTGATGCCTAAACATAGTCTTATATACAGTGCTGGGTGGAGGTTGTAGCCCAACATTGGTATTAGTACATGAACCCCTTTTGTAGTATTGATGTGGCTGTCTCCATTTCCATCAAACATCCCTTTAGCTTTGAGCTTCAGACATGAATGATGGTAAGGATCTTTGCTAGCCATAAGGGAGGGCTGCTGGTGGAGACCTCTGAGGTTCTCAAGGTGTTGAATGTTCCATGTTCACTCATTATAATCCACTGCTGCTGGAGACCTCTGAGATTTTCCATCTGCTGGAGGTCCCATGTGCCCTCATTATAATCCACTGCTGGTGGAGACCTCCAAAGCTCTCCAGCTGTTGGAGGTTCTATGTGGCCTAATTGTAGTCCACTGCTGGTGGGGGCCAACAAGGTTCTCCAGGTGTTGGAGGTCCCATATGCACCCACTGTAATGTACTGCTGATGGAGACCTCCGAGGTTCTCCAGGTGTTGGAGGTCCCATGTTCCCTCATTGTAATCCACTGCTGGTGGAGACCTGCGAGGTTCTCCAGGTGTTGGAGGTCCCATGTACCCTGATTGTAATCCACTGCTGGTGGAGACCTGCGAGGTTCTCCAGGTGTTGGAAGTCCCATGTACCCTCATTGTAATCCACTGCTGGTGGATACTGCCAAGGTTCTCCACGTGTTGGAGGTCCCATGTGCCCTCATTGTAATCGACTGCTGTTGGAGACCTCCGAGGATCTCCAGGTGTTGGAGTTCCCATATATCCTCATTGTAATCCACTGCTGGTGAAGACCTCCGAGGATCTCCAGGTGTTAGAGGTCTCATGTGCCCTCATTGTAATCCACTGCTGGTGGAGACCTCCAAGGTTCTACAGGTGTTGGATGTCCCATGTGCCCTCAGTGTAAACCACTGCTGGTGGAGACCTTCGAGGTTCTCCAGGTGTTGGAGGTCCCATGTGCCCTCATTATAATCCACTGCTGGTGGAGACCACTGACATTCTCCAGGTGTTGGAGGGTATATGTGCCCTCATGTAATCCACTGCTGGCGGAGACCTTCAAGGTTCTCCAGGTGTTGGAGGTCCCATGTGCTCTCATTGTAATCCATTACTGGTGGAGACCGCTGACGTTCTCCAGGTGTTGGAGAGTCTATGTGCCCTCATGTAATCCACTGCTGGTGGAGACCGTCATAGTTCTCCAGGTGTTGGAGGTCCCATGTGCTCTCATTGTTTGTAATCCATTGCTGGTGGAGACCGCTGACATTCTCCAGGTGTTGGAGGGTCTATGTGCCCTCATGTAATCCACTGCTGGCGGAGACCTTCAAGGTTCTCCAGGTGTTGGAGGTCCCATGTGCCCTCATTATAATCCACTGCTGGTGGAGACCACTGACATTCTCCAGGTGTTGGAGGGTATATGTGCCCTCATGTAATCCACTGCTGGCGGAGACCTTCAAGGTTCTCCAGGTGTTGGAGGTCCCATGTGCTCTCATTGTAATTCATGCCGACAAATATTGTCTCCTTTGTTTAGATGGGACAATGGGAATGGCTGACAAATATCTATTACACGTAAAAGTGGTTAATTCTTCCCATTACCATACACATTCTATTGTTGTCCCAAAAATGTAGGCACCCAACAACATCAATGTCATGTGCACCCGATGTGTGTTCTTTACTGCATAGACCTAGATCTGCCCCCATGATGGGGCAATGAATAATTCCCTGTGTAAACAGAACATGCTGCATACTGACTGACATGTAATTAAAGGGCAATGACATCCCTCGGCATCCGTCTTATACACATGATGTCATGCTCAAATAATATTTTCTTATTTTTATCTTTGTGTTTGGAGACATCTAATTACTACTAGTGCTACACATCTGAGGACTGCTATCTGCGGCATGGCATTCCTTACAGCTGATGACCTGCCCTATTTACCCTCATTATTACCGAAATCACAATATTTGCTTGATTTAAGATAACGTGACTTTATATATGCTGGCTGTTGATGGGAAAATTTGGTTGTGATCAATATTCAAGGTGCCAATGGCAAAAGGAACATACATTAAAAAAATACATTATGTGCCCCCTCCAGGAGCTTTCCTGATCCTGACCTCCCATTCTACATCCATAGCATTAATATGAAGTTGCCCCCTCTCCCACTCTTCTGGGAAGGATTTGTATAAGATTTTGGAGCTGTCTGTGGAAATTTTTGCCCAATTACAATTACCGATTAAGATTTCCCATCACTGGAACTTGAGAGGTTGAGGCCAACCCCTGATAACAGCCCGGAGCATCATCCTCCTCCACCATCTGTACAGCGGGCACAATATAATCGAAGGATAATGTCCTCCATTTCCAAAACCCAGAGTCCTCCATCAGACACATATGGAGAAGTGCGATCCATCACTGCACAGAACACGTCTCCTCCAGAGTCCAGTGGTGGCGGGTTTACACTGCTCCATCTGATGTGCAGCATTGTGCTTGGTGATGTACAGCTCGGCATTGTGCTTGGTGATGTACGGCTCGGCATTGTGCTTGATGATGTACGGCTCGGCATTGTGCTTGGTAATGTACGGCTCAGCATTGTGCTTGGTGATGTACGGCTCGGCATTGTGCTTGGTGATGTATAGCTCGGCATTGTGCTTGGTGATGTACGGCTCAGCATTGTGCTTGGTGATGTACGGCTCGGCATTGTGCTTGGTGATGTATGGCTCGGCATTGTGCTTGGTGATGTACGGCTCGGCATTGTGCTTGGTGATGTACGGCTCGGCATTGTGCTTGGTAATGTACGGCTCGGCATTGTGCTTGGTAATGTACGGCTCAGCATTGTGCTTGGTAATGTACGGCTCAGCATTGTGCTTGGTGATGTATGGCTCAGCATTGTGCTTGGTGATGTATGGCTCGGCATTGTGCTTGGTGATGTACGGCTCGGCATTGTGCTTGGTGATGTACGGCTCAGCATTGTGCTTGGTGATGTACGGCTCGGCATTGTGCTTGGTGATGTATGGCTCGGCATTGTGCTTGGTGATGTATGGCTCGGCATTGTGTTTGTTGATGTACGGCTCAGCATTGTGCTTGGTGATGTATGGCTAGGCATTGTGTTTGTTGATGTATGGCTCAGCATTGTGCTTGGTGATGTACGGCTCGGCATTGTGCTTGGTGATGTACGGCTCAGCATTGTGCTTGGTGATGTACGGCTCGGCATTGTGCTTGGTGATGTATGGCTCGGCATTGTGCTTGGTGATGTACGGCTCGGCATTGTGCTTGGTGATGTACGGCTCAGCATTGTGCTTGGTGATGTACGGCTCGGCATTGTGCTTGGTGATGTACGGCTCGGCATTGTGCTTGGTGATGTACGGCTCAGCATTGTGCTTGGTGATGTACGGCTCAGCATTGTGCTTGGTGATGTACGGCTCGGCATTGTGCTTGGTGATGTATGGCTCGGCATTGTGATTGGTGATATATGGCTCGGCATTGTGCTTGGTGATGTATGGATATATCTGTTCGGCCATGAAGCCCCCAGTGGTCGCAGTGTTTGTGCTGCTGTTACCAGAGGAGGTCTGGACTCTGCAGTTATGGGGGGCAGCAGAGCCATTGTTATGTACAGTTGTAGGGAGAATTTTGTTTGTTTCTAAAGTTACATTTTGGCCACAATAATAGGGAGTAGTCCTCCAACCCTGCCAATAATTAGGAGGATTTTCAGCACTTTGCAATCTTGGTTGGCATTTACGACCTCGCCCACGATTCCTAGAAATGCCTCCGAGCGGGGAAATGTTGTGATGCAGCCGAGAAACATTTCTCTGAGATTAATTTATAAACCATTGTTTTATATGGACGGTCTCGGAGCACAGGCGCGTCCGCATGGCGGGAGGTGTATACAGCCTCATCACTGTATAATGGCAGTGCGGCACGTTATTACACACTTTGTGCTTAAATTCTTCATGATCTTTATGTATTCATTGCACAATTAGGCTTAATCTCCATAAAAAGGACACGAGGACAAAGACGAAGCGTGCGGCGACATCGCGGCAATTATTCCTTATGATCTCACCATCGCAATAGCGCCATCAAGAGGCAAGGGTCGGCATCTGGCCTTTGCCTATCAGCCCCTCCACTAATCACAGTATTAAAGGGAGGCTTTCATCAGAAACTGTATTTTTGCTTCAAGCAGGTTTTTCTGCTAACATTTTTTTATTTATTGGCAATGGTGTGTTTTGTTTTTTTTTGTTTTTTTTTTACATACCACAATATTTATTAAAGAAAAAAAAATGGAAGTCTTGTAAATCTCAGAGGCCTCTGGGGTTGTTTTAGACTTGAAAATTCACATGAACATTAGCATCTAATGAGCTTGCGTAAATGTCATTGTGAATAGAGGTGGAGGCGGTGAGCTGTGACATTTATTGTGACTGAAGGATCTTCAGGTATCAGCTATATATATATATATATATATATATATATATATATATAAATATATATAAATAAAGTATAGCTTGTCATTGTACAGGCGGAAAAGGAGGAGGTGAGCTGTGATATTTCCTATTGTGAATGATGGGTCCTGTGTTATCTCCTGTATATAGAGGTGTTATCAGTCATTGTACAGGAGGAAGAGGTGAGCTGTGACATCACCTATTGCAAATTATGAATCCTGTGTTATCTACTGTATAGAGAGGTGTTATCAGTTATTGTACAGGAGGAAGAGGTGAGCTGTGACATCACCTATTGAAAATTATGAATCCTGTGTTATCTACTGTATAGAGAGGTGTTATCAGTCATTGTATAGGAGGAGGAGGTGAGCTGTGACATCACCTATTGTGAATGGTGGATCCTGTGTTATCTAGTGTATATAGAGGTGTTATCAGTCATTGTATTGGAGGAGGAGGTGAGCTGTGACATCACCTATTGTGAATAGTGGATCCTATGTTATCTACTGTATATAGAGGTGTCATCAGTTATTGTACAAGATGAGGAAAAAATGAGCTGTGACATTAATTGTGATTTAGGGATTTTGAATTATGAGCAGCCATATAGAGAGATATTATCTTTAATGGCACAGGAGTAGGAGGTGAGCTGTGACATCACCTATTATCAATGGTGGATCCTGTGTTATCTACTGTATATAGAGGTGTTATCAGTTATTGTACAGGAGGAGAAGGTGAGCTGTGACATCACCTATTGTGAATGGTGGATCCTGTGTTATCTACTGTATATAGAGGTGTTATCAATCATTGTACAGGAGGAGGAGGTGATCTGTGACATCACCTATTTTGAATGGTAGATCCTGTGTTATCTACTGTATATAGAGGTGTTATCAGTCATTGAACAGGAGGAGGAGGTGAGCTGTGACATCACCTATTGTGAATGGTGGATCCTGTGTTATCTACTTTATATAGAGGTGTTATCAGTCATTGTACAAGAGGAGGAGGTGAGCTGTGACATCACCTATTGTGAATGGTGGATCCTGTGTTATCTACTGTATGTAGAGGTGCTATCAGTCATCGTACAGGAGGAGGTGAGCTGTGACATCATCTATTGTGAATGATGTCTCCTCTGTTATATACTATATATAGAGGAGTTATCGGTAACTGTATAGGTGGAGGAGGTGTGCTGTGATATCATCTATTATGAATGGTGGATCCTATTGCTATCTACTGTATATAGAGGTGTTGTGAGTCATTGTGCAGGAGGAGGTGGGCTGTGACATTTATCGTCATATAGGGATCTTGCATTGTGAGCCTTTCATTGCACAGGAGGAAGAGGAGGTGAGGTGAGCTGTGTTAGCACCCATTGTGACAAATTGTGGATTTTCTGATCTACTGTATAAAGAGCCTGTGCATATCATTGTAATTTTGCCTGTGTTGATAGTGAGAATGCTGAAAATTCTTCCTGAAAGCACAGAAGGTATAGGTCTAAAATAGCCCCAGTGGGTGGCCAGTGTGCTGATTGCAAAATACTTTGTTTTGTTTCTTTAAATCAAGATTGCGATAAGTACATTTTTGATGATGATACTTTCCTTTAAGACTTTAGACCTAACAAAGGCTAAGACGGCGTAACTTAGGTGATGCATGAGATATTGTATTCTAAAAAACAAATGTTGTGTCTGTCTGCAAGCACAAAGGAAACAACATAAAGACACGCTGCTTCCTGAAGAGCGCGTCCGTCCCTGAACCTCTCGCATTCTTCTGATGGGTCTGGTTGTTAAAAATTCTATTTATTTTAGTAGCAAACACCCAGCGATGATTGTCTCTTCTGGTTGCGACACTGACATTCATTCGCCCTAAAGAGGATTTTCAGATTGTGACATTGATGGTCTCTCCTTAGTGTGGTCCGAGGGGGTCGTCCAAGCTCTTGGTAGACCCTCATCGATCATAAGAGCGGCCCCCAAATCATATTCCACCACGTGTTGCGACATTCATAGCGAAACCCATATGGATATTTTCTTAAATATATTCTCTCTCCATAGCCTGAGCTGATGACAACAGCCGCTGGGAATCCCATTGGAAACAAGACCACCTCACTGACCGCCGGCCCCCGAGGGCCACTCCTCCTCCAGGATGCAACCTTTATTGAAGAAATGTCTCACTTTGTCAGGGAGCGTATTCCCGAGAGGGTGGTGCACGCTCGAGGAGCCGGTAAGAAAGTTTATATAGCGCTGTTAATTCCACAGCGCTTTACATACATTGGCAACGCTGTCCCCATTGGGGCTCACAATCTAGAGTCCCTATCTGTATGTCTTTGGAGTGTGGGAGGAAACCGGAGAACCCGGAGGAAACCCACGCGAACACGGGGAGAACATACAATCTCCTTGCAGATGGTGTCTTTGGTGGGATTTGAACCCAGGACCCCAGCGCTGCAAGACTGCAATGCTAGCCACTGAGCCACCACAAGACTGCAGTGCTAACCACTGAGCCACCACAAGACCGCAGTGCTAACCACTGAGCCACCACAAGACTGCAGTGCTAACCACTGAGCCACCACAAGACTGCAGTGTTAACCACTGAGCCACAACATGACTGCAGTGCTAACCACTGAGCCACCACATGACTGAAGTGCTAACCACTGAGCCACCACAATACTGCAGTGCTAACCACTGAGCCACCACAAGACTGCAGTGCTAACCACTGAGCCACCACAAGAGTGCAATGCTAACCACTGAGCCACCACAAGACTGCAATGCTAACCACTGAGCCACCGTGCCACCCATGTTGGTGTAATAATAAAACATTGAAAATTTAGATTCATTTATGACTTTTTTTGTACCATTTATACATATTTGTATCTTCCCTGCTATGTACAGATGGTCGGATGATAATTAATTCAGACTATTTTGGAGAAAGAAAGGATTGGGCATGTGAATGTCGGCATGTCTGATCCTTTTGTATCTAGGGCAGGTGAGCCGCTGCTAGAGATGTCTGACAGTGGCATAAGCCCCACTCCCTATTCAGAACACATGCCCACTTGTCCAATATATATAAGCATTTACAGAGGGTGAAATAAGTATTGAACACTTTACCAATTGTCTAAGTATATATATTTCTAGAGCTGCTATTGACATTAATTTCTCACCAGATGTTGGTAACAACTGATCCAGTCCACACAGGTAAAGACATCAAACCATAGCTGTCCTTACATTTAGTGATGTGTAATAATGACTTTCAACTAACATCCACACTAATTCGAACCTCCCACTCCCGGATCCAAGACTTCTTCCGAGCTGCACCAACCCTCTGGAACGCTCTACCCCAAGAAGTTAGGACAAATCACAACTTACTCAGCTTCAGACGCACCCTAAAGACGCATCTTTTTAGGGCGGCCTATCACACTCCCTAATCAGATTCGATTCACATAGTCCCTCTACAACCTCTCACAACATAGCTCCACATCAAACTCCATGGCACCCAAAGGCATCTCAAGGCTCGGGCCCACTGGTCCAGGAAACCATTATCCAGCCTCATTTCCGTGAGATGGTTGGATTGTCATTGTAAATAAGCACTTGAACCTTGCCTCTCCCCCCATCTCATTGTAGATTGTAAGCTCTCACGAGCAGGGTCGTATTTTTTTTTTTTCCCTCTAAATATTGTATTTCTATAACTGTTACTTGTTTGTATATGATCCTCCTGAATTGTAAAGCGCTACGGAATATGTTGGCGCTATAGAAATAAAGATTATTATTATTATTATAATGAGAAGTGACACAGGGAAAAAGTATTGAACACATGAAGAAAGAGAAGTTCAAAAAGCCCTGGAAAGTCCTGACACCAGCTGAAATCTATCAGTTATTAGAAAGCAGACTGTCACGATTCCTCTGTGCAGAGCATCTTGCCTTATGCTCTGCTGCACTTTCCTGTGTTACTAGCTAGCAGTTTGTTTGACAGCGCAGGATTCCATGCTGGTGCTGATTACTCAGGTGTTCCACCTTCCCGGTAATTGCTCAGGCTTCTTTACTGAGCATGCTCGCCCAGGACCTTGCCAGTTATATTTTCTGGTTCTGCAGTTGTGCTGTTGGCCTGTGTCTCTGATAGTGTTCTAATCTTTGCTCTCTGACCCCAGAATGTTATTTGACTCCTCTCTGCCTGTTCCTTCCGTGACCTCCTGCCTTTTTGACCTTGGACCATTACTTGACCACGTCTCTGTTTCTCCCCTGAATCTATTACATGCTCTCCTGGATTTCTGACCCTCGGATATTGACTTGACTACGCCCGTTTTCTCCTTGAGCTTATAATCGTCATCCCGTTACCAGACCCTGGCGTTCTTGACTACTCCTCTGTCCATACTTCCCGTAAGTAGTGGCTAGCATCACACAATCCTGACACTTAGAGAAAAATATCAGCTGGTCCAAATGATGGCTGATATAAAGGGGTCTTTTTACGCAAGAAACATCTCACGATGGGTAAAGCCGGGGAGCTGGCTCAAGACCTTCATAACCTTATTGTTGCAAAACATACTGATGGCATTGGTAACAGAAGAATGATCACTGTTGAGCACTGAGCACTGTTGGGGCCATAATCCAGAAGGAGACAGAACATCATTTCACCATAAACCGAGCACAACCAGGTGCTCCTCACAAAATTTCAGATAGCGGAGTGAAAATAATTATCAGAAGAGTTGTCCAAGAGCCGAGCACCACCTGTGCAGAGCTACAGAAAATGAGCAGGTACAGCTGTTTTTTTTTTTAAAAAAACCTAGAAAGTAATGCACTCCCCCTTTTTGGCTTGTATGCACGCTCCTATATGCACGCTCACCATGCAGATCTCCATTACTGAACAAAAAAGCAGGTTCAAGAGCGTTCACATTTGCTCAACAGCATTTAAGCAATCCTGGGAAATACTGGACAATACAGTATATTCTGATCAGATGAGACCAAAATTTAACTCTTTGGATGTCATAATACACACAAGGTTTGGAGGTCAAAAGGCAAATCACCTCAAAAAACACCAAAAGTGAAGTGTGAAGGTGGGAACATCATGGTGTAGGGGTCTTTTTAATCATACTGCACTGGCAAATGTCATATCATTGAAAGGAGGCTGAACCACTGTACTGAGACATTCTTGATAAAAATCTGCTGCCATCTACCAGGATGATGAAGATGAAACGAGGGTGGACATTTCAGCAAAACAATGATTCCAAACACACGGCCAAGGAGACTCTCAGAGAAAATAAATCTGCTAGAATGGCCGAGCCGATCACTAGAGCTGGATCCCATAAAAAATGTATTGAAGGAACTAAAGGCCGCGTCACACGCAGCGACGTATATAACAATATATCGCTGCGGTCACGGATTCCGTGACGCACATCCGGCATTGTTAGCGACGTCGTTGCATGTGACACAACGAGCGACCGTTAACGGTGGAAAATACTCACCTTATCGTCCATCGTTGACACGTCGTTCCTTTTTGAAAAATCGTAGATTGTTGAGGATGCAGATGTTCATCGTTCCTGCGGCAGCACACATCGCTACGTGTGACACCTCGGGACCGATGAACTGCAGCTTGCCGCCGACAATACAGAAGGAAGGAGGTGGGCGGGATGTTACATTCCACTCATCTCCGCCCCTCCGCTTCTATTGGGCGGCCGCTTAGTGACGCCGCTGTGACGCCGAACGAACCGCCCCCTTAGAAAGGAGGTGGTTTGCCGTCCAGAGCGACGTCGCTAGGAAGGTATGTGTGACGGCTCCAAACGATTTTGTGCACCACGGGCAGCGATTTTGTGTCGCCCTGGACAAGCCAGGGGCCACAGAGCACAACACCTACACACCCCACACTCCCTGCAGGCACATCAAGGTCAGACACAAAACCCTTGTTGCCTTCCTCCAGGGGCTGATGTCCACATCAGGGGGTGGAGCCAGGCGGTTGGTCTCCACCCACCGAGGAGTTCACAGTCCTGGAGGCGGGAAAACCAGGCAGATAGAGTTTGGAGAGGAAAGAGAGCAGTTGAGTAGTGAAAGTGGAAAGAGTAAAGTGACAGCTAAAGAGCCTGAAGTTGGTCCGGGTGTGTGGCCCGGACGGAGCAGCAAGGTTGGCAGACGGTGGTGACCGTCTGCAGGAGTGGCCTATCGGAGTTTGACGTAAGGACCGTGGACGGGCGGTGGCCCGGCAGTACCGGACCGGTACACAAGGAGAAGCCAGCACCATTGGCAGGGGCTTTTCGGACCCCGGCAAGGCTAGGAGTCGCCGTGAAGTTGCCGAATCCGTTAGTGAAGGGGACCTCCGGGTTTCCAAACAGTCAAGTCCCGACAGAAGGCAACCGTCCAACTGTGAAGGGGAGACACCGCCACCGCCAAGGGCAACCGTTTCCCAGGGCCAGCGCCTGCGGGCAAAAGGGGCTCCTCCGGCCCACATCCAGGTCAGGGAGTGGGTTACCGGTGGGAACCCATCGGAATCAACATAGAACATAGGTGCAGGGAGAGACAGTCACCGCTAACCTGCAGGGAACAACAACACCGCAGCTGTCCGAGGGACCCGTCCATCCAGCCGCTTGTTTTACTGTGAACTGTGTCCTCATCATTGGGCTGAGTGAGTACCTCCGTGCTGTGCGGCACAGCGCTGCCCCTGCGACCCTGCACCTCAGCAGGCCCCACAACCCGCCTGTCATCCAGCCCTACCCCATCACCGGGCCCCGGGACAACTGTGAAGCCCCACAGGTGTTGTGTCGGTGCATTACCTTCAGGGACTCCACGTAGCTGGATCTGGTCACAGGTAGGAGATCTTCTTCTTGTCGTGACGCCACTCTCAGTATTGCGGCCAGTAGGGACCGCCACTGCAGGTTGAGGGTCGCCTGGGGCTGATGGTGTGTGCAGTTAGTTGGAATAGCCTCCTGAGAGTGAGGCAAGCCCCAGGGCCCGGTGTAGGTGCGTAGTACCACAAGGCGCAGAATAACTCCACACAGGCAGAATGTCTTTCAGGGTTTTTACTCACTTCAGGTGGCAGGGTGAGTAACCCGGGCGTAGCTGGGATGAACCAGGCGGGAACCAGGTGTCCTTCAGGCTGACTTGTGAGGGTGACTACTAACTCGCCTTCCTTAGCCCTTGGTGGTTTGGGGTAACCCCGACTTTTAGTCCCTATGGGGGTCACCCAGGGAAGATGCTGCAGCCTCTCTCCCCTTCGTTTGCCGTGTGCTTGTTGCCTGGGCCAGATCACTCCAGCTTCTTGCCTCCTGTGAGCTATGGGCCCTAACTGTGGCTACGTGGCTGCGGCTTTTTGTGGTGTTGTGGCGTGGGCTTTGAGAGCCCCACACCGGCAGGTTTAGCAAAAGAAAGCTGGATCTATCTCCGCTTCGGGATCTGCCGCCCGTTTGGGCCTGGTACTCTCTAGCAGTCTCCTTACTTCCCACTCCGTGCTCTCTCTTTAGCTGAAGATGGATTTCGGGTAGCCCTCCTAGTTGACCGTTCTCCCCCGTCAGTAGCCACTGCGCGGGCGCTGTTAGACAGCAACAGCCCCACAGGTCTGCTCCTCACTGAGCCCTATGGAGTTCTGCTCTAACTGACTCACTGCCCCTCCTCTCCTGTTCTTGCCTACGCCACCTAGCAACCAGATTCTCTTACCACACCCCTTGAGAGGAGATGGAGGCTTTTGGCCCCCTCCACTATTCCAGTGAAGGTCAAGGCTTTTCCCCCTCCTGGGATCCCCAGGGGTCCTCTCATGGGTACATGTGTGAGACCTGATCACTATGCGCCTGTGTTCCACACCCCGGTCAGCCTTCTGGATTACCTGTGTTGTACTGTCCCCAGCATGGGTGCAGTACTCAGTGGTGCCTGACCAGGTCAGGGGCGCCACATTCCCCCTTAGTTATCACCAGCACGTCCTCGGGCTGCAAGACAACATTTTAAAATGCATAAAACATTAAAACATGTAAAACATTTTTTAAAAGCACCAGGTACCATACATCACCACCCTCCACCCACAAGTCCGTTAACCCACCCAAAACCCTTTCACGTTGGCCGCGGCTTCAGCCACTTCTGGCAGGATGTAGAGGCGGCTTACATGGGCTGGTGGTTTCAGGGTATACCTGGCCTGGTGGATCCGCGCCTTCAGCCTCTTCTGGCAGGATGCAGAGGCGGCCTCCACAGTTGGTGCTGACCAGGTACCCTCTTTGTGGTGGAGAGCCAGGCCCCATAAACAGGCATGCTCTCTGGTCGCAGGTGAGCCAAGGCCCTATATACGGACGGGCTCCTCCTGGTTGCAGACGAGCCAAGCCCCTAAACAGGCTGACTCTGGTGGTGGTGGTGCCCTCTGGTGTAACTATTTACACTGCGAGAGTTTGTGGCTATAGCCAGTTCATAGCCTTAAGGTTTATGGTTTTCTCACAATAGTTTTTGTGGGCACATTACTTGAACTTTAAAACGTTGCAAAACAAACTTTCCAAACTGGTCAAAACTTGCTGTACTTTACTTAACTTAGGCGGATTCCTCTTCACCAGGGCTTGGGCCTGTTGGGCTGCGGCACCTGTTGCTTTCTTGGCCTCTTTCTTCATCTGTTGTTGTCTCATCTGCAGGTTCCTTGTCTCTGCTTTCTCTATCTTCATCTGTTTCCTTTCCTGTATCTGTTTCTCTTTCCTGTAGCATGGGGTGGCTGTAAGGTTTGCTGGTACATAGTGCTACGTCAAGCGCGTACAGTCCTCTTTCGCCTTGATGCATGGTAAACTGTACTGAATCCCCCATCTTTAGGTTTCTGCCAGGGTGTCCTCTAGGCAGATGAGCGCTCACATCTCTTCGGTTGACAAATATCCCTTCCTTCACACCAGGTGCTACAATGAATCCATATCCACTTTTCAAATTGAAATCCTCCACTACTCCTCTGCAAAGGGGTCCTCTGACCTGGGCTTTGGCTCTTCTCAGGGACCGTTTTTCTTGTAGGTCTCTGGCTGTGACTTCTCTCTGCTCTGGAGACTGTGGTGCAGGGGACAGCGTTGTTCTGTTGCGACGCCTTGTCTTGCGGGCTGGGTTCTGCTGGGCTGTTACCTCAATGCCTGCAGGGCCCCAGGTGAGGTTTCTGGGCTGGTCTTCATCAGCAGACGGGGTCAAGTCCTCCTCATCCCAACGGGAATAGGGTAACATCTCCGGCTCTGAGTATTGCTCCACTGCCGGTGGCTCCGGAGTCAGCTCCTCAGTTGCCTGGCCTCCTCTCCCCCTTAGTTCTTCTTGGCACTCCTTTGGTGGCAGTGCTGGGGATGGGCTTTCTTCAGCAGGCCCAGGCGGGGGACTCTTTGGCTTGGTTGCTGCAGGGGTTGCCGGAACCCTCTTGGGGGTGTGCGGAGGGAGCAGATACCGATCCACCATCTCTTGTGGGAACTGGGCCTCCATGTCAGCCTTCAGCCGCCAGTATTCGGGGTCCTCCCCCAGCGTGGGCTTTCCAGCAGGGACCTCTTTGGACTGGGGAGCGGTGTCTGCTCTGGCCTTGCAGGCCGGGGAAAATGGTGATGCAATCTCTTGGCGGGCCGCGCCTGGCATGGTGGCGGCCTGGTCTTGGCGGGCCGCGCCCTGTATGGCGGCGGCCTGGTCTTGGCGGGCCGCGCCCTGTTTGGCGGCGGCCTGGTCTTGGCGGGCCGCGCCCTGTATGGCGGCGGCCTGGATCGGCGTCGCTGTCGCGATGGAATCGGTGCAGGCTGGGCTGGGCGTCGCTGCAGGGACCGGGTCTTGGTGGGCCGAGCAGGGCATCGCTGCGGCGGCCGGGGCTTGGCGGGCCGAGCAGGGCATCGCTGCGGCGGCCGGGGCTTGGCGGGCCGAGCAGGGCATCGCTGCGGCGGCCGGGGCTTGGCGGGCCGAGCAGGGCATCGCTGCGGCGGCCGGGTCTTGGCGGGCCGCACCTGGCGTGGCTGCGGCCTGGCTCAGCGTCGCCGCGCCGGGCGCCTCTTCAGGGACCGCGGGCGTGGCAGCAGGGGTCGGGGCATCCGGGCCGACAGGGGTAATACTGGACTCACCCATCGGTGGCAGCATCGGGGTCTGAGTCGTCGCCGTCCGGTCTGGCACTCGTCGTGCGGTTCCCCTCTCATAGGCCTGAACCGCGGCAGCCATCTCCAGAAGTTCCATGCGTTCTTCCCTGATCTGCTCCACGACCCGGGTCTCCAGTCGGTCGCAGAACTGGGCCAGCTCTCGATACCACCAGGCAGCGGAGCCCGGTTCTGGGTTTCTGCGGTCAGACGCCATTTCTTCTGCGCCGTCTTCTGCACGATTCTCCAGCTGTGGACTCGTCGTTGCCTCTAGTAGCAAGCTGTTCAGTTTCTGCTCTGCCTCTTTCAGCAGCTCCTCTCCCAGCAGCAGGCTTCTGGCTCCCTTTCTGTCCCGACGTCTCTGGACGCTTCCACTCTCATAGCTGGCAAGGTCAGAACTCTGCAGGGGATCTCTGGGTAGCCACACCTCTTCGTGGGCGGTAACTTCTTCCAGCGCGGGCTGCTGTTGTTTTTCAGTGCGCTTTTCATGGTGGCAATATGGCGGCGCTTCCAATTTTTCAAGCGGACCGCCCAGGCACATGGTCACCTGTCTGGACAGGTCTAGTCCTTATCCTGTTCGTGACGCCAGAAGTGAAGCCCCACAGGTGTTGTGTCGGTGCATTACCTTCAGGGACTCCACGTAGCTGGATCTGGTCACAGGTAGGAGATCTTCTTCTTGTCGTGACGCCACTCTCAGTATTGCGGCCAGTAGGGACCGCCACTGCAGGTTGAGGGTCGCCTGGGGCTGATGGTGTGTGCAGTTAGTTGGAATAGCCTCCTGAGAGTGAGGCAAGCCCCAGGGCCCGGTGTAGGTGCGTAGTACCACAAGGCGCAGAATAACTCCACACAGGCAGAATGTCTTTCAGGGTTTTTACTCACTTCAGGTGGCAGGGTGAGTAACCCGGGCGTAGCTGGGATGAACCAGGCGGGAACCAGGTGTCCTTCAGGCTGACTTGTGAGGGTGACTACTAACTCGCCTTCCTTAGCCCTTGGTGGTTTGGGGTAACCCCGACTTTTAGTCCCTATGGGGGTCACCCAGGGAAGATGCTGCAGCCTCTCTCCCCTTCGTTTGCCGTGTGCTTGTTGCCTGGGCCAGATCACTCCAGCTTCTTGCCTCCTGTGAGCTATGGGCCCTAACTGTGGCTACGTGGCTGCGGCTTTTTGTG
Source organism: Anomaloglossus baeobatrachus (assembly GCF_048569485.1). Lineage (NCBI taxonomy): Eukaryota > Metazoa > Chordata > Amphibia > Anura > Aromobatidae > Anomaloglossus > Anomaloglossus baeobatrachus. Next base: position 17,772,589 of record NC_134362.1, read on the forward strand.
GTGTTGTGGCGTGGGCTTTGAGAGCCCCACACCGGCAGGTTTAGCAAAAGAAAGCTGGATCTATCTCCGCTTCGGGATCTGCCGCCCGTTTGGGCCTGGTACTCTCTAGCAGTCTCCTTACTTCCCACTCCGTGCTCTCTCTTTAGCTGAAGATGGATTTCGGGTAGCACTCCTAGTTGACCGTTCTCCCCCGTCAGTAGCCACTGCGCGGGCGCTGTTAGACAGCAACAGCCCCACAGGTCTGCTCCTCACTGAGCCCTATGGAGTTCTGCTCTAACTGACTCACTGCCCCTCCTCTCCTGTTCTTGCCTACGCCACCTAGCAACCAGACTCTCTTACCACACCCCTTGAGAGGAGATGGAGGCTTTTGGCCCCCTCCACTATTCCAGTGAAGGTCAAGGCTTTTCCCCCTCCTGGGATCCCCAGGGGTCCTCTCATGGGTACATGTGTGAGACCTGATCACTATGCGCCTGTGTTCCACACCCCGGTCAGCCTTCTGGATTACCTGTGTTGTACTGTCCCCAGCATGGGTGCAGTACTCAGTGGTGCCTGACCAGGTCAGGGGCGCCACACAACCAACCCCCTACCCACGGAGGGGAAAAATAACAACAAAGCTGCTCCCTGTCACCGCTCCCGGGATCCCCGTCCAGAGCAGCGGTGGTGTCCACACAATCACCACAGCCGTGGGTGGCGTCACGGACAATATCCCTAAAACCAAACCACCCCTTTTCACTCACGGGCGAGGAGCGCCGCTCGAGTCCCCGGGATCCAGCCCATCGCTCGAGCCACCGAGCAGCAGCAGCCGCAGAGCAGCGGCGGCCGGACCCGAGCAGTGGGAGAGCGCAGCATCCCCTCCTCCGCCCGCGACAATTTGCCCGTGACACACCAACGACGGGGGCAGGTGCTTTCACCAGCGATATCGCTGCGTGTAACACCCCCTTAAAGCTCAGAGTTCATAGAAAGAATCAAGACCTGCAGAATGTGTAGAGTGTTTGTGCGGAAGAATGGGCAAAAATCCATCTGAGCAATGCAAGCGACTAGTTTCTCCATACAGGACGTGTCTGGAGGCAAAAGCTTTTGTACAAAGTATTAAATACATTTCAGTAAGCGTGTTCAATACTTTTTCTCTGTGTAATTTCTCATTATTACACATAGCTTAATTTATAGACATTTAGTGTTTGATATCTTTGCCTGAGTGGATTAGATGAGTTGTTACCGACATCTGGTCAGAAATTCATGTCAATTACTCCTTTAAAAATATATTTACTTAGAAAATTGGTTGTGTTCAATACTTATATTTTGCCATCATTGGTCAGGTGTAAAATCAGACACAGGTATTATGTAACTGTTATCGGAGCTCCCATAATGCACTGCTCTCTGGAATCCAGTACAATTTTAAATTTAAATTTTGAATGTGAATACAGAAGATGACATCACAACTGTCAGCATGAGAGCAGTTATGCAAATTAGCAAAACATTTTATGGCCTGCTGCAAAGTGTTGCATTTTCCATTAACATTGTCATTTCCATTAATTAATTTTCTCTTTGTTCTACTCCTATTAGACAGATTTTATCTGGCGATGATGAAGACATAAGGACGTGCGGTGATGATAAGCGGAGACCCCTCTTACTATACTGTTTTTGTATTCTAGGAGCGTTCGGATTCTTCGAGGTCACTCATGACATCACCAAGTATTGCAAATCCCAGTTGTTTCAGTATGTTGGGAAGAAGACGTCGGTAGCTGTCCGCTTCTCTACTACCAGTAAGTTGTAAGAGCAGAATTTTGTGCTTCAGAGCTGTTCTTCCTACTGTAATTAGTTGCTTAAAATCTCATACATATTACTGCTGATATGAGATGCAATCGATTTTCAGCTTGGAAAATAGGGATAGACAATATGCTGAATTTACAATAGAAACATACCTACAGGTAGGACAGTCCACTGATAGTCCACATGACGGTCCACATGACAGTCCTCATGACGGTCCACATGACGGTCCACATGACAGTCCACATGACGGTCCACATGACGGTCCACATGACGGTCCACATGACGGTCCACATGACGGTCCTCATGACGGTCCACATGACAGTCCACATGACGGTCCACATGACGGTCCACATGACGGTCCACATGACGGTCCTCATGACGGTCCTCATGACGGTCCACATGACAGTCCACATGACGGTCCACATGACGGTCCACATGACGGTCCACATGACAGTCCACATGACAGTCCACATGACAGTCCACGTGGCTCCTGTTAACTGGGAATGCAAACTCTACCTTCTGAGGTTAATTGTAGGAGCAATGAGACATGATAACTTGTACATAACACATCCCTTGCCCTTGTCTCATGCGTCTTTGACCTGTTGTGAATGATTGTGTCCGCAGCCGGCGAAACGGGGACGTCAGAACTTGTCAGAGATCCTCGCGGATTTGCTGTTAAATTCTATACGCAAGAAGGAAACTGGGATATTGTTGGGAATAACACCCCAATATTCTTCATAAGAGACCCCATCATGGTTAGTATGGCCTCTGCCCTTTTTATATATTGTCATCTCACTCCTTTGTGGACCCTTACTCCTTGAGAGTCACTTTCTTGAATTGGTCTACTGCAGGAAGACCCAACTGGTAGGTATGTGGCCCATTGATGTTTGATGTGCAGCCTCCATGATGGTAAATGCATATGGTGGAGAAGCCTTTTCCGGTATAATGAGTGCTACTCTCTACTGTTCTGTTATGGGGGCACTGATATGTCTCTTATGTGTCTAGCGTATGGGGCAGTGTATAGACTTACTACTTATTTGCCAACATTTCTAAACTATTTTTGAAAGCTTCACCTTCACATGCCTTCAAAATGTATTCCATAAACACCCCGACTTGTGCTTGTTCCTGCCCTTTGAACCTTGGTATCATACCTGAGCATCATGGCAAAACTTTGGGGCCACACTATCTCTAAGTTAGTTTATGCAGCTGCCGGGAGACTTGCCTGGAAGGTCTCTCCTTCTTCTGGGAGTCTTCTGTATATCCCAGGAGAGTTGAGCAGCTCCAGGAAGACTTATCTGGAAGGTCTCTCCTACTTTTGGGAGTCTCCGGTATATTCCAGAAGAGTTGAGCAGCTCCGGGAGACTCATCTGGAAAGTATCTCCTTTTTTTGGGAGTCTCCGGTATATTCCAGGACAGTTGTGCAGCTCCGGGAAAACTTAAATGGAAGATCTCTCCTTCTATTGGGAGTCTCCGGTATATTCCAGAGAGTTGTGCAGCTCTAGGGAGACTTATCTGGAAGGTCTCTACTTCTTTTGGGAGTCTCCAGTATATTCCAGAAGAGTTGAGCAGCTTCGGGGAGACTTATCTGGAAAGTCTCTTCTTTTTTTGGGAGTCTCCGATATATTCCAGGACAGTTATACAGCTCCGAGGAGACTTAAATGGAAGGTCTCTCCTTCTTTTGGGAGTCTCCGATATATTCCAGAAGAGTTGTGCAGCTCCGGGGAGACCTTTCTGGAAGGTCTCTCCTTCTTCTTGGAGTCTCTGGTATATCCCACAAGAGTTGTGCAGCTATAGGGAGATTTATCTGGAAAGTCTCTCCTTCTTCTGGGAATTTCTGGTATATTCCAGGACAAGTTGTGCAGCTCCGGGGAGACTTGACTGGAAGATCTCTCCTTCTTTTGAGAGTCTGCGATATATTCCAGGAGAGTTGTCCAATTCCCAGGAGACTTAATCTAGAAGGTCTCTCCTTCTTCTGGGAGTCTCCGGTATATTCCAGAAGAGTTGTGCAGCTGCAGGGAGACTTGCCTGGAAGGTCTCTCCTTCTGAGAGTCTCCGGAGAGTTGGCCACTATTGTGTATGTGGCTTGAGCAGCTTTTTGATGGAGACTCGAGCAACATTTTTGGCCCGTACGTGCTTTCAAAGTCCTGTTGGTTGCCATTGAAAACTAACAGTAGTTTATCTCCTCCCCACTGTCAGATATGAGACCTAATATCTTAAGTCAAAAGTTGCCTATTTCCATTAAACAGAGGTCGACTAAAAACCACAGGGCCGTTCAGCCTTTCAGTGTGTATATTGGGTGGTCATCTGATATTAGTTTGATCTTGTTGGCAAAAGAAAGGATTGGGCATGTTGAATTTCAGCATGCCTGATCCTTTAGTTTTCAAGTGGAGGTGAGCTGCTAGGCCTGGCAATGGATTGCTCCTAGACGTGCGTGTATCGACATGACCACCATGGTCTATAGGCTACATCATGTTTGACCAAAGACTTTTGTGAGTGGGAATAACATAATGAGATGTGAGATTATCCGGACTCCTGGTTCATCCTTCCATTTCGTCCAATAAATCGGGGTATTATTTGGCATGTAGAGACATCAACCTCAAAGATCATGGCTCATAGTTGATTGTAGGACATCTCGGAGGGGACATTTGAAATCAATGTCTGGATGCTGGTGTGTCCCACACATCTGTAGGAAGAGGACCCACGATATGTCGACTTCTACTTCTACTGGTCATACAGGGGGCTCGTAATGAGGTTTCTTCTGGATTTTCCACCCTCACAAGCTTTTCTCTTGCAGTTTCCATCACTTTCCCATGCTCAGAAGAGACACCCTCAGACGCATCGTAAGGATCCAAACATGCTGTGGGATTTCTTCAGTCTGCGACCTGAAACTCTACACGAGGTACCAGACGTCATATGTTACAGGATTTCAATTTGCAGAACGGATTGTCTGCAGCTGCTCACTGACCTCAACCAATAGTGGGCGCCTGTGGACGAGGTCTCGGTGGTCATTATTAGATGGGCACTGTGGTCATTATTAGATGGGCACTATGGTCATTATTAGATGGGCACTATGGTCATTATTAGATGGGCACTATGGTCATTATTAGATGGGCACTATGGTCATTATTACATGGGCACTATTGTCATTATTAGATGGGCACTATGGTCATTATTACATGGGCACTATTGTCATTATTAGATAGGCACTGTGGTCATTATTAGATGGGCACTATGGTCATTATTAGGTGGGCACTATGGTCATTATTAGATAGGCACTATGGTCATTATTAGATAGGCACTGTGGTCATTATTAGATGGGCACTATGGTCATTATTAGGTGGGCACTATGGTCATTATTAGGTGGGCACTGTGGTCATTATTAGGTGGGCACTATGGTCATTATTAGGTGGGCACTATGGTCATTATTAGGTGGGCACTATGGTCATTATTAGATGGGCACTATGGTCATTATTAGATGGGCACTATGGTCATTATTAGATGGGCACTATGGTCATTATTAGATGGGCACTATGGTCATTATTAGATAGGCACTGTGGTCATTATTAGATATGCACTGTGGTCATTATTAGATGGGCACTGTGGTCATTATTAGATAGGCACTGTGGTCATTATTACATAGGCACTATGGTCATTATTAGATGGGCACTATGGTCATTATTAGATAGGCACTATGGTCATTATTAGGTGGGCACTGTCGTCATTATTAGGTGGGCACTATGGTCATTATTACGTGGGCACTATGGTCATTATTAGGTGGGCACTATGGTCATTATTACATGGGCACTATGGTCATTATTACATGGGCACTGTGGTCATTATTAGATGGGCACTATGGTCATTATTACATGGGCACTATGGTCATTATTACATGGGCACTGTGGTCATTATTAGATGGGCACTATGGTCATTATTAGATGGGCACTATGGTCATTATTAGATGGGCACTATGGTCATTATTAGATGGGCACTATGGTCATTATTAGATGGGCACTATGGTCATTATTAGATAGGCACTATGGTCATTATTAGGTGGGCACTATGGTCATTATTAGATAAGCACTATGGTCATTATTAGATAGGCACTATGGTCATTATTAGATGGGCACTGTGGTCATTATTAGGTGGGCACCATGGTCATTATTAGATGGGCACTATGGTCATTATTAGATAGGCACTATGGTCATTATTAGATAGGCACTATGGTCATTATTAGATGGGCACTATGGTCATTATTAGATGGGCACTATGGTCATTATTAGATAGGCACTATGGTCATTATTAGATGGGCACTATGGTCATTATTAGATGGGCACTATGGTCATTATTAGGTGGGCACTATGGTCATTATTAGATGGGCACTATGGTCATTATTAGATAGGCACTATGGTCATTATTAGGTGGGCACCATGGTCATTATTAGATGGGCACTATGGTCATTATTAGATAAGCACTATGGTCATTATTAGATAGGCACTATGGTCATTATTAGATGGGCACTATGGTCATTATTAGATAGGCACTATGGTCATTATTAGATGGGCACTATGGTCATTATTAGATAGGCACTATGGTCATTATTAGATGGGCACTATGGTCATTATTAGATGGGCACTATGGTCATTATTAGATAGGCACTATGGTCATTATTAGGTGGGCACTATGGTCATTATTAGATGGGCACTATTGTCATTATTAGATAGGCACTATGGTCATTATTAGGTGGGCACTGTGGTCATTATTACATGGGCACTATTGTCATTATTAGGTGGGCACTATGGTCATTATTAGATGGGCACTATGGTCATTATTAGGTGGGCACTATGGTCATTATTACATGGGCACTATTGTCATTATTAGATGGGCACTATGCCTGGTATTACGTGTGTACTATGGCCGTTATTAGATGGGCACTGTGGTCATTATTAGATTGGCACTATGGATGGTATTAGATAGGCACTATGGTTATGATTAAATAGGCAATTGTGGCTCTTAATAGATGGGTACTTTGGATGCTAATAAATGGCACCATGGCTGGTGTTAAGTTGGTACTATTACTGTTATTAGGTGGGCACTGTGGATGGTATTATATGGGCACTATGGCCCTTATTAGGTGGGCACTTTGGTCATTATCAGATGGGCACTGTGGCTGGCATTATATGGATATGATCTGGTTTCATGGGGGCACTTTTGCAGATTTTATCTTGGTACGGTGGCTGGTATTATGTGGGCACTGTCATTAGTGGTATGTGGGCACTATGATAGTATTATGTGGGTACCGTGGCTGGTATTATGTGGGCACTATGTTAGTATTATGTGGGCACTGTAATTAGTGGTATGTGGGCACTATGATAGTATTATGTGGGTACCGTGGCTGGTATTATGTGGGCACTATGATAGTATTATGTGGGTACCGTGGCTGGTATTATGTGGGCACTATGATAGTATTATGTGGGTACCGTGGCTGGTATTATGTGGGCACTATGATAGTATTATGTGGGTACCGTGGCTGGTATTATCCTGGTACCATTGCTGGTGTTATTAATTAGACCGTATACCATATTTTCTGTCCAGTGTCTGGCTTTCCGTTCTGCGTCCTCCGATACCCGGGGATGGCTAGTAATGACCCTCCATCCTCTCTACTCGTAGGTCAGCCACCTTTTTTCGGACAAAGGCATTCCTGATGGATATCGCCACATGGACGGATTTTCCAACCATGCCTTTAAACTGGTGAACGAACAGGGGGAGTCCGTGTTTGCGAAATTCCAGCTCCAGGTGGGTATGTGAGGCAGGTATCGCCCCATCTGCCAAACCCTCCTTACACCAGGTCCTCGTATCCCTCCAGTCTAACCAGGGGCTGAAGAATCTGCCCAGAGAGACCGCCAAGGAGCTGGCCGGAAAAAATCCCGACTACGCCAATAAAGACCTTCAAGACGCCATAAACAATGGCGACTTCCCATCCTGGACATTGTGCATCCAAGTCATGACCCCGGAGCAGGTCAAGAAGATGCCCTTCAATCCTTTCGATATCACGAAGGTAAGAAAAGTAGAGTCATTTTTGCTTGTTCTGTGTATTTTGTGTAATTCTCCCCTTAAAGGGGTTGTTCAGTTTTTGAAAATATTTTATGATATGTATAGTTCATTGTAAAAAACAACCTGTGCCTTTCTCACCCTCCCCGGGTCCATTGCCGCATCTCCACCAATCCCAGGCACAGTTTCTTGTATTACGCTTTTTTATTTCAGGTTTGGTATGAGGATAAGTTCCCGTTGATACCCGTGGGAAAGGTCACATTGAACAGGAATCCGGTCAACTTCTTTGCTGAAGTGGAGCAGATCGCCTTCTCACCGAGTAACATGATACCTGGCATAGAGACCAGTCCTGACAAGATCCTGCAAGTAAGAGATGGCGGACTGTATCTATATATATAATTGCCTTATTCTGTCTGTCTGTCTGTCTGTCTGTCTGTCTATCTGTCTGTCTGTCTGTCATGCTCCGAAATTGTGTCCTTACGGTGACACAAAGCTGATTGGCCGCTGGGCTCGCCATGGCCCCCCCCCCCCCCACACGGATTGGCCTCTCGCCCCGGCTCTCTGCAGGCCCCGCCCCCTCACGCAATGCACGCTCGCTGTGGCCCAACTGACACGGGGCTCCGATTACCAGGTGAGTACACACACATCAGATCACACTCACTCTCACACTCACAACATGCTGGGATATCGCTTGCTTCTACACCGGCTCCGTCAGGATCCCGGCAGCGCCAGACATAACCTTGCGATGCTGGGATCTTAACGGAGGCCGTGAAAGCTGGTAACCATTATACACATCGGGTAACTAAGGTCCCTTAGTTACCCGATGTGTATCATAGTTACCAGTGTACACCGGCTCACACTCACTCTCACACACACCTCACACACACATCACATCGCATCCACACATCAAGGTCCTGCAGCTGCGGAAAATACAGACACATAACAGCACACACACACACACACAAATCAGATCACACTCACACACACACATCACATCGCATCCACATACTCACAACATCCTGGGATATCGCTTGCTTCTCGGCGGCGATACTGTGCTGTGAGCTTCCAGGACCTGACGGAGGATCACATGGCCAGAAGCATGTGATATCCCCGGATGTTGTGAGTATCAGCGCGTATGTGCAATATCGTCAGTGTCTGTGTGTGTGAGTGTATGCGATCGGGTGTGTGTGAGTGTATGCGATCGGGTGTGTGTGAGTGGATGCGATCGGGTGTGTGTGTGAGTGGATGCGATCGGGTGTGTGTGTGAGTGTATGCGATCGGGTGTGTGTGAGTGGATGCGATCGGGTGTGTGTGTGAGTGTATGCGATCGGGTGTGTGTGAGTGTATGCGATCGGGTGTGTGTGAGTGGATGCGATCGGGTGTGTGTGTGAGTGGATGCGATCGGGTGTGTGTGTGAGTGTATGCGATCGGGTGTGTGTGAGTGGATGCGATCGGGTGTGTGTGTGAGTGTATGCGATCGGGTGTGTGTGTGAGTGTATGCGATCGGTTGTGTGTGTGAGTGGATGCGATCGGTTGTGTGTGTGAGTGGATGCGATCGGTTGTGTGGGTGAGTGGATGCGATCGGTTGTGTGGGTGAGTGGATGCGATCGGGTGTGGGTGAGTGTCGGCAGAGGAGCACGGCGTGCTGGAGGAGGCTGGGAGCAGAGAGGCTGATCTTGGGGAAGGCTGGGAGGAGGGGGCTGATGCTGAGGGAGGCTGGAAGGAGAGAGGCTGAGCAAACGTGCTCCATCCGCCATACTGCGCACTCCCCATCGTGCTGCATCCCCCATGCTGCGCACTCCCAAACGTGGTCCATCCGCTGCGCACTCCCAAACGTGCTCCATCCGCCATGCTGCGCACTCCCAAACGTGCTCCATCCGCCATACTGCGCACTCCCCATCGTGCACCATCCGGCATGCTGCGCACTCCTAAGCGGATGGAGCATGATGGGGGGTGCGCAGCATGGCGGATGGAGCACGTTTGGGAGTGCGCAGCATGGCGGATGGAGCACGTTTGGGAGTGCGCAGCATGACGGATGGAGCACGTTTGGGAGTGCGCAGCATGACGGATGGAGCATGTTTGGGAGTGCGCAGCATGCCGGATGGTGCACGATGGGGAGTGCGCAGTATGGCGGATGGAGCATGTTTGGGAGTGCGCAGCATGGGGGATGGAGCACGTTTGGGAGTGCGCAGCATGACGGATGGAGCATGTTTGGGAGTGCGCAGCATGCCGGATGGTGCACGATGGGGAGTGCGCAGCATGGCGGATGGAGCACGTTTGGGAGTGCGCAGCATGGCGGATGGAGCACGTTTGGAAGTGCGCAGCATGGCGGATGGAGCACGTTTGGGAGTGCGCAGCATGGCGGATGGAGCACGTTTGGGAGTGCGCAGCATGGCGGATGGAGCACGTTTGGGAGTGCGCAGCATGGCGGATGGAGCACGTTTGGAAGTGCGCAGCATGGCGGATGGAGCACGTTTGGGAGTGCGCAGCATGGCGGATGGAGCACGTTTGGGAGTGCGCAGCATGCCGGATGGTGCACGATGGGGAGTGCGCAGTATGGCGGATGGAGCACGTTTGGGAGTGCGCAGCATGGCGGATGGAGCACGTTTGGGAGTGCGCAGCATGGCGGATGGACCACGTTTGGGAGTGCGCAGCATGGCGGATGGAGCACGTTTGGGAGTGCGCAGCATGGCGGATGGAGCACGTTTGGGAGTGCGCAGCATGGCGGGTGGAGCACGTTTGGGAGTGCGCAGCATGGCGGATGGAGCATGATAGGGGGTGCGCAGCATGGCGGATGGAGCACGTTTGGGAGTGCGCAGCATGGCGGATGGAGCACGTTTCGGAGTGCGCAGCATGGCGGATAGAGCACGATGGGGAGTGCACAGTATGGCGGATGGAGCACGTTTGGGAGTGCGCAGTATGGCGGATGGAGCACGTTTCGGAGTGCGCAGCATGGCGGATGGAGCACGTTTGGGAGTGCGCAGCATGGCGGATGGACCACGTTTGGGAGCGCGCAGCATGGCGGATGGAGCACGTTTGGGAGTGCGCAGCATGGCGGATGGAGCACGTTTGGAAGTGCGCAGCATGGCGGATGGAGCACGTTTGGGAGTGCGCAGCATGGCGGATGGAGCACGTTTGGGAGTGCGCAGCATGCCGGATGGTGCACGATGGGAAGTGCGCAGTATGGCGGATGGAGCACGTTTGGGAGTGCGCAGCATGGCGGATGGAGCACGTTTGGGAGTGCGCAGCATGGCGGATGGAGCACGTTTGGGAGTGCGCAGCATGGCGGGTGGAGCACGTTTGGGAGTGCGCAGCATGGCGGATGGAGCATGATAGGGGGTGCGCAGCATGGCGGATGGAGCACGTTTGGGAGTGCGCAGCATGGCGGATGGAGCACGTTTGGGAGTGTGCAGCATGGCGGATAGAGCACGATGGGGAGTGCGCAGCATGGCGGATGGAGCACGTTTGGGAGTGCGCAGCATGGGGGATGCAGCACGATGGGGAGTGCGCAGTATGGCGGATGGAGCACGATGGGAGGTGCACACCTCCCCCCAACACACACACACACGCGCACTGCACAACACACACACACTAGGAATCACAAACAACGCCCTACACAGACACCCACACACACAGACAACGCTGCACACACAAATATACGCACATACTGCACAACACACACATTGCTCAAAACATACCTCCCCCCAAAACACACCACACCCACACAAACCGCACAACACACACACACACACAACGCTACAGACACACAGCGCTCCACAAACAACGCAACACACGCAACACACATACAACACCGCTCTCACCCCCCGCGACACTCAGAACATGTACAGCGCCCTACACAAACACTTGGTAACTACACACAACAACATCTATATATATAACAAAAATCATACATGAACTACACAATACGTAAATTCTAGAATACCCGATGCGTAGAATCGGGCCACCTTCTAGTATATATATATATATATATATTGTGAGGTATCAACCGGCTGTATTACAAAGGGCCGGTATGTTTTGCAGAAGTGTGGGTGCTCTGCAATGTGAAGCTGGCTAGGACCTGTGGTTCCACAGGATTGCATTACATGCAGAGCCATGGAAGGGTGTGTGATGCTGATTACACACTCCTTACCACCTGTGGGTGTGGCTCCATGGGTTAAAGCAATCCTGTCTCTGAACCTGGGAGAAGTGTGTCTAGGGCAGTCTAGAGAGAGGCTGGCTCTAGATGTCCAGTGTGTGGACTGGAAACAAGTTAGAGCAGAGCCAGGAGCTCTGGGTGTATCAGCCTGCATGGAGGCTGAACACAAGGCTCTGATATTGAGTCTGAGGTGAGTGCAGCCAGGCCAGGGCTATAGGGCCGAATCTCTCCAGGAGGAGAGACAGACAGGGGTCTGCAGAGGGCCCTGGGTGCTGGAAGGAACCTTGGCTAGAGTTGTACGCTGGCAGGAGCCAGAGAGTGGGGAAGTTGCTAAACTTCCATTATGGACTTATTGTTTATGTGTGAGGGCAGTTTATGCTGAGTGTTTTTAATAAACTGCCAGAATTTCTATGAAGAGACTGTGTACGTGTGTTGCTGAAGCTACCTCACACCGCTGCAAGCGAGTGAAACCCCCACGTTGCAGGGCGCAACGTTACATATGGTGTCTCGAATGCGGGCATGCGGTCTGGTTGCTAGGGGCAACGGCATAGGACATATTCCTGTGGATACGGACTGCTTGCTGTGGATCGGCGGGTCCACGAAAATTTTTTTGAAGCGGTTTACGGTGGATCGGCGGGTCCACGAACAGGGACAGCGTGCTCCAGCTGCTGGCGGTGAATCAGTGGGTCTGCCGTGGCGAGAGACCAGTGACTGGAGGATTCCAGGCCGGCCGGAATTGCGAGGACCTGCTTGGTGAGCAGTGATACACCACAGGCTGGAGACCCAGGTTGTACGGGCGGTACAACCTGGAAAGGTTAGTGGTTATCTAACCCCCCCCCCCCCTGTCTTTGACCACCGGGTATTACCCATTGGAGCGCCCCTCCTGTGCCTCTTTTTCGTTACAGCATGGAGGAGCTCCTGAACCAGCTGCTGCAGAGCCAGCAGCACCAACAGCATGTGCCTGGAGGTCCAGTGACAGCAGTGGGGGCTAAAAGCGAAAAAGAGGGAATGGTCCCTGCGGACGTTGTGGAGGAGCTGTATCAGTTCCTGGTCCAGGGACAGCAGGAGCTGTCGGTGTGTAGCGATGTCACAGCCATGGACCAGTTTGAGCGTTCCCTTCAGGGGCCAGTATGGACACTGGGTGCCCAGGGAGACAAGGGCAAACGGTGTGAACTGGGGGCTAAGGACATTGCATGGAAACCGCAAAAGGGGGCGGAGTCCCAGAAAGGAATAGTTGCCCATAAGGGGGTGGTTGCCCATAAGGGGATGGAGTCCCAGAAAGCGGTGGTTCCCCAAAAGGGTGCGGAGCATCCCAAATCCAAGGGTGAAGTGGCACAGATGGACTGTAGCCAGGGACAACAGTGTTCATGCCACAAGTGTCCTGTTTGCAATATAGACCACCCATCCGACGAGAAGCCACGTCTGTGTTCCGTGGAAGTGGATGGGGAATCTATAACAGGAGTCGTAGACTCAAGGAGCTTGGTGACCCTGGTGAGGGCCACCTCTGATGTCCACTTGATTCCTGGAAGGAAGATCCACGTCGGCTGCACCCACAGTAATGAGACAGAATACCCGGTCTCCAGAGTGGTCATTAAGACAGCCTGGGACAGTGGTTCTCATGATGTTGGAGTAGTCTCAGATTTACTGCACCCAATTATTATAGGTTGGGACTCTAAATTATTTGTGCACTTGTGGAAGCAGGGGGACGTATACGGTTGCTTGTGTAAGAGCCGGAACAGCCCAAAGGAAACTCCACCACATTGGGAGGTGAAAAGGGGTCCTTGTTGTGCAGTTATGTGTGGTAAGGAGGAGATAGCACCTCCTAAAATTGACTGTCCTAAGTTAGGGGTGACCAAAGAAAATGATGGACGGACCCAACTTAGTGTCATAAGGACTAAGGGAATAACCGACAGTGTGACCGTTAAAAACGGGGTAGCTCCAGAAAGGGAGGCAGATATCTGGTTAAGTGGGGACATGATAGTCCAGGATGCCAGGGGGAGTGATTATGACTCCAGTAAAGACACTGACTCTAGTAAGGTGACAAACGAGTACAGTGTGGTACAGATGGGCGAGAAGGGCAAAACTTCCTCCCGACGCCGAAGACGTAATAAGCGCCGAGAGGGGGCACAGTGTAGGCCGTCTGAGGGTGCAGAGAAAGTGATATGCCTGGTTAATGAAAACATGGTGCTAGTAACACCTGCTACGGAAGAGTCAGACAGTGATATCCTGCAAAAGAAAGAGGAATCAAAGACTGAACTGACACATTGTCACGACAGAAACCAGCAGGGTGAAATTGCAGGGGAGGAACCGACCAAAGACGTAATGGCGGTGTCTCCTATAATTTCCATGCATGAAGCTGGAGGTCTGTTGGATGATAGCGCTGTACGAGATGACATCCTACAGAACAATATAGGAGAAGGAATCCAGGGCAGTGTTGGTGGAGTACAAATCCACAAAGGTCATGGTGAGCAGACTGGTAAGCTACCCAGTGGTGAAGTGATGAATGTTGAAAATGGTGCCAAGGTTCTAAGAAGAACAGAGTACCGTGCTGAAGGGCGTAACACCCTGGTAGAAGGCGATGCTGTAAATGCCCAAGAGAAGGCAGAGGGTGACACTGCAGAGACCCAAGTGGAAGTTGGAGGGAATGCAGTGAAGTCCCAAGACACAGCAGGTGCTGTAAAAGCGGAAAGAGCCTCTGAGGAAGAGGTGAAGTCTGGACATGAGGTCTCATCAGAAGCTGAGAGCCTGACTGACTCAGTGGGTAAGACCAAGATCGCAGACAAGAAGATTGGCTCAGCTAAGAGCCTGAAACCCAAACGTTCTGAAGCTGAGTTGGAAGAAGCCTCAGAAATAGTGTGTCGTAGACCAGAGAGGTCCGCAAGTGAAGACTCATTCAAGAGGATGAGCAAAGACCATCTGCAACAAGAGATACTTCTTAGGCAGCCTACTGAGAGTCGAGTAAGGGAGCTGGAGAAAGAAGTGGCTGAGCTCCGAAGTCGCTTGGCAGAGTACCAGTCCAAGTCCCAGGGAGCCTTGGAGCAGATGGAGCAGCGAGTGTCGATCCTGACCAAACATGTTGAAGCAGGGGAGGCCCAAAGAGAGCTGACTCTGGAAGCTAAACTTGACAAGCATGTGGCAGGGATGAATGAGACTTCTGTAGTCAAGTGCATGGTGGATATACCTGAGGACTTAAGAGAAGCGTGTGCCACCGAGTGCATGCATGACGTATTTAAGAGAGCTGTGGAAGCGTGTGAGGTCTACTGTACCCCAGGGGCTGAACAGTTAGTGATATTGTCCACCAGTGAAATTACTGGGCAGCGGGTGGCTATTCTAAAGGACATGCACTTCAGATGTGTTCGTATGAAGTGGCAGGTCCAACTGCAAAAGGAAGAAGCCACTAGACAGCTAGAGTATAAAAGGAAAGCGCAGAGTCTGGCGGAAGATATTGTCCAAGTACCCCGGGCTCTGGTGGGGAGAGTCATTGGAAAAACCGGACGAGTCATGCAAGACATGGTGAATAAATCAGGATTGGTGAGATTAAGAATCCCTGCTGCTAATGAGAGCAAGATACCCAGGGAAGCTGGTATGGTTCCGTTTGTCTGTGTCGGGACTGTAGAGAGTCTTGGAAACATTCGAAGCCTTATTGAATATCGGGTACACCATGTACGTGACATGGAGCGGTTGTGGCAAGAAAACCTGAAAATTAAGGAGCAGCTTCGCCAACTGTGTGGGGGACAGCAGCCGTCTTCCACCCGTTGTTCAGGGGAAAGAAGTGGAAGATGGCGTGTCGGTCCAGTAGTTCAGACGCGCGATAAAAGGAATCGCCGACAGAGAGGTAACCTACGATGTACTGTAGATAGTGGCCGCTATGAGCTTAGAGTTCCCGACAGTAGCCTTGGGGGTACTCGAGAAAGCCTAGGTTCGGACAAGACTGTAGGTTTGACTGGGGACATGTCTCTCTACTACGGTGACCCTGGGAGGGGGTCAGGGAGAGAACGGTCTGGAATTGGACGTCCTTTAACCCTAGGTTGACCAGACAGGGTTTGGTGACAGTGTCGGGCGATGCCTCAGGGACTACTGCTCTTGGACGGCCCTCTCAACTGGTGGGGCATGGCAGCGGGGATGCCCTGTCTCGCGGCCCCAGGTCATTGGCAAGTGTTCTCCCCTACGGGTTTGAACAGAGGGGGAGGGTATGTGAGGTATCAACCGGCTGTATTACAAAGAGCCGGTATGTTTTGCAGAAGCGTGGGTGCTCTGCAATGTGAAGCTGGCTAGGACCTGTGGTTCCACAGGATTGCATTACATGTAGAGCCATGGAAGGGTGTGTGATGCTGATTACACACTCCTTACCACCTGTGGGTGTGGCTCCAGGGGTTAAAGCAATCCTGTCTCTGAACCTGGGTGGAGACTGTCGAGGGCAGTCTAGAGAGAGGCTGGCTCTAGATGTCCAGTGTGTGGACTGGAAACAAGTGAGAGCAGAGCCGGGAGCTCTGGGCGTATCAGCCTGTGTGGAGGCTGAACACAAGGCTCTGATACTGAGTCTGAGGTGAGTGCGGCCAGGCCAGGGCTGTAGGGCCGAATCTCTCCAGGAGGAGAGACAGACAGGGGTCTGCAGAGGGCCCTGGGTGCTGGAAGGAACCTTGGCTAGAGTTGTACGCTGGCAGGAGCCAGAGAGTGGGGAAGTTGCTAAACTTCCATTATGGACTTATTGTTTATGTGTGAGGGCAGTTTATGCTGAGTGTTTTTAATAAACTGCCAGAATTTCTATGAAGAGACTGTGTACGTGTGTTGCTGAAGCTACCTCACACCGCTGCAAGTGAGTGAAACCCCCACGTTGCAGGGCGCAACGTTACAATATATATATATATATATATATATATACACTGTAGAGTAATGTTATAGTACAAGACAACTGGACATTTATGAGTACACTGGGTATTAGGGTTTGCAGGCTCAGCAGCTGAGGGGGTAACTTCCACTTTTAAAGGAGTCAATTGCTTGTGCATCTTTGGAATTTGTATATTTTTTTACTTAAATGCATGTATTTCTGATTAAAAATCAATTCCACAATTGGATTTCATTAAAAATTTTGCACAGTTTACCTTTGATTGCATCGTCTATTGCTGGCTACAGAAAGAGTTAACTGAGAATCCCTCAGCGAGCTTGTGATAACGGTCTGACAGGAGCATTTGTATCGCTTTTATCTGCATTTTTCAGAGTTCCTCTGAAACGTTGTGTCCCTGCTTCTCCCTGTTACAGGGACACCGCCCGGCGTCCCTGATCACTTCTCCATGTGCGATCCTCCTCCTCCTCATGCCTCCTGGAGTCTGTGCACATATCACAGGATCTCCAGGAGTGCTCCCAGGGAGTGCTTCTCCCTTCTCTTAAAGGGCCAGCATGCCACTTCTAGGAAGTGCCTCTCAGTCTATCGTTGAGAGGCACTGGGTATTTAAGGCACGCTCCCACTTGGGGAGGTGCCTGTTCAACACTATCAGTCCTGTTATTCAGTTGATTCTGTCTAGTCAGTTGTCAGGTCACCCCGTCCTGTCCTGTACTTTGTCTCAGCCCATCCTGCCTGTTGGCACCTGTGTCCAGTCCTGTCCCGCCAATACCTGGTCCAAGGCCGTCCTGCCTGTTGGGTGCCTCGTCCCAGTCCTGTCCCGCCCATACCTGGTCCAAGGCCGTCCTGCCTGTTGGCACCTGGTTCCAGTCCTGTCCTGCCCGTACCTGCACCTAGCCCGTCCTGCTTGTTGGCACCTGGTTCCAGTCCTGTCCCGCCTGTACCTGCTGCCTGTGTGTCCTGCCTTGTTGGTACTATAGACTTTGCCTGTCTTTACTTGGTCCCTCTCTGCACTTGAGACCCAGTCCTGTCTGCCCCTGTGTCCGCCCCTGTCCTGGGGGTCAGCTGCCAAAGTCCTGGTCCTCTACCCCACGCTAGGTTAGGTCCAGGGTCTCCCCGTGGTCCAGTGGGTCCACTTCTAGCTTACCGCAGCCCCATCCCCAGCGGTGAGCGTTATATCCTCTTGGCTGATTTATGACCTTACGCCACCAAAGAGCCTGTAAAAAACAAATGGTGCAACATTTTTGAATAAAACTCAATTGCAAAAATAATTTTTTTAGCTCCAAATAAATACAATTAATTTAGAATAAAAAAAAATGTCCAAGGTTACAAAGTGTTCACTGTTCACTATGTTTCTGCCTCCAAAAGCGTGGAGGAATATGAATAATAGAGCAGAAAAGATATACTGAGCAAAGAGAAAAGAATCAGTGCCAGGAATAAATGTCACCTGGTGGAAACGCCGCTGTTCTCCTGAATCCGGAGATGTTTTTCTTTTGTTCCTGCGCCGCTCCGTTCCTGAGATATGGCGTCTTGTTCCCTGTATATAAATCTAGTCTGTTAGCCAAATGGGTGTGGTCATCAGCTATTTGTAGGTGACTTACACACGCCCACTTGGCAAAAGGCTAGATTTATATACAGGGAAGAAGAGGCCATATCTCAGGAACGGAGAGGCGCAGGAACAAAAGAAAAACGTCTCCGGATTCAGGAGAACAGCGGCGTTTAATAGGTTTTCTTTAGATGAGAACCACTCGTATTGTAATGTAGTCTCTTCTTTTGATCTCTTTGGATCCAGGGGCGTATGTTCGCCTACTCAGATGCTCAGCGGCACCGGCTAGGAGTGAATTTTGCGCAGATTCCAGTAAACGCCCCGAAGAAGTCTAAAGCCGCAAATGTAGAGCGTGATGGGCTAATGGCAATGGGTGACAATCAAGGTAAGATTGTGCTGATCACATCTAGTCAGAGATTAAAGGGGTATTCCCAATTCCTTAACAGATGGTATATACTGGTATATACTGTCAGGACAGGTGATAACTTGCCGCTCGCTAGGCGCCCTGTGCCCGTCAGTCCTCGGACGTCTGTGGCACTTTAGTAAGTGATCACCTGTCCTGTGATATCCCGGAGAGCTTTAATGTTCTCTTAGGGTACATGGAGGTAAACAATGGGGTGCGCTGCTTGAGACCCCTCCGTGGAGCACAGGGCATGGCCCGATATTTCATCAGATGATGATCCTGTGATTATATAATAATTTATCATTTATTACGATGCCTAAAACACATGACTTCATTTTTCCACGTAGGAAATGCCCCCAACTATTACCCAAACAGTTATGGGGGTCCCCAGGACAGACGGGAGTGCCTGCAGAGCACATTCTCTGTGCAGGGGGATGCGGCCAGGTACGATGATTCAGAAGAAGACAACGTGTCTCAGGTAATTGTCACTCATGATGCAATGGGAGAAGGCCTAGGACTGCAGGGAGGACCGGGCCTAGGACTGCAGGGAGGACCGGGCCTAGGACTGCAGGGAGGACCGGGCCTAGGACTGCAGGAAAGACCAGGCCTATGACTGCAGGGAGGACCAGTCTAGGACTGCAGGGAGGACCGGGCCTAGGACTGCAGGAAAGACCAGGCCTATGACTGCAGGGAGGACTGGGCCTAGGACTGCAGGAAAGACCAGGCCTATGACTGCAGGGAGGACTGGGCCTAGGACTACAGGGAGGACCGGGCCTAGGACTACAGGGAGGACCGGGCCTAGGACTACAGGGAGGACCAGGCCTATGACTGCAGGGAGGACCGGGCCTAGGACTGCAGGAAAGACCAGGCCTATGACTGCAGGGAGGACTGGGCCTAGGACTACAGGGAGGACCGGGCCTAGGACTACAGGGAGGACCGGGACTAGGACTGCAGGAAATACCAGGCCTATGACTGCAGGGAGGACTGGGCCTAGGACTACAGGGAGGACCGGGACTAGGACTGCAGGAAATACCAGGCCTATGACTGCAGGGAGGACTGGGCCTAGGACTACAGGGAGGACCGGGCCTAGGACTACAGGGAGGACCGGGACTAGGACTGCAGGAAATACCAGGCCTATGACTGCAGGGAGGACTGGGCCTAGGACTACAGGAAGGACCGGGCCTAGGACTGCAGGAAATACCAGGCCTATGACTGCAGGAAATACCAGGCCTATGACTGCAGGGAGGACCAGGCCTAGGACTGCAGGAAATACCAGGCCTATGACTGCAGGGAGGACTGGGCCTAGGACTACAGGGAGGACCAGGTTTAGGGCTGCAGGGAGGACTGGGTCTAAGACTGCAGGGAGGACCGGGCCAAGGACTACAGGTAGTATTAGGTCTAGGACTGCAGGGAGGACCGGGCCTAGGACTGCAGTAAAGACTGGGTCTAAGACTACAGGGAGGACCAGTCTAGGATTGCAGGGAGGACTGGGTCTACGACTACAGGGAGGACTAGGTATAAGACTGCAGGGAGGACCGGGCCTAGGACAGCAGGGAGGAACGGACCTAGGACTGGGTCTAGAATTTCAAGGACTACTGGTCCTAGGACTGCAGGGAATATCTGGTCTAGGACTGCAAGGAGGACTGGGCTTAGGACTGCAGTAAGAACTAGGCCTAAGAATACAGGAAGGACTGGTCCTAGGACTGCTATAGGGCATAGGTCCAGGTTTGCATGGAGTAACAAGCGTAGAACTGCAGGGAGGACTGGGCCTAGGACTACAGGGAGCACTGGGTCTAGGACTTCAGCGACTACCAGGCCTTGGACTGCAGAGAGGACTGGGTCTAGGAGTGCAGGAAGGACTGGTTTAAGACTTCAAGAACTGCTGGGCCTAGGACTGCAGGGAATATCAGGTCTAGGACTGCAGATTGATGACTGGTTTTAGGAATGCAGTAAAAACCAGGCCTAAGAATACAGGAAGGACTGGTCCTAGGACTTCAGAAGGGACTAGGCCCAGGACTGCATGGAGTAACAAGCCTAGGACTGCAGGGAGGACTGAGCCTAGGACTGCAGGGAGGACTGAGCCTAGGACTGCAGGGAATACTATGCGTAAGTCTGCGGGAGGACCGTGCCTAGGACTATAGAGAGAACTGGGTGTAAGACTGGGTGTAGAATTGCAAGGAGGAGTGGACCTAGGACTGCAGGCAAGACTGAGCCTAGGACTGCGGGCAGGACCGGGCCTAGGACTGCAGGGAATACAAGGCCTAGGACTGCAGGGAGGACTGAGCCTAGGACTGAGCCTAGGACTGCGGGCAGGACCGGGCCTAGGACTGCAGGGAATACAAGGCCTAGGACTGCAGGGAGGACTGAGCCTAGGACTGAGCCTAGGACTGCGGGCAGGACCGGGCCTAGGACTGCAGGGAATACAAGGCCTAGGACTGCAGGGAGGACTGAGCCTAGGACTGAGCCTAGGACTGCGGGCAGGACCGGGCCTAGGACTGCAGGGAATACAAGGCCTAGGACTGCAGGGAGGACTGAGCCTAGGACTGAGCCTAGGACTGAGCCTCGGGTTACAGGACAGGAGGGTCCTGTATAAATTGTGTGAACTAGGGATAATGTGAGTTGGTGGGTTTAGGATAAGGGGTAGTTTATGGGGGTCTTCACATGATGTGCTGGCCTGAGGCTGCCCGTTGGTCTCATACGCCTCAGTCCCAGTCTCTCAGGTCCGGACTTCTGGTTTTCTTTCCAGGTGAAAAAGTTTTACCTCGATCTGTCAGAAGAGGAGCGGCAGAGGCTTTGTGAGAACATCGCAGAAAGCTTGTCTGTAGCCGAACTGTTCATTCAGAAGAGAGCGGTAAGCTACGAGCCCTGCACAACACTCAATGCAAATCTAGGCGGCAGAGCTGCAGTGTAAAGCATGGGCGAGGCACAAAAACATAGCATGAGCCTCTAATGAGACTGAAAATGGATTTCAGACTACTCTGTAAAGAAAAAGCAGCAAAGCTGATGACATCTGAGCCCAACACAACCCTGGTAAAAATCACTGACAGGTGGCCATTACAGAAAGGCGGTGACTGATGGATGCCTGCTGTGGACACGCAGCGCAGAGAACCCGAAAATGCTCCAAAAAGGCTTCAGAGTAGTCACTGTATCTGTATTTCCAGGTAAAAAACTTCTCAGACGTGCACCCGGAATACGGAAAAAGAGTGCAGGGGGAGCTGGACAAAGTGGCGGCTGCCAAGAAGGTAAAAAGGAAAACATGGCGGTATATAGAGGGGCAGTCAGATTACACGGCGGTATATAGAGGGGGCAGTCAGGTTACATGGCGGTATATAGAGGGCAGTCAGGTTACAGGGTGGTATATAGAGGGGCAGTCAGATTACATGGCGGTATATAGAGGGGGCAGTCAGGTTACATGGCGGTATATAGAGGGCAGTCAGGTTACAGGGTGGTATATAGAGGAGGCAGTCAGATTACACGGCGGTATATAGAGGGGCAGTCAGATTACAGGGTGGTGTATAGAGAGGGCAGTCAGATTACACAGCGGTATATAGAGGGGGCAGTCAGGTTACATGGCGGTATATAGAGGGGCAGTCAGGTTACATGGCAGCATATAGAGGGGCAGTCAGATTACATGGCGGTATATAGAGGGGCAGTCAGGTTACATGGCGGTATATAGAGGGGCAGTCAGATTACATGGTGGTATATAGAGGGGCAGTCAGATTACATGGCGGTATATAGAGGGGGCAGTCAGGTTACATGGCGGTATATAGAGGGGCAGTCAGGTTACATGGCGGTATATAGAGGGGCAGTCAGATTACACGGTGGTATATAGAGGGGCAGTCAGATTACATGGCGGTATATAGAGGGGCAGTCAGATTACACGGCGGTATATAGAGGGGCAGTCAGGTTACATGGCGGTATATAGAGGGGCAATCAGATTACACGGTGGTATATAGAGGGGACAGTCAGATTACATGGCGGTATATAGAGGGGCAGTCAGGTTACATGGCGGTATATAGAGGGGCAGTCAGATTACACGGTGGTATATAGAGGGGCAGTCAGATTACATGGCGGTATATAGAGGGGCAATCAGATTACACGGTGGTATATAGAGGGGACAGTCAGATTACATGGCGGTATATAGAGGGGCAGTCAGGTTACATGGCGGTATATAGAGGGGCAGTCAGATTACATGGCGGTATATAGAGGGGCAATCAGATTACACGGTGGTATATAGAGGGGACAGTCAGATTACATAGTGGTATATAGAGGAGGCAGTCAGGTTACAGGGTGGTATATAGAGGGGGCAGTCAGATTACAGGGTGGTATATAGTGGGGGCAGTCAGATTACACGGTGGTATATAGAGAGGGCAATCAGATTACACGGTGGTATATAGAGAGGGCAATCAGATTAAATGGTGGTATATAGTGGGGGCAGTCAGATTACATGGTGGTATATAGAGGGGCAGTCAGATTACATGGTGGTATATAGAGGGGGCAGTCAGATTACATGGTGGTATATAGAGGGGGCAGTCAGATTATATGGTGGTATATAGAGGGGGCAGTCAGATTACATGGTGGTATATAGAGGGGGCAGTCAGATTGCAGGGTGGTATATAGAGGGGGCAGTCAGATTATATGGTGGTATATAGAGGGGGCAGTCAGATTACACGTTGGTATATAGAGGGGGCAGTCAGATTGCAGGGTGGTATATAGAGGGGGCAGTCAGATTATATGGTGGTATATAGAGGGGGCAGTCAGATTACATGGTGGTATATAGAGGGGGCAGTCAGATTACACGGTGGTATATAGAGGGGGCAGTCAGATTACATAGTGGTATATAGAGGGGGCAGTCAGATTACACGGTGGTATATAGAGGGGGCAGTCAGATTACATAGTGGTATATAGAGGGGGCAGTCAGATTACTTGGCGGCATATAGAGGTGGCAGTCAGATTACATGGTGGTATATAGAGGGGGCAGTCAGATTACATGGTGGTATATAGAGGGGGCAGTCAGATTACATAGTGGTATATAGAGGGGGCAGTCAGATTACATAGTGGTATATAGAGGGGGCAGTAAGATTACAGGGTGATATATAGAGGGGGCAGTCAGATTACATAGCGGCATATAGAGGGGGCAGTCAGTTTACATGGTGGTATATAGAGGGGGCAGTCAGATTACATGGTGGTATATAGAGGCGACAGTCAGATTACATGGTGGTATATAGAGGGGGCAGTCAGATTACATGGTGGTATATAGAGGGGGCAGTCAGATTACAGGGTGGTATATAGAGGGGGCAGTCAGGTTACAGGGTGGTATATAGAGGGGGCAGTCAGATTACAGGGTGGTATATAGAGGGGGCAGTCAGATTACAGGGTGGTATATAGAGGGGGCAGTCAGGTTACAGGGTGGTATATAGAGGGGGCAGTCAGATTACAGGGTGGTATATAGTGGGGGCAGTCAGATTACACGGTGGTATATAGAGGGGACAGTCAGATTACAGGGTGGTGTATAGAGAGGGCAGTCAGATTACAGGGTGGTATATAGAGGGGGCAGTCAGGTTACAGGGTGGTATATAGAGTGGGCAGTCAGGTTACAGGGTGGTATATAGAGGAGGCAGTCAGATTACAGGGTGGTATATAGTGGGGGCAGTCAGATTACATAGTGGTGTATAGAGAGGGCAGTCAGATTACAGGGTGGTATATAGAGGGGGCAGTCAGATTACAGGGTGGTATACAGAGGAGGCAGTCAGGTTACAGGGTGGTATATAGAGGGGCAGTCAGATTACAGGGTGGTATATAGAGGGCAGTCAGGTTACAGGGTGGTATATAGAGGAGGCAGTCAGATTACACGGTGGTATATAGAGGGGGCAGTCAGATTACACGGTGGTATATAGAGTGGGCAGTCAGATTACACGGTGGTATATAGAGTGGGCAGTCAGGTTACAGGGTGGTATATAGAGGAGGCAGTCAGATTACAGGGTGGTATATAGAGGAGGCAGTCAGATTACAAGGTGGTATATAGAGGGCAGTCAGGTTACATGGTGGTATATAGAGTGGGCAGTCAGGTTACAGGGTGGTATATAGAGGGCAGTCAGGTTACATGGTGGTATATAGAGTGGGCAGTCAGGTTACACGGTGGTATATAGAGGGGGCAGTCAGATTACAGGGTGGTATATAGAGGGGGCAGTCAGATTACATGGTGGTATATAGAGTGGGCAGTCAGATTACATGGTGGTATATAGTGGGGCAGTCAGATTACAGGGTGGTATATAGAGGGGGCAGTCAGATTACACGGTGGTATATAGAGGGGGCAGTCAGATTACATGGCAGCATATAGAGGGGGCAGTCAGATTACATGGTGGTATATAGTGGGGGCAGTCAGATTACATGGTGGTATATAGAGGGGCAGTCAGATTACATGGTGGTATATAGAGGGGCAGTCAGATTACATGGCGGTATATAGAGGGGGCAGTCAGATTACATGGCAGCATATAGAGGGGGCAGTCAGATTACATGGCAGCATATAGAGGGGGCAGTCAGATTACACGTTGGTATATAGAGGGGCAGTCAGATTACATGGTGGTATATAGAGGGGGCAGTCAGATTACACGGTGGTATATAGAGGGGGCAGTCAGATTACATGGTGGTATATAGAGGGGGCAGTCAGATTATGCGGTGGCATATAGAGGGGAGGTCAGTGGGGGTCCCCGCTGCCCCCTTCCTCGCTATATATTATGACTTACTGATGTATACTTTGTATTTTTTGTTTTTAGGCCGCACAGAGCAATCAGACCCCGATATTACAGAAGGTGACCCTGCATTAGACCACCCCCCGCCATGTTACTCTCACACCGGTTTATACCCACAGATATTAACGAAAGAACTGAAGACTTTATTTTTTTTTTTTTACTTTTTTTTTGAAAATTGTGACTTGTCCCCTCCATTCACTGCATTATAACATCCTCTGGATATGAAAGAGTTGGACCGGAGCATCGTTTTATAGCAGGTCAATGCATGGCCGGGTTCTGCTGCTGGGACTCCCAAATTATTACACACTGGTCCTGTCCGAGGCGTCCATGGAGCTGGAGTATAGCAGAATGTGAAATCACGATCGGCCACTAGATGGCGACATCACAGCATTCGAGGGATTGTCCAAAATCTGATTATTCTAATTCATAATTAATTAATAATTAATCTAATTAATTAATTATTCTATTAACTCCATTCATCAATTGCAATTTTTTTTAAAAAATCACCAACTTTGTGTACAAATTTCCTCCACTTCCGCCCTTCCCTCCAGAGTCCAGAGGGATTTGATGTGCGCCTGAAATTTATGGGCAAATATTATGATATTTTGGTGGAATGTGTAAGTTTTTTTGTGCTGAAGTTGGATTTTTTTTTATTTTTTGCAAGACTTCATGAATTGTGTGAGCTGTTTTGCAAAATTTGGCACCAAAAAGTTAATAAATAACACAATATAAAAAAAGATAAGTGACAAAAAAACACAGACCCCCCCCCCCTCTACCCCTTGGAAATGATGAATAGAGCTCTATGTATACAGACTGTGGTTGAAACTTCCTGTGCTCAGTTATACTAAGAGGAGCAGCTCTGGAGCACAAAGTTCTGCTCTCACAAGTATTCAGACTGATTGTATCCGTGTTTTAGTCTTTATGTATGTAAGGGGGTACAAAAGAGGTCACAGACTATGTATGGGTAATATGTATGGGTCTATGTGTGTAATAAAGTTGTTGTTGTATGTTGTGTGGCCACTAGGTGGCAGCTTGCCCCAAGAGACCGCTTCCCTGGTACTCCTTGGTTAGGAAGGGGTTAGTTACAGGGAGGGATGTAGGTTATAAAAGGGTTAAGTAAGAGGAAGAGAGTATTGATTAGATGAGATCCTATGGGTCGAACTCGTAACCCGGACACGTGGGGTCCTGAAGCTGTAGGACTGAAGATAACTGACACACTAGTCTCCCCAACATGTACATGAATAGTGTAATATCAGCAGCGATTGAGTCAGTATCACACAGGACACCGGGGACTGCAGCTATGTTTGCTGCAATGGCTGCCTCCTCCAGACACTTTCCTACCTGTATCCACCTCACTGCCTCCCCCTACTGGACACGAGAGGCCACTATGATCGCAAAACCCTGGGTAACTACCAATCATCTCACATAAAATGCCCATGTATCTCCACTCAACACTTGGTGACTTTCCTGTTAAAGGCTCATTCTCTAAGCCGTAGATTAGAAGAAGCAGCACGGGCCAGAGGCGATGAAGCAGTAGAACTGCCTGGCACATGTATGAGTGAAGACCAGTATGAAAGACGACAGATAGATAAGCAGAGCAGGAAGCACCGAATGAAGCAAAGCCAGGGATGTGGATGCACACAGGAACAGGAGATGCATATGTGCCGCCCCTGCAGCGGTCGAACTGATCGGAGTCGGGGGTCGCTGCTGTGGCTCGAGGGTCTCCGGACCCAGGGGCTTGCGGCCACTCAAATGTAAAGGGAACTTTTTACAGGGGATAAGAGTTAGTGATGCCACCCGTGGTTCGCGGTAGGCGGAGTACTGCTTATGGGAGTACCCGATGAAGATGGAGCGGGGCAGCCAGTTGACGTTCCCTCCATGGGTAGGCTAGGCCCCGGGACTATGGATGGTGGAGGTATAGGGAGCGCAGCGCTGGTTGGGAACAGGGGAGGATCACGTACTCACTCAGGCAGGGTTGGTGATGATGCGACCGCAAAGCAGACTCTGACAACAAGGTAAACCAAGTCTCTGGGTGCCGCTGCCCTCTTGGGGGAGCCCGTCCGGGTATCCGTCCCCTCTGGTACTGCTGGGTGGTCTGGAGCCTGCCTCCGTGCACAAATTAGAAGTGTTCTGGTGGCCCGTTGGCATAAAGCTGTCCGGGCCCCGCTCCCTACTTGTTCGTAGTGGAGCTGCGCTCTCAAGGGCTCACGCTTGGGATTTCTGTGGGCTGCGTGGGTTGGAAAGCCCTATCCTCCTCGTTGCGCTAGTGCCCCTGATCTCTGAGCTTCTTGGGGACAGTCCATAAACTCATTATCCTCTGCAGGTTAATTGCTGGGTTACCTGAAGCTACTCCTCAAACTAGGGTCCTGTACCCCGCCGTGCTTTTGGTACCGGACCGGTTATTAGGCTCGAGCTGCTGACCGTCCTCCAAGACCAGGTCTAGGCACCCAGCCTCAATACCCTGCGACCGGGTCTCCGACTCCTCCGGGCCCGCACCACAGTCTGCGACCCAACCTGTAACCTACAGGGAGCCACTACTCCCTCAGCTCCTCACTTCTTGAGGGCTACTCCTCAACTACTCTGTCTAATTCCCTCCCACCAGTCTGCCTGACCCCTAGGTGGGCGGCCCTATTCCAGCTAGGCAGCCCACTGGTGTGTCTGACAGGGTGTCGCGTAAGGTGTGGTTGGGATTTGAATGCTGATGGAGGCAGTACCATAGGTTGGGAACCCAGAACCACAAGGGGTTGAGTCCTGCACCAAAGAATAGGAAATGCAGTACCCTGTGACGCCCTGACTAGTCCAGGGGCGTCACACATAGACAATTCAGAATAGCAGCAAACAAATGATTAATAATAATAATTGTATTCATTTATATAGCGCTATTAATTCCACAGCGCTTTACATACATCAGCAACACTGTCCCCATTGGGGCTCACAATCTAGAGTCCCTATCTGTATGTCTTTGGAGTGTGGGAGGAAACCGGAGTACCTGGAGGAAACCCACGCAAACACGGGGAGAACATACAAACTCCTTGCAGATAGTGTCCTTGGTGGGATTTGAACCCAGGACCCCAGCGCTGCAAGACTGCAGTGCTAACCACTGAGCCACCACAAGACTGCATTGCTAACCACTGAGCCACAGTTATATGCTTGCAGCAGACAAATGGTTAACAGCAGAGTAATATGCTTGAAGCAGACAGATGATTAATGGCAGAGTAATATGCTTGCAGCAGAGAAATGGTTAAGGGCAGGTTCATATGATTGCAGCAGACAGATGGTTAATGGCAGAGTCATATGTTTAAGGCAGACAGATGGTTATTTGGAATGGAATAAAAAAATAATTCTGCAGTCTGAGTTTGGCTTTTATTTCTACATTGTTAACTTTGTGGTAAAAAAAATATTACACATTCACTTTGTTCTTTGGATCAGAACTATTATGGTGATACCAAATGTACATAGTTTTTTTTATGTTTATTTACTTTTTTTTGTCAGACAGTGTCGCCATATTTGGGGAGCCATAATTTGACTTTTTTTTGTGGGGTGATCTATAAAAATTATCTTACTAGCACCATTTTAGGATACATATAACTTTTAGATCTTTTTTTATGCTTATTTTGGTGGGAAGACATTGTGATTAAAAAATCAGTAATTCTGTGGTTTTGGGCATTTTTTTTTCTTGG
The DNA here is from genome assembly GCF_048569485.1 of Anomaloglossus baeobatrachus. Lineage (NCBI taxonomy): Eukaryota > Metazoa > Chordata > Amphibia > Anura > Aromobatidae > Anomaloglossus > Anomaloglossus baeobatrachus. The sequence goes on from NC_134362.1 coordinate 17,801,784, forward strand.
TGGAGGGGACAGTCAGTGATACATTTTATGATATTGTATTAGTTTTGCACTGTTACAAACGTGGCAAAATCAAACATGATTATTTTTTCACTTGGATTTTTTGATCATGGGAAAAGAGGGTGTGATGGTGGAATATGGGGGGGTTGTGTATAATTTAGTGTAGGTTCGTATTTTAGGCGTGGTGCTCTGTTCTTTCTGTGTACATTGTCCTGTTAAGTTAGGTTAATCACCCCCTGCCGGGCTTTTGTCCCTAAGTCTGGGGAAGGGGGGCCCTGGGATCCACCTAAACTCTCTGCTTACCTGGGAGATTATTGAGTGTGGCTGGGACGGGCAAGAGACAAGCAGGAAGATTCATCCTCTGGGGGAGAAGCTGCAGCTACAGGTAGCACCCTAGAGAGCCATTGAGAAACCCCGATGTTCCCTGGAAAAGGACTGCTGGAGAATTGTGACTGATCCCCGGGACATTTTACCCTCCGTGTGCTCGATTATATGATGGACATTCTGATTTGCTTGGAATAAATGTTCTTTGGATTGTTCAATCATCTCCCCATGACACAGTATTACTTTTTTTTATTATTATTTTTTATTAGTCACCTATAATGACTTGAAACTGCAAGCGCTCATACAATAAACTATAATACTTTTATATTGCAGACTGTTGAAATATTAAAAAATCTAGGGACAGGAGCGTTCAGTAAGCCTCTGGCTGCCATGATAACATTCGCCATTGCATTGGTGGGATTCCACCGTATTTAACCACTTAAATGCTGCTTTCACGATTGACAGTGATATCTGAGGGTCTAGCTTGTTAATGTTGATAACTGCAATACCTGAAGGGGCAATATAATACAGCTGGAAATCACTGTTTCTGAAGTTTAGCTGTAGTTTTACAAATAACCAGCAGGTGGCGCCACTGTCTATAATATCTGTAATATAAAGGGGATATCTGTTTAAGAAAACCTATTTTTAAACATCTTATTAGGTGGATTCAGGATCCTCATCTATTATTTAGCGTGAACCATAAAGAGTGATTCATAGACTTCAATGAAAAACGTTGCACACTGTGTAATGCTTTCTTTCTCCTCTGGTGGCGCTGCAGAGGGATTACAACTAATTTTTGAAGACCCCTGCGGCAACACCTCCTCTGATATGCTTATAGCCAAGGGAATTTATTAAAAAAAGAAATTGATGACCCCTTTATTCCCTTCAGGGTGCATTTATTATGGGCTTTAAAGACATTTTTTCAATAATTTTTTCGATTTTTTTGTACTGTTAATAATTGTTGTACGTATACCCTCTTCCACTTGTAAAGCGCCATGGAATAAATGGCGCTATAATAATAAATAATAATATTAATTTTGTATTATTATTACTAAGTTTTAAGAGTCAAAACAGTTTCACTTTTCCAGCAACATCAATGGATGAGGGATTATTTTAGTTTTGCCATTTTTTTGGTTGGGGGAGGAGGTGGGATTGCAAAAATAAAAAAACAAAAACATCAACTGTAAAAAAAAAATATTTTTTTATAGGTTTTCTGAGATGCGGAACTTTTCTGTTTCTCCATTGATGGGGCTCGTTTTTTTTCGGGGCGCTTTTACGGTTTTATTGATAATATTTTGGGGGATATAGGATGTTTTTTATTGTCTTTTAGGTAGGTGCAATTTTGTAATTTCTATTTTTTTTCTCTTTACACAATGACCAAAAAATAAGCAATTGGCATTTTGATTTTTTTTTTCTTCTCCCTACAGCATTTAATGAATGGGCTCTTTTTATTTTTTGAGGGATCAGACTTCGACAATTGCGGAGATTTTATTTTTTTATTAATTTGAAATGTTATATTTGTTAATTTTTCTTTTAATTTGTCACTTTATTAGTCTCATTTAGTATATTTGAAATGATGTTCTCCTATGAAGCTCATGATGACATATTGGTACCTCGCAATTGCCATTTAAATGCCGTTACCAGAGATTGACAGTGTCATGTAAATGGTTATCAGCAGTGATCGGAGCTGGCTCTGATCACTGCTGTTACAGGAGGATGCCAGCTGTGTAACACTGCTCCTGAGCCCGCTTCATACACTCGCACCCGATGTGTGGTTTTGAGCAGTATCTGTTTCCACCTTCCTGGTAATTGCTCTGTTTCATTACTGAGCATTATCTCCCAGAACCTCGCCAGTCGTACTCTCTGGTTCTGTAGTTGTGCTCTTGGCCTGTGTTTGTGCTTGTGTTCAGATCTAAGTTTCTTGACACCGGGCTGTTATTGGACTCCTCTCTGCCCACTCCCTGTTCTTGTTGTTACCTTCAGGCTTCTGACCTCGGACCGCTCCCTGACCACGTCTTTGCTCGCTCCCTGTTCTTGTCATTACCTCCTGGCTTCTGACCTCAGACTGTTACCTGACCACGTTGCTCTCTGCTCCCTGAATCTAATACCTACTCTTCTGGAATTCTGACCCTCGTCCTGTGACTTGACTGCATTTCTGTTTACTCCCTGTGTCCTATCGTGCCCTCCTGTTTTCTGACCCCGGCTTGTCTGACTACCTTTCCGTCTATACTATCTGTAAGTAGTGACTAGCATCACAGCAGCTTTCTTCAGCACTGGAAGAATCACAATCACTGAGGTCGACCAGATACAGCGATCTGGCTGAACGCATGAAAGATCTATAGCAAAGAGCTTGTAAGTGCTGTACTGTTTGCCTAGGAAACCAACCGCCTCTGATAGACTGCGGTGTGGCTGTTAATCTAGGTACCGAGGAATAAACTGTAGAATTCAAAAATCTCTCCGTTCTTGAGAAGTTGCGATAAGAGTTTTTATTTCTGTGCCCCGCATCTTCAGGGCATCTTTGCACTTTCTAAGCAGGGATTTTTGGCATATCAACAGGCGACAACTGTCTCATTTTAATAGCTAAGCCAGCTCCCTTCTTTGACTATGCTTTATCAGAGAAGGGGGCTGACTTAGCATTCATCCAAGTCAGCCAGGCCCTTTCAGACACAACAACGACAACATAGCCAACACAAAAGTGGTGCTGACCAACCCGTGACCGGAGGAGGTATCGGAAGAAGTGGGCACCCGGTACACCCCCATCTCCGTTATGCACTTCATAATATGGTTCATGCAATGGATTTTTCCAGTCTTAGACAAACAAGTGTACAGTTCACTTCCCCCCTGTCCAAATCTCTGATGTAACAAACAGCGGTTAATAAATGATTGAATTGGCGCTGAGCAATGCTACTGCTCAAATAAAGAGGATGAAGAAACAGAGGACCCGTCGGGGCGCAGCGCCAGTTTGGCACAGGTACAGCATGATTTTTGCCCAATAAACAAACAGATGAGCAAGGACTCTGCCCTCAACTAAGCGCTCGCTCAAATTCCAGATCAGTCAAGGAAACAGCGATATTAACCTCGTGGTGAGATGTAAAGTGAGAGGTACTGCCATGGGGTGCAAAATGGTGACCTGCAGGCTAGGCCAGTGCGGTATATAATACAGGCAGGGGTCGTCCTACTTCCATTTCTTGATCACTATTACATTCCAGCATGTACGATCTCTCATAGACCAGAGGACGACACATCTAAGCTTGACCTCCCTGCAATTCCCATGTATTGCCCAAACAGGACATTGATTGCACCAGTGTAATTCCTCATTTTTCCTTGTTGTGGCGCTGCAAGGAAATGTAATAAATAATGCAGATTTCCCCTTATATTGGTGCTGATCATCTTTTTTTATTGCAAAAAGAGGTTGTAAAAACACAATTAAACCTTTTATTCAATTTTTTTTATTTACTGTTAAATAGGGATTGTCATAACATAAATGGTAAAAATTGTGATGTGCTTGTAAAAACGAGCAACTTTGCAATTTAATTTACATCTTATTGCAACTTCTTAGGAACAGAGGGATTTTTGAATTCTATAGTTTATTCCTCGGTACCTAGATTAACGACCAAACTGCAGTCTATCAGAGGCGGTTGGTTTCCTAGGCAAACAGTGCAGCACTTACAAGCTCTTCGCTATAGATCTTTCATGCATTCGGCCAGATCGCTGTATCCAGACAGCTTTGGTGATTGTGATGCTTCCGGTGCTGAAGAAAGCTGCTGTGATGCTAGTCACTACTTACACATAGTATAAACGGAAGGGTAGTCAAACAAGCCAGGGTCAAGAAACAGGAGGACATGACAGGACACAGGGAGTGAGCAGAAATGCAGTCATGTTAGAGGCCGAGGTTCAGAATTACAGAAGAGTATGTATTAGATTCAAGGAGCAGATAGAGATGTGGTCAGGGAGTGGTCCGAGGTCAGAAGCCAGGAGGTAATGACAAGAACAGGGAGCGAGCAAAGACGTGGTCAGGGAGCGGTCTGAGGTCAGAAGCCTGAAGGTAACAACAAGAGCAGGGAGTGGGCAGAGAGGAGTTCAATAACATTCCGGGGTCAAGAAACTAAGATCAGAACACAAGCACAAACATAAGCCCAGAGCACAACTGCAGAACCAGAGAGTACGACTGGTGAGGTTCTGGGAGAGCATGTGCAGTAATGGAACAGAGCAATTAACAGGAAGGAGGAACAACTGAGTAAAAGCACCTACTAGATCCTGCAGGGGACCTGCGCTGTCAAACAGCTTGCTAGCTAGTGCTCAAAGAAATAGCAGAGCATCTCCAAATGGAAGATGCTCTGAACGAAGGAAACATGTCACTGCCGGCTCTGTAGTTCAGAAAGGTGCGGCAGAGCATTACCTGTGTGCAAGATGCTCTGCACAGAGGAATAATGTCACTGCTGGCTCCATAATTCAGGAAGGTGCAGCAGAGCATCTCCACTGTGCAAGATGCTCTGCACAGAGGAGTCGTGACAGCTGCCTCTGCTAGAGAGTGCACAGTTTGGCTTCATCACACCTCTGGCCACAGCTGTCAATCATCAGTATCATAGTTTTGATTTTTCCAGATGTTTTAGCTCACTTCATTTTTTGCAATTCTTTTTTTTTTTTAAATGTTGCAAAAATGTATGTGCAATAGTAACCCAGTACAGCAGAGGAGTACAAAATCTGCCACATTTTTATTTATTTATTGGGCAGCTTTGACTTTTTACTCCAATAAGGCATGAAAAATAGTCTGCACAAAATGAATCTCAACCGCGTGCAACATTTTGAAGAATTTGGTGCAAACCCCTGCAGTCAATATCGCAAGACAAAAAAAAGAAAAATCAAATAAAAAACAAAAAGACAAATTATGAATCTTATCCAAATGTAATGAAAAAAGATAAATACTTTTTTGTGGAAGGAGCAGAGAGAAAAACTGTGATTCTGCACTTTTAGCATCTCAGGGTTTTGCTTTTACTGTAAACGACAGAACTTTATTCTCCAGGTCTAAATAACCTCAATAATAAATTGGTATGAAATAAAAAAAAATGTTTTGCCGAAGTGTTTATCTTTCTATCATTATGGAGGGCAAGGAGTTTTATTTTTTTCAGCAGGGCCATCTTTGGTTTTTATTGGTGTCGTTTTGTAATACATAGGACTTTTTATCTGCTCTTCATGTCACTTTTTTGTGAAGAAGGTTAATTAACAACAAAAACAAAAAAAAAAAAGCAATTTGGGCTTTTTCTTATTTTTTTCCACACATGTTCAATGGGAATATGTGTAGGGGTTTTTTTTTTTTACACATGTATTTTGTAATATTATTTTTTTTAGTATGTAACGTTTTTTTAGCATTTTATTTACACTTTGGGCCTCAAAGGAGTACAAAGATGGCTCCATTAGGTTTAAGGATGAGATAGAAACCAATCTTCGACAAACGATTTGTTTCACAAGGCACCAGGGAGGTGACAGTGGGAAGTTGGAACCATCATTACCCCGTTTAAAGGGAACCTGTCATCTATTTTTTTGCCCTATAAGCTACGGCTACCACAACCTGGCTCTTATATACAGTATTCTAACATGCTGTATATAAGAGCCCAGGTCGGGTGTATAACATAAAAAACACTTTATAATACTCACCTAGAAGGTCGCTCCGGTGCAGACTGACCGGATGGATGTCTCCATTCTTTGTTGCGGCGCCTCCCCTTTCGGCCATCTTGGTCTTCCTTATTCTGAAGCCGCGGTGCATAATGCGTCTACATCATCCACACTCGCCAGCATTGAGGTCCTGCGCAGGTGCACTTTGATCTGCCCTGTTCAGGGCAGATCAAAGTATTGTAGTGCGCCTGCACTAGACGCATTATGCACCGCGGCTTCAGAATAAGGAAAACCAAGATGGCCGAAAGGGGAGGCGCCGCACCGAAGAACAGAGACATCCATCCGACCAGTCTGCACCGGAGCGACGTTCTAGGTGAGTATTATAAAGTGTTTTTTATGTTATACACCCGACCTGGGCTCTTATATACAACATGTTAGAATACTGTATATAAGAGCCCGGTGGTGGTGGCCGCAGCTTATAGGGCAAATAAGTGGTGACAGGTTCCCTTTAATCAGGGTGGTCTGTAGTCAACAGCTGCAGTGCTACAACCTACTGTATCCTCACCCATTCCCTTGTAGACTGTGAGCCCTCGCGGGCAGGGTCCTCTCTCCTCCTGTATACTGTGAGCCCTCGCGGGCAGGGTCCTCTCTCCTCCTGTAGACTGTGAGCCCTCGTGGGCAGGGTCCTCTCTCCTCCTGTATACTGTGAGCCCTCGCGGGCAGGGTCCTCTCTCCTCCTGTAGACTGTGAGCCCTCGCGGGCAGGGTCCTCCTCCTCCTGTAGACTGTGAGCCCTCGCGGGCAGGGTCCTCCTCCTCCTGTAGACTGTGAGCCCTCGCGGGCAGGGTCCTCTCTCCTCCTGTAGACTGTGAGCCCTTGCGGACAGGGTCATCTCTCCTCCTGTAGACTGTGAGCCCTCGCGGGCAGGGTCCTCCTCCTCCTGTAGACTGTGAGCCCTCGCGGGCAGGGTCCTCTCTCCTCCTGTAGACTGTGAGCACTCGTGGGCAGGGTCCTCTCTCCTCCTGTAGACTGTGAGCCCTCGCGGGCAGGGTCCTCTCTCCTCCTGTAGACTGTGAGCCCTCGTGGGCAGGGTCCTCTCTCCTCCTGTAGACTGTGATCCCTCGCGGGCAGGGTCCTCTCTCCTCCTGTAGACTGTGAGCCCTCGCGGGCAGGGTCCTCTCTCCTCCTGTAGACTGTGAGCCCTCGTGGGCAGGGTCCTCTCTCCTCCTGTAGACTGTGAGCCCTCGTGGGCAGGGTCCTCCTCCTCCTGTAGACTGTGAGCCCTCGCGGGCAGGGTCCTCTCTCCTCCTGTAGACTGTGAGCCCTCGTGGGCAGGGTCCTCTCTCCTCCTGTAGACTGTGAGCCCTCGCGGGCAGGGTCCTCTCTCCTCCTGTAGACTGTGAGCCCTCGTGGGCAGGGTCCTCTCTCCTCCTGTAGACTGTGAGCCCTCGCGGGCAGGGTCCTCCTCCTGTAGACTGTGAGCCCTCGCGGGCAGGGTCCTCTGTCCTCCTGTAGACTGTGAGCCCTCGCGGGCAGAGTCCTCCTCCTCCTGTAGACTGTGAGCCCTCGCGGGCAGGGTCCTCTCTCCTCCTGTAGACTGTGAGCCCTCACGGGCAGGGTCCTCTCTCCTCCTGTAGACTGTGAGCCCTCGCGGGCAGGGTGCTCTCTCCTCCTGTAGACTGTGAGCCCTCGCGGGCAGGGTCCTCTCTCCTCCTGTAGACTGTGAGCCCTCGTGGGCAGGGACCTCTCTCCTCCTGTAGACTGTGAGCCCTCGCAGGCAGGGACCTCTCTCCTCCTGTAGACTGTGAGCCCTCGCGGGCAGGGTCCTCTCTCCCCCTGTAGACTGTGAGCCCTCGCGGGCAGGGTCCTCTCTCCTCCTGTAGACTGTGAGCCCTCGCGGGCAGGGACCTCTCTCCTCCTGTACCTGTCTGTGTCTTGTATTGTTTATGATTATTGTACTTGTCCCTATTATGTTCACCCCTTCCACATGTAAAGCGCCATGGAATTGATGGCGCTATAATAATAATAATAATAAAAATAATAATAATAATGATAATAATAACCAAAGAGTTAGCGATTAGCTGGACATGGATATTTTCTTTCTCAGATGCCACTTTTATCAAAAGATGTTTTTAGACACATCAACTCCATTTACACTGTAAGAAAAACTCCAAAAGTATCAAACTGGAGTTTAAATTAAAAAAAATTATTGTGAAATGCAGAAAGAAAAAAAGTGACACTGCAAAGTATGATAATAAAATATATGGTATACGTGAACTGAAATGACAATGCAGCCCAGCAGGTGGCGCACCAAACATCTGCATGAAATCCTATAGATAACGACTTCTCTAGCGGTTAATATCATAGACTTAGTGGCCGTTATATTATCTCCAGCAACAGATAATATAAAGCAGCTTCATAGACTTATGTTTTCATAATATAATCATAGGGAACTCAAGAATTTCAGTCGCTTTTCTAACTACCCCCCCCCCCCCCCAAAAAAAAAGAAGTGCAATCAAAACATTCCACATGTACAGACCCCTGAAAATGCTATCAACGAAAACGTCATCACGTTATTAAAATAAAGAGAGACCTGGCAACGCTCCAAAGTTATGGGTTTTGGAAGAAGGGGAGGAAAAGCGCAAAATTATCCTAGGCTGAAAAGGGTTAAAAGTTTATTTTCAATCTAAAGAGCTTTAGGCTGCTTTCACACCTCCGGCTTTTGCAATGCGGCACAATCCGGCACTTTGCAGGAAAACCGCAACCGTTTTTTTTTGCTGCCGGTTGCGTTTTTCCTACATAGACTTTAATTAGTGCCGCATGGGCTTGCGTTCGGTCCGGTTTTTGCCGCATGCGGCAGATTTAGCCGATGTGGCGGCCGGATGGAACGTTCCCTGGCACGTTTTTTGCTCCGGCAAAAAAAAACGCATCGCGCCGCATCCGGCCGATGCGGCGCTTTTCCCAATGCATCCCTATGGATGCCGGATGCGGCGCGATGCAGCAAAAACCGCATCTGGCCGCCGCATGCGGTTTTTGCCACTGCGCATGCTCAGTAGCATGCCGCAAGCGGCAAAAACCGGACCGGCCGCATGTAAAAAACTTATGCAAAGGATACGGTGTTTTTACCGCATCCGTTGCATAGGCTTCACAGCCGGATTGAGCCGCAGAGCTCAAGCCGGATGTGTGAAAGCAGCCTTAGGCTACTTTCACACATCAGTTTTCTGTATTCAGGCACAGTCCTTTTTTTTGCCGTATCCAACGTTTCCGTTTTTGTTGTGCAAACCGGAGCCAACCGGACCCACCGGATCCGTTTTTTTGCGGATCCGTTTAGGACGGATCCGTTAAAAAACGGATCCGGTGGGTCCGGTTTGCATCCGTTTTGCATCCGTTATGTCCGTTTTTTAACGGATCCGTTTTTTTAACACTAAACAAACAATTAACGAGTTCCGTCTTCTGATTGGCTATTGGGAACATATAGTATATATACAGTATTTTGAAGCATATATGACAGAATGAAGACAGAGGCAAGCAGAAACCATGGATGCTATTCTTGCAAATTACACAAAGATCGCTGCAGATTTTATATTTGAGGCAAATCGCTTGGCTATCATCGTCAGAGAAAAGGAGCGACAGCGACTGAGGCGTCAGCGACATCGACGCTTTTGGATCCATCCCCTGACTGCCCAGAGACTGACACGTGGGGTGTTTTCAACCCTATACCTGGAGCTCCGTGGAAACCATGAAAAATTCACAAGCTATGTCCGGATGGCAGTGAATAATTTTGACGTCCTCCTTGGCCTTGTTGCGGACAACATCCGTAAAACGGACACCTACAGCCGGTTCTCTATAACACCCGAGGAGCGTTTGCTGGTTACGCTTAGGTAAGTTTTTTTTTTTTTAAATTGTATCCTCCTGTAAATTGACTTTTAACTGTAATGTGTTTGCTATTATTTTTTTATAATTATTGTCTTTCCTTTACAGATTCCTTGCAACTGGAGAGTCGCTTTCATCCCTCCACTACCAGTTTCGACTAGGAATTTCCACCATCTCGGGAATCATTAGAGACACTTGCCAAGCCTTGTGGGATTGCCTCCATGAGGATTTCATCCCCCAGCCCACCAGGGACAGATGGCTTGCAATTGCTGAACAATACTATAACATTTGTCAGTTTCCAAATTGCCTTGGCTCAGTGGACGGCAAACATATCAGAATTGTGAAACCTGCTGCTTCGGGGTCAGAATACTACAATTATAAAAAGTATTTTTCAATTGTCCTAATGGCAATAACGGATGCGGAATACAAATTCATCTCAGTGGACATTGGCGCATATGGGAGATCCAATGACTCTCAGGTCTTTAAAATGTCCCCAATGGGGCGGCGAATCTATGGGAATACTTTTGATTTCCCTCCTGCAAGACCTCTTCCTGGCACATGTGAGCCCCCAATGCCCTTTGTTTTTGTGGCCGACGAAGCCTTTCAACTATCCCAACATCTATTGAAGCCATATGCAAGCCGTGGATTGACGCAAACACAAAAAATATATAATTACAGATTATCCAGAGCCAGAAGAATGGTGGAATGCTCCTTTGGGATACTAACCAGCAAATGGCGAGTCTTGTTAACAGCCATTAATTTAAACATTGAAACTGTTGATGAAATAGTGAAAGCATGTGTGGTACTGCACAATTTTGTTTTAACAAAGGAACCTTTGTCGTTGGATGACCAGAGTTTGGAATCCACCTCTTTGTCAGACTACACCAGTCCTGGATTTAGGAGTAGTGTTGCCTGTTCAACAATCCGTGACATATATGCTAACTATTTTGTGTCCCCAGAAGGTAGAGTAGATTGGCAAGATCAAATGGTGTAAGATTTTTCTTCAGTTTTATAACAAATAAAAATAATTATAAATAAATTAAATAATATCTTGTTAACCTTGTTAATTTTAATCTTTCACTCGCTTTAAAAATTTGTAATTTTTACCCCGTCAAATTACAACATGTTATGTTTTTGTATTACCTTATTATTAACTTAACTTGCTAAATAATATTCACACCAAAAAAAACAAGAACAAATAAATACTTTTCAACCAAAAACTTTTATTTTTTATTACATAGATAAATAAATTATAAATTTGTAAATCTTGGGCTTGGGGTGGAGATAGTACTGGAGGGGCTGACAGGTGGGAACACACGCACAGTTGGAGTATTGAGGGTGGAAAGTGGTGTTGGTGGTGGTGGTGGGGAAGTAACAGAAGATGAAGGTGTGGTAGAGAAACCAAGAGGGAAACCAGGAGATGGGATGGGATTTGGTAAGGATTGAGGGGTGGAGTGGAGGGATTGGGAGACAGAAGAGGTGGCGGGTGAATTAGTGGTTTGAGTTGGGGTCATGATGGTTGTGGAAGGCGAGATGTGGTAGTGGGTAGGAAGTGTAGGGGCAGATGTGGTTGGGAGCTGGTACTGGCCCGCAGGCTGGTACTGGGCCGCAGGCTGGTACTGGGCCGCAGGCTGGTACTGGGCATCAGGCTGGTACTGGGCAGCAGGCTGGTACTGGGCAGCAGGCTGGTACTGGGCTGCAGGCTGGTACTGGGCTGCAGGCTGGTACTGGGCAGCAGGCTGGTACTGGGCAGCAGGGGGAGTAGGGACAATGGCTGGAGGGGGGGCAGGTGGTCTTGTAGGGGTGGGTGGAGGTGGTTGGGAGTCAACCTGCCCCAGAGCCTTCCGTGTGGCTTGCATTACATGCATCTGCTGGTCAAGAGATAGCTTTTCCATGCGCTCTAGTACGGCTTGAAAAAAACAATGATTGGGAGATTTACTTGCATCTAAATGCAGCCTGTCCAGACGCGTGCACAATTCGTGTGTATTTTTTTCCATATTTGCATTTAGGAAGCTAAAAGATGCACGATTTTGTTCGGATAATAATTGAATGGCGTTCTGGAAGGCTGCATTTAGATGCAAGAACTCTGGCGCATAGCTCTTTTCCTGACCCCTATGACGCTGACGCCCAGAACCCAAAGGTGTTCTACTGAGGGCAGCAGTGTCAGAGGGGTGGGGTAGGGGAAAAGCTATCTCATCACCAGCAGCTTCAGGTAATGAAGTCTCACGGGAAGCTCCAGCGCAGGTGGATGGGACAGATGTAGATGGAAGGGAAGGTTCAGATGGGTGGGGTCTGTGCGTGTGTTCACCAGTGGCGGACTGTTCAGGGATCGCTCCTGTCGGGTTCGATGCAGGCTCCTGAGTGCTGCAGACGGTGCTGTTAAAAAGAGGAAAAACAAAACAATAATTAATTTAATTGCTATACATTGGCCCTGACTAAAAAAAAAAAGCAAAAAAAAACAGACATAAAATATTATACTTTGTACATATTGTGTGGAATATTTACCTTCTGCACACCATAGTTGTCCGGAGGAACGACAACGCTCTAAAGTAACGGTACTTCGATCTGCGTCCTCCGGATCCACTCGGGGCCTGCATCTCTTGATTTAACTCCTTTTTGAAGCGATCCCTGATAGACCGCCACCGCTTCTGAAGTTTGTCACCTGAAAGTGGAAAGCAGAAAGTGGTTATTATACAACACATTACATCATGCAGCATAACCTACTGAACTGTGAATACTTACGCTGTTTCTTCTGGCCACGAGAATTGAGCTCCCCCCAACCTTCTACCGCTGCGTGGCATACCTCGTCCCAGAGTCGACGGGTTACGATCGAATCAGCGTGGCGGCGGTCAGCCATGTTCCACAGCGGCTCCCTCTCTCTAACTTCATCGATGAGGAGGTCGATGTTGATAAATCCGGCCTCCTCACCGTCAGAATCGGGAGCACGCTGGGATGCCTGTTCAAAGAAAGAAAAAAGAAATTAAAAAAAAAAATAGACAAAAATTCACACTGACATGAAAAAAAAAAAAATAAAAAAAAAAAAAAACCTTACACTATGACCACCGCCACCTCGACGACGACCCTGGGACGGTCTTGGGGGAGCTCTATCGTGAGCCCTAGAAGTTGAAGCCTTTAGTGAAGAAAACAAAAAAAAATTATTTACTTATATGTTTGGTGTGCTGTGGTAAACAATTCCTGTATGAAACTTACACTATGATCGCCCGCTCCGTGTCTTTCTCCACCCCTTCCGTCCTCTTCTGGCAGCATCTCCTGTGATGTTTCGGCCACCTGTGTAAATGTCGTTGATTTAAAAAAATGTTTTTTTTTGTATTTTTTACAAAAAAAACAAAAAAAAAAAAATACCTCAGTTTGTGAACCGAAGGGCGGGCTACCAGAAGACGACATTTTTTTGATTACAGGCCACGCACAACAGGACCTCAACCTCAGGAACACTCTTGCACTGCCACGGAAGATAAAAGGACCCAGCAACAGGCTGCCCAGAAATGTACCGCAACACTGCACCTGCAAAAAAAGAAAAAAAAATGTCTAAGTACATGTACGCAGCTCACAGCAGTGATCTGTGGACAGTACTGTGGACATTACCTCAGGAACACTCTTGCACTGCCACGGAAGATAAAAGGACCCAGCAACAGGCTGCCCAGAAATGTACCGCAACACTGCACCTGCAAAAAAAGAAAAAAAAATGTCTAAGTACATGTACGCAGCTCACAGCAGTGATCTGTGGACAGTACTGTGGACATTACCTCAGGAACACTCTTGCACTGCCACGGAAGATAAAAGGACCCAGCAACAGGCTGCCCAGAAATGTACCGCAACACTGCACCTGCAAAAAAAGAAAAAAAAATGTCTAAGTACATGTACGCAGCTCACAGCAGTGATCTGTGGACAGTACTGTGGACATACCTCTTCCCTGGAGCACTGGACTGGAGGACAGCAGAAGTTGAAGTCAGGAGCCGGCAGGAAGTGTGTAGAATGTGCTGGATCCTTTTATAAGTTTTGTGATGAGGAAAAAAAAAAATTTGCGCATGCTCTGTTTAACAAACCGGATGCGGTCACCGCATCCGGTTTAAACCGCATTGCGCCGGATCCGGCATGCATAGACACCCATTGTATACAATGCCGTATTGCGCCGGATCCGGCAGAATGCGGTTTTTTTAAGGGGACAAAAAACGTTACATGATACGTTCTATCCGGCCGCCGCATTCAATTATTTTGCCGCATCCGGAAAAAAACGGATGCAACGCAAAGCCATCCGGTACAATCCGGCAACAATGCAAGTCTATGGGGGATAAACGGATGCGGTACCGGATCCGTTTTACCCGTTTTTTTCCGGATTGAACCTGATGGCAAAAAACTGATGTGTGAAAGTAGCCTTACACAGTCAATGTCTCTGCCTCCTCAGGTTCTTCTTCCTCTCTGTCCCTCAGTGTCTCCCCCTCCTCAGGTTCTTTTCTCTCCCTCTCTGTCCCTCAGTGTCTCCCCCTCCTCAGGTTCTTCTCCCTCTTTGTCCCTCAGTGTCTCCGTCTCCTCTGCTTCTCTCCCGCTCTGTCCCTCAGTGTCTCTGCCTCCTCAGGTTCTTCTCTCTCCCTCTTTGTCCCTCAGTGTCTCCGTCTCCTCTGCTTCTCTCCCTCTCTGTCCCTCAGTGCCTCCCTCTCTTCAGGTTCTTCTCCCTCTCTGTCCCTCAGTGTCTCTGCCTCCTCAGGTTATTCTCCCTCTTTGTCCCTCAGTGCCTCCCTCTCCTCAGGTTCTTCTCTGTTCCTCAGTGTCTCCGTCTCCTCTGCTTGTCTCCCGCTCTGTCCCTCAGTTTCTCTCTCTGTCCCTCAGTGCCTCCCTCTCCTCAGTGCCTCCCTCTCCTCAGTGCCTCCCTCTCCTCAGTGTCTCCCTCTCTCTCCTCAGTGTCTCCCTCTCCTCAGTGTCTCCCTCTCCTCAGTGTCTCCCACTCCTCAGTGTCTCCCTCTCTCTCCTCAGTGTCTCCCTCTCCTCAGTGTCTCCCTCTCTGTCCTCAGTGTCTCCCTCTCCTCAGTGCCTCCCTCTCCTCAGTGCCTCCCTCTCCTCAGTGCCTCCCTCTCCTCAGTGCCTCCCTCTCCTCAGTGCCTCCCTCTCCTCAGTGCCTCCCTCTCCTCAGTGTCTCCCTCTCCTCAGTGTCTCCCTCTCCTCAGTGCCTCCCTCTCCTCAGTGTCTCCCTCTCCTCAGTCTCTCCCTCTCCTCAGTCTCTCCCTCTCCTCAGTCTCTCCCTCTCCTCAGTGTCTCCCTCTCTGTCCCTCAGTGTCTCCCTCTCCTCAGTGTCTCCCTCTCCTCAGTCTCTCCCTCTCCTCAGTCTCTCCCTCTCCTCAGTGTCTCCCTCTCTGTCCTTCAGTGTCTCCCTCTCCTCAGTGTCTCCCTCTCCTCAGTGCCTCCCTCTCCTCACTACCTCCCTCTCCTCACTGCCTCCCTCTCCTCACTGCCTCCCTCTCCTCAGTGTCTCCCTCTCCTCAGTGTCTCCCTCTCCTCAGTGCCTCCCTCTCCTCAGTGTCTCCCTCTCCTCAGTGTCTCCCTCTCCTCAGTGTCTCCCTCTCTGTCCCTCAGTGTCTCCCTCTCCTCAGTGTCTCCCTCTCCTCAGTGTCTCCCTCTCCTCAGTGTCTCCTTCTCCTCAGTGTCTCCCTTTCCTCAGTGTCTCCTTCTCCTCTGTTTCTCTCCCTCTCTGTCCCTCAGTGCCTCCCTCTCTTCAGGTTCTTCTCTCTCTCTGTCACTCAGTGTCTCTGCCTCCTCAGGTTCTTCTCTCTCCCTCTCTGTCCCTCAGTGTCTCCCCCTCCTCAGGTTCTTCTCCCTCTCTGTCCCTCAGTGTCTCCCCCTCCTCAGGTTCTTCCCTCTCCCTCTCTGTCCCTCAGTGTCTCCCCCTCCTCAGGTTCTTCTCCCTCTCTATTCCTCAGTGTCTCCGTCTCCTCAGGTTCTTCTCCCTCTCTGTCCCTCAGTGTCTCCGTCTCCTCAGGTTCTTCTCCCTCTCTGTCCCTCAGTGTCTCCGTCTCCTCAGGTTCTTCTCCCTCTCTGTCCCTCAGTGTCTCCGTCTCCTCAGGATCTTTTCCCTCTCTGTCCCTCATTGTCTCCCCCTCCTCAGGTTCTTCTCTCTCCCTCTTTGTCCCTCAGTACCTCCCTCTCTTCAGGTTCTTCTCCCTCTCTGTCCCTCAGTGTCTCCCCATCCTCAGGTTCTTCTCCCCCTCTGTCCCTCAGTGTCTCTGTCTCCTCAGGTTCTTCTTCCTCTCTGTCCCTCAGAGTCTCCGTCTCCTCAGGTTCTTCTCCCTCTCTGTCCCTCAGTGTCTCCCTCTCCTCAGGTTCTTCTCCCTCTCTGTCCCTCAGTGTCTCCCCCTCCTCAGGTTCTTCTCTCTCCCTCTCTGTCCCTCAGTGTCTCTGCCTCCTCAGGTTCTTCTCTCTCCCTCTTTGTCCCTCAGTGCCTCCCTCTCCTCAGGTTCTTCTCTGTCCCTCAGTGTCTCCGTCTCCTCTGCTTCTCTCCCGCTCTGTCCCTCAGCATCTCCCTCTGTCCCTCAGTGTCTCCCTCTCCTCAGGTTCTTCTCCCTCTCTGTCCCTCAGTGTCTCCCCCTCCTCAGGTTCTTCCCTCTCCCTCTCTGTTTCTCCCCCTCCTCAGGTTCTTCTCCCTATCGGTCCCTCAGTGTCTCCCCCTCCTCAGGTTCTTCTCTCTCCCTCTCTGTCCCTCAGTGTCTCTGCCTCCTCAGGTTCTTCTCTCTCCCTCTTTGTTCCTCAGTGCCTCCCTCTCCTCTGTTTCTCTCTCTCCTCAGTGTCTCCCTCTCTGTCCCTCAGTGTCTCCCTCTCCTCTGTTTCTCTCCCTCTCTGTCCCTCAGTGCCTCCCTCTCTTCAGGTTCTTCTCCCTCTCTGTCCCTCAGTGTCTCTGCCTCCTCAGGTTCTTCTCTCTCCCTCTCTGTCCCTCAGTGTCTCTGTCTCCTCAGGTTCTTCTCCCTCTCTGTCCCTCAGTGTCTCCCCCTCCTCAGGTTCTTCTCTCTCCCTCTCTGTCCCTCAGAGTCTCCGTCTCCTCAGGTTCTTCTCCCTCTCTGTCCCTCAGTGTCTCTGCCTCCTCAGGTTCTTCTCCCTCTTTGTCCCTCAGTGCCTCCCTCTCCTCAGGTTCTTCTCTGTTCCTCAGTGTCTCGTCTCCTCTGCTTGTCTCCCGCTCTGTCCCTCAGTTTCTCTCTCTGTCCCTCAGTGTCTCCATCTCCTCAGTTTCTCTCCCTCTCTTTCCCTCAGTTTCTCCCTCTCTGTCCCTCAGTGCCTCCCTCTCCTCAGTGCCTCCCTCTCCTCAGTGCCTCCCTCTCCTCAGTGCCTCCCTCTCCTCAGTGTCTCCCTCTCCTCAGTGTCTCCCTCTCCTCAGTGTCTCCCTCTCTGTCTCTCAGTGCCTCCCTCTCCTCAGTGTCTCCCTCTCCTCAGTGCCTCCCTCTCCTCAGTGTCTCCCTCTCCTCAGTGCCTCCCTCTCCTCAGTGCCTCCCTCTCCTCAGCGCCTCCCTCTCCTCAGAGTCTCCCTCTGTCCCTCAGTGTCTCCCTCTCCTCAGTGTCTCCCTCTCTGTCCCTCAGTGCCTCCCTCTCCTCAGTGTCTCCCTCTCCTCAGTGTCTCCCTCTCCTCAGTGTCTCCCTCTCCTCAGTGCCTCCCTCTCCTCAGTGTCTCCCTCTACTCAGTGTCTCCCTCTCTGTCCCTCAGTGTCTCCCTCTCCTCAGTGCCTCCCTCTCCTCAGTGCCTCCCTATCCTCAGTGCCTCCCTATCCTCAGTGCCTCCCTATCCTCAGTGTCTCCCTCTCCTCAGTGCCTCCCTCTCCTCAGTGCCTCCCTCTCCTCAGTGTCTCCCTCTCCTCAGTGCCTCCCTCTCCTCAGTGTCTCCCTCTCCTCAGTGCCTCCCTCTCCTCAGTGCCTCCCTCTCCTCAGCGCCTCCCTCTCCTCAGAGTCTCCCTCTGTCCCTCAGTGTCTCCCTCTCCTCAGTGTCTCCCTCTCTGTCCCTCAGTGCCTCCCTCTCCTCAGTGTCTCCCTCTCCTCAGTGTCTCCCTCTCCTCAGTGTCTCCCTCTCCTCAGTGCCTCCCTCTCCTCAGTGTCTCCCTCTACTCAGTGTCTCCCTCTCTGTCCCTCAGTGTCTCCCTCTCCTCAGTGCCTCCCTCTCCTCAGTGCCTCCCTATCCTCAGTGCCTCCCTATCCTCAGTGCCTCCCTATCCTCAGTGCCTCCCTATCCTCAGTGTCTCCCTCTCCTCAGTGCCTCCCTCTCCTCAGTGCCTCCCTCTCCTCAGTGTCTCCCTCTCCTCAGTGCCTCCCTCTCCTCAGTGTCTCCCTCTCCTCAGTGTCTCCCTCTCCTCAGTGCCTCCCTCTCCTCAGTGCCTCCCTCTCCTCAGCGCCTCCCTCTCCTCAGAGTCTCCCTCTGTCCCTCAGTGTCTCCCTCTCCTCAGTGTCTCCCTCTCTGTCCCTCAGTGCCTCCCTCTCCTCAGTGTCTCCCTCTCCTCAGTGTCTCCCTCTCCTCAGTGTCTCCCTCTCCTCAGTGCCTCCCTCTCCTCAGTGTCTCCCTCTACTCAGTGTCTCCCTCTCTGTCCCTCAGTGTCTCCCTCTCCTCAGTGCCTCCCTCTCCTCAGTGCCTCCCTATCCTCAGTGCCTCCCTATCCTCAGTGCCTCCCTATCCTCAGTGTCTCCCTCTCCTCAGTGCCTCCCTCTCCTCAGTGCCTCCCTCTCCTCAGTGTCTCCCTCTCCTCAGTGTCTCCCTCTCCTAAGTGCCTCCCTCTCCTCAGTGTCTCCCTCTCCTCAGTGCCTCCCTCTCCTCAGTGTCTCCCTCTCCTCAGTGTCTCCCTCTCCTCAGGTTCTTCTCCCTCTCCTCAGTGCCTCCCTCTCCTCAGTGTCTCCCTCTCCTTATTGTCTCCCTCTCCTCAGTGTCTCCCTCTCTCTCCTCAGTGTCTCCCTCTCTCTCCTCAGTGTCTCCCTCTCTCTCCTCATTGTCTCCCTCTCCTCAGTGTCTCCCTCCCTCTCCTCAGTGTCTCCCTCCCTCTCCTCAGTGTCTCCCTCTCTCTCCTCATTGTCTCCCTCTCCTCAGTGTCTCCCTCTCCTCAGTGTCTCCCTCTCTCTCCTCAGTGTCTCCCTCTCCTCAGTGTCTACCTCTCTCTCCTCATTGTCTCCCTCTCCTCAGTGTCTCCCTCTCCTCAGTGTCTCCCTCTCTCTCCTCAGTGTCTCCCTCTCCTCAGTGTCTCCCTCTCCTCAGTGTCTCCCTCTCCTCAGTGTCTCCCTCTCCTCAGTGCCTCCCTCTCCTCAGTGCCTCCTTCTCCTCAGTGCCTCCCTCTCCTCAGTGTCTCCCTCTCCTCAGTGTCTCCCTCTCCTCAGTGCCTCCCTCTCCTCAGTGTCTCCCTCTCCTCAGTGTCTCCCTCTCCTCAGTGTCTCCCTCTCCTCAGTGCCTCCCTCTCCTCACTACCTCCCTCTCCTCACTGCCTCCCTCTCCTCACTGCCTCCCTCTCCTCAGTGTCTCCCTCTCCTCAGTGTCTCCCTCTCCTCAGTGCCTCCCTCTCCTCAGTGTCTCCCTCTCCTCAGTGTCTCCCTCTCCTCAGTGTCTCCCTCTCTGTCCCTCAGTGTCTCCCTCTCCTCAGTGTCTCCCTCTCCTCAGTGTCTCCCTCTCCTCAGTGTCTCCCTCTACTCAGTGTCTCCCTCTACTCAGTGCCTCCCTCTCCTCAGTGCCTCCCTCTCCTCAGTGCCTCCCTCTCCTCAGTGCCTCCCTCTCCTCAGTGTCTCCCTCTCCTCAGTGTCTCCCTTTCCTCAGTGTCTCCCTCTCCTCAGTGCCTCCCTCTCCTCAGTGTCTCCCTCTTCTCAGGGTCTCCCTCTCCTCAGGGTCTCCCTCTCCTCAGGGTCTCCCTCTCTGTCCCTCAGTGTCTCCCTCTCCTCAGTGCCTCCCTCTCCTCAGGGTCTCCCTCTCTGTCCCTCAGTGTCTCCCTCTCCTCAGTGCCTCCCTCTCCTCAGTGTCTCGTTTCCTCAGTGTCTCCCTCCTCAGTGTCTCCCTCTCCTCAGTGCCTCCCTCTCCTCAGTGTCTCCCTCTTCTCAGGGTCTCCCTCTCCTCAGGGTCTCCCTCTCCTCAGGGTCTCCCTCTCCTCAGGGTCTCCCTCTCTGTCCCTCAGGGTCTCCCTCTCCTCAGGGTCTCCCTCTCCTCAGGGTCTCCCTCTCTGTCCCTCAGTGTCTCCCTCTCCTCAGTGCCTCCCTCTCCTCAGTGTCTCGTTTCCTCAGTGTCTCCCTCCTCAGTGTCTCCCTCTCTGTCCCTCAGTGTCTCCCTCTCCTCAGTGTCTCCCTCTCCTCAGTGCCTCCCTCTCCTCAGTGTCTGCCTCTCCTCAGTGTCTCCCTCTGCTCAGTGTCTCCCTCTGCTCAGTGTCTCCCTCTCCTCAGTGTCTCCCTATCCTCAGTGTCTCCCTCTCCTCAGTGTCTCCCTCTCCTCTGTTTCTCTCCCTCTCTCCCTCAGTGTCTCCCTCTCCTCAGTGTCTCCCTCTCCTCAGTGTCTCCCTCTCCTCAGTGTCTCCCTCTCTGTCCCTCAGTGTCTCATCTCCTCAGTGTCTCCGTCTCCTCAGAGTCTCCGTCTCCTCAGAGTCTCCGTCTCCTCAGTGTCTCCGTCTCCCTCTCCTCAGTGTCTCCCTCTCCTCAGTGTCTCCCTCTCCTCAGTGTCTCCCTCTCTCTCCTCATTGTCTCCCTCTCCTCAGTGTCTCCCTCTCTCTCCTCATTGTCTCCCTCTCTCTCCTCATTGTCTCCCTCTCCTCAGTGTCTCCCTCTCTCTCCTCAGTGTCTCCCTCTCTCTCTTCAGTGTCTCCCTCTCCTCAGTGTCTCCCTCTCCTCAGTGTCTCCCTCTCCTCAGTGTCTCCCTCTCCTCAGTGTCTCCGTCTCCTCAGCGTCTCCGTCTCCTCAGCGTCTCCGTCTCCTCAGCGTCTCCGTCTCCTCAGTGTCTCCCTCTCTCTCCTCAGTGTCTCCCTCTCTCTCCTCAGTGTCTCCCTCTCCTCAGTGTCTCCGTCTCCTCAGCGTCTCCGTCTCCTCAGTGTCTCTCTCTCCTCAGTGTCTCCCTCTCCTCAGTGTCTCCCTCTCCTCAGTGTCTCCCTCTCTCTCCTCAGTGTCTCCCTCTCTCTCCTCAGTGTCTCCCTCTCTCTCCTCAGTGTCTCCCTCTCCTCAGCGTCTCCGTCTCCTCAGCGTCTCCGTCTCCTCAGCGTCTCCCTCTCCTCAGTGCCTCCCTCTCCTCAGTGCCTCCCTCTCCTCAGTGCCTCCCTCTCCTCAGTGTCTCCCTCTCCTCAGTGCCTCCCTCTCCTCAGTGCCTCCCTCTCCTCAGTGTCTCCGTCTCCTCAGTGTCTCCGTCTCCTCAGTGTCTCCCTCTCCTCAGTGTCTCCCTCTCCTCAGTGTCTCCCTCTCCTCAGTGTCTCCCTCTCTGTCCCTCAGTGTCTCCCTCTTCTTAGTGTCTCCCTCTCCTCAGTGTCTCCCTCTCCTCAGTGTCTCTCTCTCCTCAGTGTCTCCCTCTCCTCCGTGTCTCCCTCTCCTCAGTGTCTCCCTCTCTCTCCTCAGTGTCTCTCTCTCTCTCCTTAGTGTCTCCCTCTCTCTCCTCAGTGTCTCCCTCTCCTCAGTGTCTCCGTCTCCTCAGCGTCTCCCTCTCCTCAGCGCCTCCCTCTCCTCAGTGCCTCCCTCTCCTCAGTGCCTCCCTCTCCTCAGTGCCTCCCTCTCCTCAGTGTCTCCGTCTCCTCAGTGTCTCCCTCTCCTCAGTGTCTCCCTCTCCTCAGTGTCTCCCTCTCCTCAGTGTCTCCCTCTCTGTCCCTCAGTGTCTCCCTCTTCTTAGTGTCTCCCTCTCCTCAGTGTCTCCCTCTCCTCAGTGCCTCCCTCTCCTCAGTGCCTCCCTCTCCTCACTGCCTCCCTCTCCTCACTGCCTCCCTCTCCTCAGTGTCTCCCTCTCCTCAGTGTCTCCCTCTCTTCAGTGTCTCCCTCTCCTCAGTGTCTCCCTCTCCTCAGTGCCTCCCTCTCCTCAGTGTCTCCCTCTCCTCAGTGTCTCCGTCTCCTCAGTGTCTCCCTCTCCTCAGTGTCTCCCTCTCTGTCCCTCAGTGTCTCCCTCTCCTCAGTGTCTCCCTCTCCTCAGTGCCTCCCTCTCCTCAGTGCCTCCCTCTCCTCAGTGCCTCCCTCTCCTCAGTGTCTCCCTCTCCTCAGTGTCTCCCTTTCCTCAGTGTCTCCCTCTCCTCAGTGCCTCCCTCTCCTCAGTGTCTCCCTCTTCTCAGGGTCTCCCTCTCCTCAGGGTCTCCCTCTCCTCAGGGTCTCCCTCTCTGTCCCTCAGTGTCTCCCTCTCCTCAGTGCCTCCCTCTCCTCAGTGTCTCGTTTCCTCAGTGTCTCCCTCCTCAGTGTCTCCCTCTCCTCAGTGTCTCCCTCTCTGTCCCTCAGTGTCTCCCTCTCCTCAGTGTCTCCCTCTCCTCAGTGTCTCCCTCTCCTCAGTGCCTCCCTCTCCTCAGTGTCTCCCTCTCCTCAGTGCCTCCCTCTCCTCAGTGTCTGCCTCTCCTCAGTGTCTCCCTCTGCTCAGTGTCTCCCTCTCTTCAGTGTCTCCCTATCCTCAGTGTCTCCCTCTCCTCAGTGTCTCCCTCTCCTCTGTTTCTCTCCCTCTCTCCCTCAGTGTCTCCCTCTCCTCAGTGTCTCCCTCTCCTCAGTGTCTCCCTCTCTGTCCCTCAGTGTCTCATCTCCTCAGTGTCTCCGTCTCCTCAGTGTCTCCGTCTCCTCAGTGTCTCCGTCTCCCTCTCCTCAGTGTCTCCCTCTCCTCAGTGTCTCCCTCTCCTCAGTGTCTCCCTCTCTCTCCTCATTGTCTCCCTCTCCTCAGTGTCTCCCTCTCTCTCCTCAGTGTCTCCCTCTCTCTCTTCAGTGTCTCCCTCTCCTCAGTGTCTCCCTCTCCTCAGTGTCTCCCTCTCCTCAGTGTCTCCCTCTCTCTCCTCAGTGTCTCCCTCTCCTCAGTGTCTCCGTCTCCTCAGCGTCTCCGTCTCCTCAGCGTCTCCGTCTCCTCAGCGTCTCCGTCTCCTCAGTGTCTCCCTCTCTCTCCTCAGTGTCTCCCTCTCTCTCCTCAGTGTCTCCCTCTCCTCAGTGTCTCCGTCTCCTCAGCGTCTCCGTCTCCTCAGTGTCTCCCTCTCTCTCCTCAGTGTCTCCCTCTCTCTCCTCAGTGTCTCCCTCTCTCTCCTCAGTGTCTCCGTCTCCTCAGCGTCTCCGTCTCCTCAGCGTCTCCCTCTCCTCAGTGCCTCCCTCTCCTCAGTGCCTCCCTCTCCTCAGTGCCTCCCTCTCCTCAGTGTCTCCCTCTCCTCAGTGCCTCCCTCTCCTCAGTGCCTCCCTCTCCTCAGTGCCTCCCTCTCCTCAGTGTCTCCGTCTCCTCAGTGTCTCCGTCTCCTCAGTGTCTCCCTCTCCTCAGTGTCTCCCTCTCCTCAGTGTCTCCCTCTCCTCAGTGTCTCCCTCTCTGTCCCTCAGTGTCTCCCTCTTCTTAGTGTCTCCCTCTCCTCAGTGTCTCCCTCTCCTCAGTGTCTCTCTCTCCTCAGTGTCTCCCTCTCTGTCCCTCAGTGTCTCCCTCTTCTTAGTGTCTCCCTCTCCTCAGTGTCTCCCTCTCCTCAGTGTCTCTCTCTCCTCAGTGTCTCCCTCTCCTCCGTGTCTCCCTCTCCTCAGTGTCTCCCTCTCCTCAGCGTCTCCCTCTCCTCAGTGCCTCCCTCTCCTCAGTGCCTCCCTCTCCTCAGTGCCTCCCTCTCCTCAGTGCCTCCCTCTCCTCAGTGTCTCCCTCTCCTCAGTGCCTCCCTCTCCTCAGTGCCTCCCTCTCCTCAGTGCCTCCCTCTCCTCAGTGTCTCCGTCTCCTCAGTGTCTCCCTCTCCTCAGTGTCTCCCTCTCCTCAGTGTCTCCCTCTCCTCAGTGTCTCCCTCTCTGTCCCTCAGTGTCTCCCTCTTCTTAGTGTCTCCCTCTCCTCAGTGTCTCCCTCTCCTCAGTGTCTCCCTCTCCTCAGTGTCTCCCTCTCCTCCGTGTCTCCCTCTCCTCAGTGTCTCCCTCTCTCTCCTCAGTGTCTCCCTCTCTCTCCTCAGTGTCTCCCTCTCTCTCCTCAGTGTCTCCCTCTCTCTCCTCAGTGTCTCCCTCTCCTCAGTGTCTCCGTCTCCTCAGCGTCTCCCTCTCCTCAGCGCCTCCCTCTCCTCAGCGCCTCCCTCTCCTCAGTGCCTCCCTCTCCTCAGTGCCTCCCTCTCCTCAGTGTCTCCGTCTCCTCAGTGTCTCCGTGTCCTCAGTGTCTCCCTCTCCTCAGTGTCTCCCTCTCCTCAGTGTCTCCCTCTCCTCAGTGTCTCCCTCTCTGTCCCTCAGTGTCTCCCTCTTCTTAGTGTCTCCCTCTCCTCAGTGTCTCCCTCTCCTCAGTGCCTCCCTCTCCTCACTGCCTCCCTCTCCTCACTGCCTCCCTCTCCTCACTGCCTCCCTCTCCTCAGTGTCTCCCTCTCCTCAGTGTCTCCCTCTCTTCAGTGTCTCCCTCTCCTCAGTGTCTCCCTCTCCTCAGTGCCTCCATCTCCTCAGTGTCTCCCTCTCCTCAGTGTCTCCGTCTCCTCAGTGTCTCCCTCTCCTCAGTGTCTCCCTCTCTGTCCGTCAGTGTCTCCCTCTCCTCAGTGTCTCCCTCTCCTCAGTGCCTCCCTCTCCTCAGTGCCTCCCTCTCCTCAGTGCCTCCCTCTCCTCAGTGCCTCCCTCTCCTCAGTGCCTCCCTCTCCTCAGTGCCTCCCTCTCCTCAGTGTCTCCCTCTCCTCAGTGTCTCCCTCTCTGTCCCTCAGTGTCTCCCTCTCCTCAGTGTCTCGTCTCCTCAGTGTCTCCCTGTCCTCAGTGTCTCCCTCTCCTCAGTGTCTCCCTCTTCTCAGTGTCTCCCTCTCCTCAGTGTCTCCCTCTCCTCAGTGCCTCCCTCTCCTCAGTGCCTCCCTCTCCTCAGTGTCTCGTCTCCTCAGTGTCTCCCTCTCTCTCCTCAGTGTCTCCCTCTCCTCAGTGCCTCCCTCTCCTCAGTGTCTCCCTCTCCTCAGTGTCTCCCTCTCTTCCTCAGTGCCTCCCTCTCCTCAGTGTCTCGTCTCCTCAGTGTCTCCCTCTCCTCAGTGCCTCTCTCTCTTCAGTGCCTCCCTCTCCTCAGTGTCTCGTCTCCTCAGTGTCTCCCTCTCTCTCCTCAGTGTCTCCCTCTCCTCAGTGTCTCCCTCTCCTCAGTGTCTCCCTCTCCTCAGTGCCTACCTCTCCTCAGTGCCTACCTCTCCTCAGTGTCTCCCTCTCCTCAGTGTCTCCCTCTCCTCAGTGTCTCCCTCTCTCTCCTCAGTGTCTCCCTCTCCTCAGTGTCTCCCTCTCCTCAGTGCCTCCCTCTCCTCAGTGCCTCCCTCTCCTCAGTGCCTCCCTCTCCTCAGTGTCTCCCTCTCTCTCCTCAGTGTCTCCCTCTCCTCAGTGTCTCCCTCTGCTCAGTGCCTCCCTCTCCTCAGTGTCTCCCTCTCTCTCCTCAGTGTCTCCCTCTCCTCAGTGTGTCCCTCTCCTCAGTGCCTCCCTCTCCTCAGTGCCTCCCTCTCCTCAGTGTCTCTCTCTCCTCAGTGTCTCCCTCTCTCTCCTCAGTGTCTCCCTCTCCTCAGTGTCTCCCTCTCCTCAGTGTCTCCCTCTCCTCAGTGCCTCCCTCTCTCTCCTCAGTGTCTCCCTCTCCTCAGTGTCTCCCTCTCCTCAGTGTCTCCCTCTCCTCAGTGTCTCCCTCCCTCTCCTCAGTGTCTCCCTCTCCTCAGTGTCTCCCTCTCCTCAGTGCCTCCCTCTCCTCAGTGCCTCCCTCTCCTCAGTGTCTCGTCTCCTCAGTGTCTCCCTCTCTCTCCTCAGTGTCTCCCTCTCCTCAGTGCCTCCCTCTCCTCAGTGTCTCCCTCTCCTCAGTGTCTCCCTCTCTTCCTCAGTGCCTCCCTCTCCTCAGTGTCTCGTCTCCTCAGTGTCTCCCTCTCCTCAGTGCCTCTCTCTCTTCAGTGCCTCCCTCTCCTCAGTGTCTCGTCTCCTCAGTGTCTCCCTCTCTCTCCTCAGTGTCTCCCTCTCCTCAGTGTCTCCCTCTCCTCAGTGTCTCCCTCTCCTCAGTGCCTACCTCTCCTCAGTGCCTACCTCTCCTCAGTGTCTCCCTCTCCTCAGTGTCTCCCTCTCCTCAGTGTCTCCCTCTCTCTCCTCAGTGTCTCCCTCTCCTCAGTGTCTCCCTCTCCTCAGTGCCTCCCTCTCCTCAGTGCCTCCCTCTCCTCAGTGCCTCCCTCTCCTCAGTGTCTCCCTCTCTCTCCTCAGTGTCTCCCTCTCCTCAGTGTCTCCCTCTGCTCAGTGCCTCCCTCTCCTCAGTGTCTCCCTCTCTCTCCTCAGTGTCTCCCTCTCCTCAGTGTGTCCCTCTCCTCAGTGCCTCCCTCTCCTCAGTGCCTCCCTCTCCTCAGTGCCTCCCTCTCCTCAGTGTCTCTCTCTCCTCAGTGTCTCCCTCTCTCTCCTCAGTGTCTCCCTCTCCTCAGTGTCTCCCTCTCCTCAGTGTCTCCCTCTCCTCAGTGCCTCCCTCTCTCTCCTCAGTGTCTCCCTCTCCTCAGTGTCTCCCTCTCCTCAGTGTCTCCCTCCCTCTCCTCAGTGTCTCCCTCTCCTCAGTGCCTCCCTCTCCTCAGTGTCTCGTCTCCTCAGTGTCTCCCTCTCCTCAGTGTCTCCCTCTCCTCAGTGCCTCCCTCTCCTCAGTGTCTCGTCTCCTCAGTGTCTCCCTCCCTCTCCTCAGTGTCTCCCTCTCCTCAGTGCCTCCCTCTCCTCAGTGTCTCCCTCCCTCTCCTCAGTGCCTCCCTCTCCTCAGTGCCTCCCTCTCCTCAGTGCCTCCTCTCCTCAGTGTCTCTCTGTCCCTCAGTGTCTCCCTCTCCTCAGTCTCTCCCTCTCCTCAGTGCCTCCCTCTCCTCAGTGTCTCCCTCTCTCTCCTCAGTGTCTCCCTCTCCTCAGTGTCTCCCTCTCCTCAGTGTCTCCCTCTCCTCAGTGCCTCCCTCTCCTCAGTGCCTCCCTCTCCTCAGTGTCTCCCTCTCCTCAGTGTCTCCCTCTCCTCAGTGCCTCCCTCTCTCTCCTCAGTGCCTCCCTCTCCTCAGTGTCTCCCTCTCCTCAGTGTCTCCCTCTCTCCTCAGTGTCTCCCTCTCCTCAGTGTCTCCCTCTCCTCAGTGTCTCCCTCTCCTCAGTGCCTCCCTCTCCTCAGTGTCTCCCTCTCCTCAGTGTCTCCCTCTCCTCAGTGCCTCCCTCTCCTCAGTGTCTCCCTCTCTCTCCTCAGTGCCTCCCTCTCCTCATTGCCTCCCTCTCCTCAGTGCCTCCCTCTCCTCAGTGCCTCCCTCTTATCAGTGCCTCCCTCTCCTCAGTGTCTCCCTCTCCTCAGTGCCTCCCTCTCCTCAGTGTCTCCCTATCCTCAGTGTCTCGTCTCCTCAGTGTCTCCCTCTCCTCAGTGTCTCCCTCTCCTCAGTGTCTCCCTCTCCTCAGTGTCTCCCTCTCCTCAGTGTCTCCCTCTCTGTCCCTCAGTGTCTCCCTCTCCTCAGTATCTCCCTCTCCTGTGTCTCCCTCTCTGTCCCTCAGTGTCTCCCTCTCCTCAGTGTCTCCCTCTCTGTCCCTCAGTGTCTCCCTCTCCTCAGTGTCTCCCTCTCCTCAGTGTCTCGTCTCCTCAGTGTCTCCCTCTCCTCAGTGTCTCGTCTCCTCAGTGCCTCCCTCTCCTCAGTGTCTCCCTCTCCTCAGTGTGTCCCTCTCCTCAGTGTGTCCCTCTCCTCAGTGTCTCCCTCTCCGCAGTGTCTCCCTCTCCTCAGTGTCTCCCTCTCTCTCCTCAGTGCCTCCCTCTCCTCAGTGTCTCCCTCTCCTCAGTGCCTCCCTCTCCTCAGTGCCTCCCTCTCCTCAGTGTCTCCCTCTCCTCAGTGTCTCCCTCTCCTCAGTGTCTCCCTCTCCTCAGTGTCTCGTCTCCTCAGTGTCTCCCTCTCCTCAGTGTCTCCCTCTCCTCAGTGTCTCCCTCTCCTCAGTGTCTCCCTCTCCTCAGTGTCTCCCTCTCCTCAGTGTCTCGTCTCCTCAGTGTCTCCCTCTCTGTCCCTCAGTGTCTCCCTCTCCTCAGTGTCTCCCTCTCCTCAGTATCTCCCTCTCCTGTGTCTCCCTCTCTGTCCCTCAGTGTCTCCCTCTCCTCAGTGTCTCGTCTCCTCAGTGTCTCCCTCTCTGTCCCTCAGTGTCTCCCTCTCCTCAGTGTCTCGTCTCCTCAGTGTCTCCCTCTCCTCAGTGTCTCCCTCTCCTCAGTGTCTCCCTCTCCTCAGTGTCTCGTCTCCTCAGTGTCTCCCTCTCCTCAGTGTCTCGTCTCCTCAGTGTCTCCCTCTCTGTCTCTCAGTGCCTCCCTCTCCTCAGTGCCTCCCTCTCCTCAG